>NC_132861.1:52918093-53221153 GCF_048164855.1 Canis lupus baileyi | reverse complement strand
AACCCTAACCCTAACCCTAACCCTAACCCTAACCCTACCCTAACCCTAACCCTAACCCTAACCCTAACCCCACCCTAACCCTAACCCTAACCCTAACCCTAACCCTAACCCTAACCTAACCCTAACCCTAACCCTAACCCTAACCCTAACCCCTAACCCTAACCCTATCCCCTAACCCTAACCCTAACCCTAACCCTAACCCTAACCCTAACCCTAACCCTAACCCCTAACCTAACCCTAACCCTAACCCTAACCCTAACCCTAACCCTAACCCTAACCCTAACCCTAACCCTAACCCTAACCCCTACCCAACCCCTAACCCTAACCCTAACCCCTAACCCTAACCCTAACCCTAACCCTAACCCTAACCCTAACCCTAACCCTAACCCTAACCCTAACCCTAACCCTAACCCTAACCCTAACCCTAACCCTAACCCTAACCCTAACCCTAACCCTAACCCCACTAACCCTAACCCTAACCCTAACCCTAACCCTAACCCTAACCCTAACCCTAACCCTAACCCTAACCCTAACCCTAACCCCTAACCCTAACCCCTAACCCTAACCCTAACCCTAACCCTAACCCTAACCCTAACCCTAACCCTAACCCTAACCTAACCCTAACCCTAACCCTAACCCTAACCCCTAACCCTAACCCTAACCCCTAACCCTAACCCCTAACCCTAACCCTAACCCTAACCCTAACCCTAACCCCTAACCCTAACCCTAACCCCTAACCCTAACCCTAACCCTAACCCTAACCCTAACCCTAACCCCTAACCCTAACCCTAACCCTAACCCTAACCCTAACCCTAACCCTAACCCTAACCCTAACCCTAACCCTAACCCTAACCCCTAACCCCTAACCCTAACCCCTAACCCTAACCCTAACCCTAACCCTAACCCTAACCCCTAACCCTAACCCTAACCCCTAACCCTAACCCTAACCCTAACCCTAACCCTAACCCTAACCCTAACCCTAACCCTAACCCTAACCCTAACCCTAACCCTAACCCAACTCCCTAACCCTAACTCTTAATCC
The DNA here is from genome assembly GCF_048164855.1 of Canis lupus baileyi. Lineage (NCBI taxonomy): Eukaryota > Metazoa > Chordata > Mammalia > Carnivora > Canidae > Canis > Canis lupus. The sequence goes on along the minus strand of NC_132861.1, from coordinate 53,220,111 downwards.
CTAACCCTAACCATAACTCCTAACCCCATACCCCCTAACCCCTTACCTCTTTGCCCTAACCCTAACCCTCACCACCGCCTTCCTGTGGTAGGGCCCCGCCTGTCCTGGTGGTGAGCCACTGCCCTCGAGGTGCACCCTTTCCCCTTGACCCCTGGCTCCCTGCTCACCCTCGCTCCTCGGGGGCTCCCACCTGCAGCAGCCCGGGAGCTGAGCCCAGTGCCGACCGCCCCCACCCGAGCCCACCCCACCCGAGCCCAGCCCACCTCCCGCTCCAGGTCCTCCCCGCCTCTTCGCTGTCCCATCTGAGTCTTGGCCCCGTGGCCCCTGGGCCCGAGGCTCGTTCAGCCGGGGTCCACGTGTACTGACCCCGCTCCAGCAGAGCAGGCGGGCGCCACGGGTGTGGACTCGGGTCATCCTCAGGTGGGATCCCCCAGCAAGCTGGAAACCGGCTCCCGTCCTGCAGACGGGTTAAGGAGCCTGAGCCCTATAAGGGGAGAGCGGGTTCCCGTGGCTGCCGTGACAGGTTACCCCAACCGGCGGGCGGGGGGGTGACTCAAAACACCACGAGTCCATCCTCTCAGGGTCAGGCCCGGAATCCCAGGCTCTGCGTGAGCAGGGCTGGCTTCCTCGTCCTTCCCCTGCAATGTGGACATGAAATCTCCACATGACTTTTGTCTGAGGCCCCCTCCCTAGTCCTCTCCCTGGGACATCTCCGGGGACAAGCTCTGCGCCAGGCAGGACATTCGGGCATGGGGACAGCTGCGGGGGGTGGTGGCAGCAACACCGCGCAAGGCGGGGCAAGGGGAGCGTGTGCTGCCCAGGGCAGCACCACGGAGACCCGTCCCCGCATACCCCTGATGGAGATTTCAGGGGAGGAATTGGGCTTTAGGAACAAGTTTGGGGGAGAGTAACTAGATTTAAACAGAAACTTAGGTCAAACTAGGGCCTCTAGGCGGGGAAGTCAGGAAGCCCCAGGCTTGCAGGACAGGGGCATGTGGCCAGGGTCGGGGGGCCAGCAGGTGTGCAGGGGTGACCCCACAGGAACGGGGGAGCACAGCCGCAGTGGGACAGAGCATCCAAGCGCCAACACGGCCCAGGGACCGGGAGCCCTGGTCTCACACTGGATGGAAAATAAGAAGATCCTCACGTGGACACGCAAGCCTCTACACCCGAGAGCGAGGCTTCCGGCCCCACTCTGAGTTCTACGCACACACGCATGCCCAGGCGGAGGGCGGCCTGCACTCAGCTGTGCCGCCAGCCTGACTCCCCGGACCTCACCAGGCTCCCCCGGCCGCCGGGAGGATGGGACCGGGCCAGGGGCAGGGGAGTATTGCCGCAGGCCTGGGGCGCACCCCCGCAGGGGACCCCGCAGCTCAGAGGACTTGGGACACCGCAGAGGGAGGGGCCGTGCCAGTGCCAGCCGGAGAAGTGGAAGAGGGGCTCCCTCGGCACCCGCGGGCACTGCACACCCTTGCCTCGCGGCCTGGAAAATCCCAAGCCCCCAGGAAACGTCTGCTGACAGGTGCTCCTGGTCAGGAAGCCGGGAATGAGGCTCACGGCCCTCAGCGCCCCCGAAGCTGCGCCCCTCTGGCCCAGGCCCAGCGCCCCGAGGTCCCCGCGGAGCCCGACAGGTGCGAGGTCCCCGCGGAGCCCGACAGGTGCGGGAACCCCGGGGGTGCCCAGCGGCCACACTCTGTGTGAAAAATCGAGACGCCTCTCCTGGACATCCCAGACTCGGGGCTTCCCGGAGCAACAGCCAGCTGGGCTCACGCCGGACCCTGGGCCAGGTGGGGGGAGGCCCCCTCCCGCTGCTCCGCCCTGTCCCCGCCCTGGCACCGGGGCCACCTCCCTGAGATCATTTGGGACCAAGACCATGCAGCCTGGATACCACCCTGGGGAAGCCCGCAGGCAAACCCGGGCGGTGCATTCCAGGGGGAAAGCGGGGGTCCGGGGGACACAGTGCACAAAAGGCCACACACCTGCCCAGGGCTGGACATCCCGAGCACGGGCACGGCATGTCGTCCCGGAGAAAGCACAGCCTTGGTCCGTGCTCGGCCGCAGCGAGGGTCGGGCCCACGCCACGCGGGGCTCAGGTCTGCTGCTGCCCACCTGCTGCCGAGGCTCCTCTTGCGGTGGTGCCCGGGGACACCAGGTGGCCTCGCCTGACCTCCCGCCACAGGGGAGGGAGGGCTCCCCACCTGTGCATGGTGAGCAGGCCCTGACCCTGACCTGCGCCCGCCCTGGAGCCTGGAGGGGGCCGTGAACCTCGCAGAAGCCGCAGCCCGGACCCCTGCGGAGGCGGCGCCACCTCCCCAAGCCTGGTGGCCACCGGCGTCCCCGGACCTCCCCCCACGCGGGGCGACTAACGGCACCAGCACCAGCACCGGCACCAGGATGAGCGGAGGGGCCGGGATTCCAGAAGCAGAGCTGCCGTACCATGCGCCCTCCAACCACAGATCCGCAAGGACATCTGCTCTGGCGGCCTCGTCCTGAACAAAGCCCTGTGTGGCCGTGGCTCCCTAATGCGTCACGGTGTCTCCCAGCTTGACAAGGACACTGGCCCGCTCCTCCCTGCTGCCCCGGGCCGCGCCCGCTGGTCCGGCGCCAGGGCCCTGCCCCCCGTGGCACGTGTGCCACCCCCTTGCTGTCCTGTGACCCCCCTGTCCCTTCTTTTCTCCGTTTTCAAGTGGATTTTGCCTTATTTCCCGTAAAAGCTTTTTGCATATGGTAGACCTCTGTCACTTCCCTGGCAGTCCCTGGACGCTTCTTCCAAATTCGTGTCTGGCCCACCACCTCTGCTCGCTGGCTGCCCCCCTGCCGCCGAAGACCTGCATCTAGTTTTACCTCCACCACCTCATCTGATTTGGGGTTTTGGCGGGAAAAGTCTCTTCGGAATGTCACCGATGTGACCTCTGGGTCACCCTGAGCCGTCCACTGGACCTGGGAAGGCCGGGCAGGAAGCAGGGAGGCCAAAACCTCTGCGGCGCAGACTGCAGGCTCCCGACTACCGTGGTCGGGTTTCCACACTACGGACACTTCACCCCCAACACCATCACGAACACGAACACCTCACAGCGTGGGAGACAGGACACCTGACGGCCTCGCTGCCTCGGGGTCGCGTGCCTCCCGGAGATCCCGCTGCAAACCCCGAATGAAGGTGACGGGCTCACACGCTGCTGGCTGTGGTCGGGATGGAGCCGGCTGGGGGGCGGCCGCCCCTGCCCCTCCAGGGCTCCGCCCCTGCCCCCAGGGTCCCGCTCCTCCAGCCCCGCCCCTGACCCCAGGGCCCCGCCCCCAGGCCCCGCCCCTGACCCCAGGGTCCCGCCCCTCCAGCCCCGCCCCTGACCCCAGGGCCCCGCCCCTCCAGCCCCGCCCCTGACCCCAGGGCCCCGCCCCCAGGCCCCGCCCCTGACCCCAGGGTCCCGCCCCTCCAGCCCCGCCCCTGACCCCAGGGCCCCGCCCCTCCAGCCCCGCCCCTGACCCCAGGGCCCCGCCCCTCCAGCCCCGCCCCCAGGCCCCGCCCCTGATCCCAGGGTCCCGCCCCTCAAGGCCCCGCCCCTCCGGGCCCCGCCCCGCCCCTCAGGCCCCGCCCCTGCTCCCGGGGTCCCGCCCCCTCGAAGGCCCCGCCCCTCCAGGCCCCGCCCCTTTCCAGGCCCCGCTCCTGCCCGCTCCAGGCCCCGCCCCCTCAGGCCCCGCCCCTCTCCAGTCCAGCTCCTGCCCGCTCCAGGCCCCGCCCTGCCCTCAGGCCCCGCCCCTCAGGCCCCGCCCCTGCCTCTCCAGGCCCCGCCCCATCCAGGCCCCGCCCCTGCCCCCCTTCAGCGCTCGGTGCCAGGCAGGCAGAGCGGGTGCCATGGCGGGGTCTCGCCGCTGTTTTAGGGCCGGCTTGCAGGGTTAGCCTTCCCGAGACGCGGGCCTGCGGCGCAGCGCGGTGTCCGGCAGCTGGGGCGGTGACGGGCTCCGGGGGCTGGATGGGCGCCCGGGGACCCGCGTCCGCCAGTGGCCGCTGCCGGAGCCGAATACGCTCCAGGGTCTGCGCCGGGCGGAAGGCGGCTCTGCTTCCCCAGCCGCGCCGGCGAGGACGCCCTCGGAGGCCCCGGGAGTGAGCTCCGTCCCGCTTGCCGGCGACCTGGGGCGCGGGGTCGGGCGGGGGGGGGGCGGACGGGAGCAGCGCCGGGGGCAGGGCGCACGCGACGGCTGGGCTCTCGCAGGCCGGGGCGCGGCCACCCCCGTGCGCCCCAGGGCTCCCGGGGCCCCGTGGGCGGCGGGGTCCCTTGCCTGCGGCCTGAGGTCGCTGACCCGTCGGGAAGGCCTTCGCTGGCCGCCTGGAGCCCCGTGGCCACAGCCGCTTCTGTGCAAATGCCCGGGGGCCCCAGGCACCGCAGCCTCACCCGGACTCAGGAGCCGGAGCCCGAGGGGTGGTCACTCCCCCTGACCCGGAGCACTCCCCAGCACCCCTGCCCCCTGCTCCCAGCACCCCGCCCCTCCCAGAGACCCCGTCTCCTGAAGCTGGCCCTCACCCTCTCTGGAGGCCTGGGGGCAGCACCAGGTCACCCCCAGAGCCCAGGGGCCCTTCCCTTGGGTCCCATACCTCCTATTTTCAAGACATGGAAGTGTCTGCTTCTAATTTTTTTAAGCTTATTTATTTATTCATGAGAGACACAGAGAGAGAGAAGCAGAGACACGGGCAGGGGGAGAAGCAGGCTCCCAGCCATGCCACACCCTCCAAACCCGGCCACACACCAAGGCCTGAAGGTGCTGCTCCTGGAGGTTCGGGGCTGGGGGCACTGGCCCCTCTGGCCGGGCCGTCCCACCTGGCTCTCCCTTGCGTGTCGTGCTCCCAGGCAGGCAGGCTGGGCGGGTGGGCAAGCACAGGGAAGGAGAGAACGTCCTGACAGAGGCCAGTGTGAGGGCCCTGGGGAGGGGGCCCAGCGGCCATGGGGACTGTCCAGTCCTCATGAACACGTGCTCCCCCACAATGCACCAGGCCCAGGACAGAGCTCGGTCTCTCAGCCTCAGAAGGTTCCAGAAGCTGCTTCCTGGCCAGAGTGCTTTCCCCATCTGGAAAACGTTGGGCCATGGCCCCCAGCCAGGACTGGCCAAGTCGCCAAGGCAGGGCTCTCTGGGCCCCACAAGGTCACAGCCACTGGCCGCCCGGGAGGGAGTGGCGGTGCTAAAACACGTGCTGAGCTGCCAACAGAGGCCTGGCTGCCACCCGGGCCCGAAAAGTTGACTCACAGGCTGAAGCTATCACCGTCCCAGGCTCCACGGCAAGTGGGCTCGGATGCTGGAGGGGAGGACCAAGGGGCTACAGGGTCCCCCCGAGGCGGCCACCCAGCCATCCCCGCACTCATGGGATGCCACAGCAGCCTGAGCCTGCCGTCCTGTGGTCATCCTGCCCCGGGGCCGCGACACCCCAGAGGAGGCGCAGATGCTGCAGCACGACTGCCGGGACCAGAGGCTCTCAGGGCAGCGGGCCCATCGTGGTTTTGCTTCCCTAGCACAGCACATGCCCAATAAAACCTAAGATAATTGGATTACACATTTCCTGCAGAATTGTCCTCGTATCTTCAAGTTTTGCACATGAAAGCGTAGGGTGATGGCACTAACCTGCCACCAGCCACGGCAGGATGCCGGAGCTCGAGGGGCCCCGTCTGTACTCCCGTCCACTCCGACCCGCACACGGAGGCACGCTGTCCCCAGGACAGGAGGGTGCATGTCGGGAGTCTCCACCCCAGGAAGCCGCCTGCGGGGGGACCCATGTAAACCCTGGTGCACATCCAGGTCCCTGGTTCATGACCCAGAACCTATCAGGAAGCCACACGTGCCCGTTTCCATAATAGGAGGAGCTCGGACCACGGAGACCGCGTGGGGTCCTGGCCATGGCTGTGACTACACCAGAGGCCCCGAGGGCCTGGGTCACGTCAACCCATGGGACCCAGACTGCAGCTGCCCTGTCCCGACCCGCGAACCCAAGCCCACCGCCCCTGCTCCTCAGCCGCCCACTGTCACCACCGCGTTCCATCCTTTGTGACACAGGACCCTCCTTGGGGGACCGTCTGGCCTGGGTCGTGTCTCTTTACTGGGTTTGCTTTTTGTTTGGTCGCAACGCTCTGACTGAGTCAGGAAGGGGAGGGGATGAGTGCACTGTCCGGTCGTAGGACCCCCCCCACCAGGGAACTACGACCCCCCTACCAGGGAAAACGGCCTAGTGATGTTGGGAGCCGAGCAAACTCCTCGCAGGGCGTTTGCAGAGCTGACCGCCCGCACCTGACGCGGAGCTTGGACGCCCGGCCACCTGAGAGAGCAAGCGGCCCTCACGACACCACCCGTTGTCACAAGTGACTCGGGAGAGTCCAGTGATGAACAGGCTGCAGAATGTGACCATCGTCACCCTGAAATAGCTCAGAACCGGGCACCCCTCTAGGCGCCAGGCCCCAGCCTTCCCCTCCCTCGGCCGCAGACCATCCTGTGGTCGACATGGATCCCAACTGTGCTGATGGGCCCTCTCACCAAGGACTGACCTCCTTCCTCCTCCCTCCCTCTCCCCCCTCACCAGGGCCTGACCTCCCCCCACCCGTTCCCCCCTCCCCTCATCAGTGGCTGACCTCCCCCCTCCCCCCTCCCCCTTCCCACTCACCAGGACCTGACCTCCCCTCCTCACCCCTTCCCCCTCATCTGGGACTGACCTCCTCCCTCACTCCTTCCTCATCAGGGGCTCACCTCCCCACTCTCCCCCTCATGGGCAGCACCCCTACCTGAGGCTGGGCCCTCCTCACCGGGAGCCCCTCGGTTCTAGGAACGCAGGGCCATCCCAAACCTTCCCTGTGCCCACTGATCCTCAAAACAGGCTGCTGGTTTCATCAGCCCAGCCCAGGGTCTCCCAGCCTTCCCCAGGCAGGAATCTGTCACAGGTTCAGGTTCCAGGGATGAGTGGCCACAGGCCCACTAGGAGTATCCGTCTCTGATGCTCAGATGTCAGATTTGGCCTGTGGGACTGTTTCAAACTGGCTTCTGGTCTTTGGACGGAGTTTTGTGACCCTTGAAAGCTCCTTCCTTCCAGGCTCCTCGTCCACCTTCACTGTCCAGGAACGTAAAACACACAAATGGTGCGGTGACCAGTCATGAGCGGTAACAGCAGCTGCCACGGCAGGGGTGCCCTTGTGCGTGGAGGGAAGAAGGGGCGCACCCACCCTGCCTGCTTCCAGCCGTGCACAGAGGGGTAGGGTGTGGGGGACCCGGTGCTCTGCCTCTGGTCCCGCGGGGAGGTCACCCGGCCTTCACATCGTCCGAGCGCACTGAGCTGAGCTCCTGGGTTCAGGACAGGTTCTCACACGGAAGTTACGTCCCAACAGGGAAGGTCTTTAAACTGAAATGCAGCGTCAGGGGCTGCCTAGCTGACCCTCACCGCCACCACGGTTGGGCCCTCGCCCTGGCTCCCACACCTGCTGGGTTGACGGCAGGTCCCTCTGCAAGGATGGCTGAGCAGGCCCCTGGGCTTCTCTGCTGGGGCTGGAGGAGGGCAGGGGGTCCTCACCGCTTCTCACTGGGGCATCCTCTCTGTGAGTATCTCTGTCCCCACACCAGCCACAGTCCTACCGTCCCTATGCTCCTTCCCCCACCCCTACTCTGCTGCCCGCCAGCCTAGGGGAGCAGTGCCAGGGTGGCCTTGCCCTGCAATAGAAACGCCCACCAGGGAGGGTCCTCGTGACCAGCAGGCAGTGGAGTCCCGGGGCCAGACGGGAGCCGCATCGGAGCTCTGTGCCCAGTGCGAGTCTGCCGGAGACCCTTGCCCCACCCCACTGAGCACGCTCTCTAGAATAAATAAATCTCTTAAAAAAGAAGAAAGTAAAAAAAAAAATCCATGAGGACACAGCAAGGTTAAATGTTTGAAGGACCGACAAGGGACACGTGCACAGACCAGCATGAGAGCTGCTGTGGGTACCTCGGGGCCCAGCGGCACTACCAGGGCAGGAGGGGGGTCGCACCTGACTCGAGGCCTGTCCCACAGCCACAGCGCAGCCACCGTCCAGCCTCTGCCCCCACCAGACGGGGCCGCAGGAGGCACGCCTCCCCCCCAGCCCTTCCGGGGCTCAGGCAAGGCCCCCGTAAGGGACTGGCCGCCTTCCTGGGGTTGGTCATGGACTAGGGCCCACGTCAGCACTACGTGGCCACGCATCCTTGCCTGCCTGTGACACCGACAGAGCTGTGGCTCATCACTGGGCGGGTCCTGGTGGTGCCCGGCTCCAGCCGCCTGCCCTGCAGCCTCTCCCACAGGCGGCTTCTCGGGGGTCATCCCCCAGGCCCCGAGTGGGGCAGCAGCCTGCTGGGCTCCCCAGTGGACCCTGCTGTCTGGCCAGGCTCCAGGCAGCCCCTCCTTGCGGGGGGGAAGCCAACTCTGGGGATCTTGGCCAAGGGCAGCACCCACTCCCCGCGCAAGCCCAGGAGGGGAATGGGCCCCACTCACAGGGGCCACGTCACAAGGGCCGCCCCCACCGCTGCTACCCCGGCGCCCCGCAGCCCTGGCCAACAGTCTCAGCATCCCCAGTGGGCTCCTGGAGGGCGCTGGGGGGTGGCCACCCCAGAAGACGCGGAGCAGGAGACGTGCAGCCACCGCGCTCCACAGACAGTGGCTGCTCTGATCCCCTCCAGCCCCTCTGCTTGCCTCCGTCTCTGCAGCAAGCAGCATCCCTCCCCGCTGTTCTTGGCTTCAAGAGAAGCGCGTCGGCACGTCCTCGAACCTCCCCTGGGTCCCCGGGAAATGCAACAATCCCACTCAGGCTCAAGCGGCAACCGGGCACAGGTCGCAGCAGCGCTGGCACAGGACGGGCTCCGCTGCTCGCCAACCGTGTTAAGTAAAGAATTATTCTGACTTTTAAAGACAAGACCCCTCGAAATCCCATTTTGTCGTGGTCTCAGGATGATGATCCTGCAGGACAGCGTGGAGCGGAAGCGTGAAGGAGGTGAACAGCAGGGCCTGGTGCCACCCGGCCGCAGAAGGCAGTGCCCCCGCCGCCTCTGGGAGTTCCCATTGCTGACATCACTCTCCTGATGAGGCACAGAGGCCGCCTGCTGCCTGGACGCCTGCCGCCCTCACCAGGGACCACTAAGATCTGCCCAGGTGCCGACCCCCCACTCACCCAGCCCTGGTGGGATTACAGTGGCAGAGTTTTAGAATTTTCTGGAAAGCCGATGAGAGCAGCTGTACTACATGATAGGTGTGCTTTCTAATCAAAGGCCACAAATTGTCTCTGACCTTTCAGCTCAGAGAAAAGATGATGGAAAAGCATTTCAGGAGGGACGGCTCAAAGCCAGGAGCCCCGCTGGTGCAGTTGGCCGAGTGGGATTTCGGCTGCCCGCCAATGGCCTCAGGAGGGCTCCGGGTCCCTGCAGGTGCCAGCCATGTGCCAGGCAGGTGCCGTGATGACGGCGCGTGGCCGCCCTCCGGCAGAGGCTCGGGGAGGCTCCACACCCGGCCCGTGTCCCGCGTCGGTGCAGGTCTTGGACTGTTCCGAGTCCCAGCTGGTGGGGGCCAGTCTGCTGGAGCCCCTCCCCCTGCCCCGCAGGTGGTGTCCTTGGAGGCCTCCCTCCACCCTCAGGGCCCTGCTCGTCCCCACACCAGCCTGAAGCTCCTGCCACCCGGCCCACTCCCTGGGGCCAGGAAGTGTGATTCATTCCTTCAAAAACCAGGAACTTGTTTGCCTTTTGAGGCCCCCAGCATTGGCAGAACGACCAGTAGCTGCAGCATTAAGATGTGTCTGCCTCTGGTTCTCTTGGAGACGTTTAGACATTCCGTGTCTCTGTCATCGACTGTGCTCCCAAACACAGTCATGGCTGCATCAGAGCGAGTTAGGCCCAACCTGGTCGTTCAGGCTGTACAAGAGACACATGTGGAATCTGGTACAGGCTCAGGTGTGGGCTCAGGTGCAGGTTCAGGTGTGTGAGTTTGGGTGTGAGCTCAGGAGTGGGCTCAGGTGTGGGCTCAGGTGTGGGCTACACGACCCAGGCTTGCCATTGGCATTTTAACTGGTGCCTGTGAGCCTGAAGTGTCCCATGACTACGAAGGTAAGCATGGTGCTCAGAACACCTGAAATACTTGTGTGAGTCTCTGCCACAGAGCAGACTGGGGACCCCGGGACCAAAAGTCCGCGCTTAACTCCCTCAGCTGCCCAGGTGCCCCTGATGAAACTTAATCCTCAATGAAGTAACTATTAATGATTTAATGAACTTTAGCTACTCATAAACACTAATGTTAATGATGGTGATGATGGGTGGGGTTTGTTGGGTTTTAACAAAACCATCTGATTAAACAGAAAGTTAAAACAGCTGCAACGCGTCCCCCCATCACAGGGCTGTACACCGCCAGCTGCCACACGGGGGCGCCCCAGGACAGCAGCTGGAGCAGGCGCCGGCTGGAGGAGAGGCCCGGGTCTCCAGGAGGGCGCAGGGGGCGCGAGGGGACCAAGGTCTGCAGCAGGGGGCAGGGGCATTAGGCGGGAGCCCAGGAGCCAGAAGAGGGGGCGGGGATGGACAGGGCCCATGGGACCCCGCGACCCCGGTGCCCTTACTCCCGGTCGGCGGGCATGGACCCCTCAATCAGGACAGACGCAGGCTGCAGACCCTCTCCCTGGGCAGACCCTAGTGGGCAGCGTCCCTGAGCTGACGGAGGTGCCTGGACGGGTCCCCGGGGAGGGACGGGTGCCTGTAAGCATCCTGGCCCACAGCTGGCCCCACAGGATGGGGTCAGCTGCCCTGGGACCCCCGCAACTGCAATGTCCCTGGAGAGTCAGGCTGCCGTTCCCTGTCCCTGCCACCCCCTGCCGTTCCCCCGGGGAAGCCCCAGAGCCGCAGGGCCCTCTGTTCAGGCCTGCTCCTGGTCAGACCCACCCCCAGCCAGCCACCCGGTGACGGCTTCACACCCAGTGTACACAGGACACCCGGGGGGGACAGTGCTCCCTGCCCCAGGACAGAGGGCTCTCACCGGTGTAGACAGGACCCGGAGGGTGGGCAGCGGGTCCCAGCCCGTGTAGATGGGGTCCTGCAGAGTCCAGCTTCAGGTGTCTCCTGGTGTTAGAAGAGCTCCTGTCCACACGGGCTGGGCCCCCAGTGCCGGGGGAGCCTTCTGGCTTCTTCTGCTGGGCTTCTGTGAGCAAGTGAGGAGGAGGCGGAGGGAGAGGGGCAGGGACAAGAGGTCCCAGTGCAATGTCCTCACCTGCGCCCCCTGACCCAGCCGGTGGTGCTGTTGCAGGAGCGGGCCGCCCATGCCTCTGCCAACAGGAGGACCCAGGTCAGGCCTGAGGGCAGCGGAGAGCCCTGGACAGGTTCCCAGACCTCACCCCTCCCCGGGGCCAGGCTTCCCCAGACCTGAGCCCTCCAGGCAAATCCCCGCCTCCCTGGGGCCCTGCCCAGAAGAAGAGGGTGTGGGGACCCGCTGCCACCCCACCCTGCTGGCACCACGCAGCCCCACACCCCCGCCCCTTAGAAGTGGGCCCCCTGATCTTACCAGACGGAGAGGCAGAGTGAGACCGGCAGGCAGGAGGGTTCTGACGCGCATGGACGGCAGGTCTCAAACCACATCCCTGCTGCAGACGTCCAGGCCCCAGGGCCAGGGACCCATCTGCAGGTGCTCGGCCCCCCTCGGGTGGGTGTGCCCTCTCTGCGGGAGTCAGAGGGACATCAGATGGGTGTGGGGGGGGTGGAGGGGCACCAACCAGGGCTGGGGGGGCTTTAGTCTTTTCCCACAGTCGTGGGGAGTGCACCTGCCACCCGCTCCAGGAAAGCCCCGGGGGTCCACATGGGAATGTGGCTGGTGCCCTCCAGGCAGCGGGTGCTGAGAAGCCAGAGTGGTTCAGGGGCGTCCTGTCAGTCACACCAGGCCTGGAACCCAGCGGCCCCCAGGGGAAGACGTGTGTGCAACCCGCCCCACGGGGACCGATGGGGACAGTGACCCGCCCTCCACTCCCTCCCACCTCTGAACCTTCTCCAGGGTGCTGGCGTCCACACAGCCCAAACACACTGTGATTTGTTTTCCTTTGAACTTTTATTTTATTGGATTGTAACACTCATACAGACCGGCACCGGGCACACGGGCGGGCAGCTTGGCGGATAATCACGGAGTGAACATCCAAGACGCCACAACTCACACCAAGAGACAACACACACAGAAGCAGGAGATGGAGGGGAAGGCTGAGGCCCACCCTCGGGCGGGCAGGGGTGCCGGGGGTCCCGGGGTGCGGGCAGGGGTGGGGGGGTCCACTCTCCGCGGCCTGGGCAGCCCTGCTGGAGGGGTGCAGCAGGGACCCGCAGGGGGCGTCAGGCTTCGCGCGGGCTGTCAAGGGCTGAACTTGTACAGGTACATGATCCAGAGGATGCACACGGTCATGGACACCCAGATCCACACCTCCTCATAGGGGTCGAAGCGCGGCGCGCAGCAGCCGTCGTCGCAGCACAAGTCCTCCTCCCAGCTGGGCTGGGAGCCAGACCTGCTGAGCCGGGCCCTCGGCGTCCTCCTCTTCTTGTAGCCATGGGGGGCCAGGCCGCTGCTCTGGCGGCCGCTGGCAACCGAGCCGGAGCCCTTGCATCTGATGATGTCGAAGACCGAGAAGGGGATGGTGACAGAGCCCTCGCTGATGGTGACGGGCCTACGGGTGCGGGTCCCCGGAAGGGGTTGCCCGCCAGCCGCAGCAGGGCCATTGCCGCCACCCTCTTTCTCTAGGTCTTGGGTGCTTTTGTCTTCACCAGTGAAGATGAAGGGGAAGGTGACGGAGCCGTTGATGTCGGGGAAGTCCTTGTCTCGGATCATGTCGGCCAGAGACGAGGGGAAGGTGACAGAGCCCTCTCCGTCATCCGTGAGCCCGATGATATAGGACACAGGCTGCGGGTTGCTGTCGGCGCTCTCAGAGGCGGTGTCCTCGTCACTGTCGGAGGGGCTGGTGATGGAGCCTTGGCCCTTGAAGATGAAGCCCTTGAGCTGGAAGGGCTTGATGCTGCTGATGAGCAGCCCTCTGCCGTGGAAGATGGGGCACCGGATGTTTACCAGGAGGCCTCTGGCCTTGGACGCAGCTGAGGAACTGGCCGGCAAGGACATGCAGCCCTTGGCGATGACCAGCGACTCACAGGGGTCCACTGCGGGGCGAGAGCCCTGCCCCGGAGTCACCCGGCCCTTGTCCCTTCCCACGTGCACAAGGGAGAAGGGGACGGTGACGATCTCATCATCTTGCCTGAAGAAGTTGCTGCTCTCAGAAATCGGGTTCCTGATGAAGTCGGACACGGAGAGGGGGATGGTGATGGAGTTGGGGGTGTAGCCCCGGGAGCGGTCAACCACGGGCCCGCTGCCCAAGGTGAGCAGCTGCTTGCCGGCCTCCAAGGCATCGGCGCTGCCGCCCCCGTACAAGGTGTACCGGCCCTTAATGGTAGTGGGGCTCTTGACCTCGGGCCCCCAGGCCGGGTCTGGGGGCTTCTGGAAGAAGCAGACCCCCAGGTCGCAGGCCTCGCAGCGCTCGCCGAAGCAGATCTCAGGGCACTGGTCTGCGCTGAGGCTCTCCCCGTAGCACTTCTGCAGGATGAACAGGACCAGCTTGTTGAGGAAGAGCCGGATATTCAGGAGGCTCACCTGGCAGTCGGCCCGGATGCCCGGCGGGCACAGGCGGCACCGCTGGCCCCAGATGCGCATCTTCACCAGCCCCAGCCGGCTGTCCTCGTCCAGGCACATGTGGAAGAGGATGTGCACGTGTGCCGAGGACCAGCCCCACTGGCAGCGGCCACACTGCAGCCTGCGGGCAAGAAGGGCGGCAGTGAGTGGAGGGTGGCGGCGGCCCCCCGCTCAGCCGGCCCCTCGGGGGCTCCGAACCCTGACACCCCTGCCCGCCGCGCATCATCTGAAAGGCTGAAAAGCAAATTCCTTTTTGTCCGATTGGCACCCAAACCCCACGCAAGGGCCCAGCCCGGCCTGACACCTGTGGGGGGGGGGGGGGCGTCGCTGCACCTGCTGCTTATCAGCTCTGTGACCCAGGCTTCACTGCCCTGCGGACACGTCACCAAGACTCAAAGGCAGCCGGTGGGGGGGGCAGGGTCCACATGGCTAAGCTGTGCGGACTCACGGGGCGGGGGAGGTCCCGGGAGGAAGAGCTCCATCCCCAGGGAGAGAAGCTGACGTAAAGGGGGCAGGGGGCTCTCAGGAGAGCTGGGGTGGGCTGGGACCGGTGAGCTCCTTTGACGGGGCGGCCCCAGCTGCAAACGTGGGAGCGGGAGAGCCGCTCACCCCAGGCCGTGTGCCCCAGGGCCGGGCAGGTGGGCCCGTCTCCAAGCCCCCAAGGTCAGGGCCCGGCGACCACACTCTGGGCGTCCCCCAGCGGCGCCCTCCCCTGGAGCTTTCTGCGGTGGTGAGGGTGGCAACGTCGGGCAGGCCCCGCCTCTGCGGCAGCCACAGGTGCCCGGGAGCTGACCTGTCAACCGCATTTCGATGTGATCAGGCTCCCGGAGGCCCCGTGGCTGTTGTGCCTTGTGCCCCCCTCCACCGTGTCCAGCTGCAGGACAGCAGAGAGCCCTGCCCCGGCCACTGAAGGCGGTGTTCTCTCCTGCTGGGCGGTGGGAGCCATCCCGTGATTTGGGGCGCTTCCACACACACCCCGGGCTGCTCACTCACCCACCCCCCGCCACGGGGAGCTGAGGGGCCCATGTCACAGGGTGGCTGCCGGAGAGTCCCCGCGCTGACCTGCCGGTGGGCCACCTCCCCCACTGACCCCCTCCCAGCTGGCCCCCGGAGGGTGGGGGAACGCCTGGTGGGGTGGGGCCCCCGCGGGTCTGGCCCATCCCCGCCACTGTCATCATGACAATGAGGAGCGGGGCCCCTGCTGGCCCCCACCCAGGTCATACAGAGCCTCTCCACCCCGGGCCTGTGCCCCTTGGGCCCCTCTGCAGGGAGGGGTGTGAGCCCGGCAGCCGCCCCTCCCCTGCTCTGGCCGGCAGTGCTACCATGGAAACCAGGAGATGCTGCAGTGAGCGAACAGGCCCTTCACTTCACGTGTGGGTGGCATCGTCGCCCCCCAGCCTCTGCTCCCCCCCGCAGGACCCCGACTGCAGTGGCCAGCACCAGGGGACTGCACAGAGGTTGTCCCGGGGCCCCCACCTCCTGGAGAGGAGGGAACACCCGGCCCGGCTCCCTGCTGGGGTAGGTGGGGGGGGACCCCTCTTCCCAGCCCACAGGGCCCTACCACACCAGCCCGGCTTGGGGACCAAGCAGCTCAGCCCTCCCCCAGCCCCCCCAGGAGCCCCCCACCCCAGCGCACCTGGAGAGCCCCCTCAGCCGATACTGAAAATCGCCACTCTCCATGACCCCGGAGGCCAGGTTCTCCTCAGGGACCAGCTCCCAGGTGTCCTGGGGCTTCCTCTTGGCCATGAGCTGGGCCAGGGTGCTGGCCCACGCGTCCACCCCGTCCATGCTGGCACTTGGCTCCGCACTGCGGTCTGACAGCTGCGCCGGCTCCGCTCCGAGGGAGCCCTGGGATCCCACATCCTGCATCCTCCCCAGCCAATCGCTGCCTTGACAACCGCCCAGTCTCCATGGCAACCGGGTTCGTCCCCCAGAAATGAGAACTGGGCCTTGTTCCCCGTCCCCTTGAATATTTCTTATTACGCAGGAGATATATTTTCATTTTAGAAAAAACCAGAAACAGATAAACACAAAGGAGAAACTGATACAGAAAAAAGTCATACATGATCCTCCCGGTGGCGCTGCGACTGCGCGTCTCCCCAGACACGCGTGTGTGAATTTTCACAAACAGGAAATCACAGCGAGCGTGTTTTCGGACAGCCTGGCCTCACTGGCCCACACGTCGCAGGCAGCGTTGCGCACCGGTTGGCGCCTGAGCGCGGCATCTTGCGGCCCAGCCTGCGGCCCTGCCTGCACCCCACGCGCCCCGCGCTCCTTCTTTGCCGTCAGGGACGACGCCAGGAGCGACGTTATTGAACACAAATTGTTGCAGATTTTCCCACGGTGGTTTTTTCTCCCAAACCATATGTTGGCTGGAGCCGCCAGACATGTGCGTGGACGTGGCTAAAGCGCGAGGCGCAGCCTCACGGGTGCAGTTAGGACCTGGCCCAGCCGCTGGGGAAGGGCCTCCCGGGCTGTGCGCCCTGCCTCGATGCGCCCCCGCCACGGGAGGTGCCTCCCCCTGCTGCTGCCTTGGGCTTTGTGTCAAGGACCCTGCGTCGTGTGTGGGGCGCACGGCAGGGTCCGCCCTCCCTGGACGCATCCCCGCAGCAGCCGCCCCCTGCGCGCCCACGCCACTCTGTCCCCCACGTGGGGGTCCCTGCGCCCCCCATGCCGTCCTCAGGTCCAGGTCTCGGTGCGCCACCCCCCCACACACTGCGACTGCCAGCCTCCCCAGCCCCACCCCTGCCTCATGAGGGCCCCTCCCTCGCCCTCCTGCCTCACCCCTCTGGGGGTCCGGGCGCCCTGCTCCACCCCTGCTGCAGGAAGTGAGCCAGGGAGCCCAGGGCCCTGCCCAGCACCGCCTTGCCCTGGCGCCCCAGCCCCCCAGCCTACCCCCTGAGCCGCCACGGCCCCTCTGTCCCGCCCCGGGGACACGCTCCTCACTCCTCCACGGCGGCAGATTCTCTGCCCATGTCCGTCCAGCCTGCTGATGGGCTGATGTTCTTTTCCTGTTTTGCGTTTCTGAGACACCTGTCTGCCTCGAAGCGAGGAGCGATCGTGGGATAGGGGAGGAAATTGTGGGGCTGTGCTCCTGGGAAGGCTCCTTCCTGCGGGGCCAGCGAGCTGGGGAGGACCACGGCCCCCGCGCTGTCCTCTACATCTGGGCATTGATGCAGATGTGACAACTGGCACTCCCGCAGCCCCCTTACACCACAAGGCGAACCAGCAGATGGAAGCCATGTGCGCAGGAAGAAGGCAAGCCTGGACCCTGGATGACTCGGAGTCACTGTACCACCTCGGACACCTACCTCTGGATGTATTGTTCCCGAGAGAAGCGAGCCTCCAGCAGCCACTGTTAGCAAAGACCCTGTACTCTGGTTCATCGGCCATTCTGACCGCCATGCTGGGGCTGTGCCCGCGGCCCCGGGTCGTGCCGGTTGGTCTGGGGCCACAGCGTGGAGGCGGGCATGCGTGCGGTCCTGCTCACGTGCCCGCACAGGGCTTCAAGGGGACGCCCTGGCCTGCTGTGCGGAGCACCCACCGAGCCCTTCCCCTCCACGTGGCCTCCCTGGGCCCAGCGCCCTGACGCCCTCCTCACACTTTTGGGTGTGGGAGCCGTGCTCTGCCCGGGGCCGTGCCA
Organism: Canis lupus baileyi; assembly: GCF_048164855.1. Taxonomy (NCBI): domain Eukaryota; kingdom Metazoa; phylum Chordata; class Mammalia; order Carnivora; family Canidae; genus Canis; species Canis lupus. The sequence goes on along the minus strand of NC_132861.1, from coordinate 53,202,820 downwards.
CAGCCCATCCACCTGCCCTACTGGGCAGCCCCCTGTGCTCGGAGACCCCAGCCTGCCTCTGAGTTCAGGGAAGAGTCTTGGTATGTGACTGGCCTCCACCACCCAAAAATGATCTTTGTGGTTAAGAAACTTGCTCACAGGGACACCTGGGTGGCTCAGGGGTCTAGCGTCTGCCTTTGGCTCAGGTCATGATCCCGGAGTCCCGGGATCGAGTCCCACATCAGGCTCCCCACAGGGAGCTTGCTTCTCCCTCTGCCTGTGTCTCTGCCTCTCTCTCTGTGTCTCTCATGAATAAATAAATAAAACCCTTTAAAAAAAGAAAGACAGAAACTTGCTCACAGCTCTCCCAGAAGACTGCCCGAGGGGCCCAGGGGCAGACCCCAGCTCCCCCACACCTCCTTTGTGTGCCTGCCCGTCTGCCCCCAACCGGCACCTCGAGCTCTTTGCCAACAAGCCACTGGGCCATCCGCATGCCCCTTCTTTACCAGAGGGTGACGGATGAGGCCGAGCCTGCGCGGCGCCTCCCGAGTCCTGGGTCTCCTGGACCCTGAAGCTGGTGGGCTGTATGTGGTCCACCTGCCCGGACGGGCGCCCTCCGAGGACAGACTCAGGGAATGAGTGTTGCTAGCGTCCCGTCAGCCCCACTCCGCCCTCCGCCCAGCTCTCTGTGACCAGCTCCGAGGCACAGATGACCGCAGGCTGGCGTGGATGGACAGGCTGTCAGGCGCAGCCAGGTCCTGTTTCAATGCTACTGCCCCCACTGACGAAAGCGGTGCTCCCCGGTCCCCCGGGGACTCTCCTTTAGGTTGCCTGCCTGTCACTCAGGCTCTTGAGTTCAGCTTTTGGAGCCGGTGGCTGGAAGGCAGGGGTCACAGCCCCCTCCACCGGGTGGCCTCCAGGATGAGCATCTGGAAGCAGCCTCCCTGGCAGCCCAGATGTGCCACGAGGACAGTCTCCTGTCCCCCTCTTGGCCTAGGGATGGTCTGCGGAGGTTCCCCCAAAGCCACTCCATGCGATGCTGGACCAGAGCAGTGCCAGCTGTGGGACGACAGCACAGAGAAAGCAGAGAACCCCAGGGTCCAGCTCAAGGCCAACCGGCTGACGGGGCGGCTTGGCTCCATCAACAGGACCCCAACTTGTGTGTCTGAAGGAGACAAGGTGAGAGACAGACAAGGAGAGATAATCGGGTGGAAACAGTGGTGTGGGTTCACTCCCGCCTGCCTCCAAACCTCAGCTCGAGGGAGACGGGGGCCCCAGGCCCCACACAGCCAGGGAGTCCTTCCCACCCCCGCAGCTCCTGGCCCCGGTGCACACCCCGCGGCTGCCTGGCCAGGGCCAAGTCATGTAGGCGTAGCCCTGCAGCGGCGGGGCGGGGGGGGGGGGTCACCCTGGAAGGAGCAGCGCAGCCACAGGGAGCTGCACCAGGCTGGGAAGGGACGGCCCAGGGCCCTTGGGCCGCCGAGGCAGGGCACGGGCAGCCGCAGACACTTGGCTGGAAGCACGCGTGCCGCGTGACTGACCGGCCTTGTGGCAGTTCTGTGAAGGATAAACGAGTAACTGGCTAATGCTTGACCTTAGGACCGTGTGACCATCCTATCGCCTCACAGTTTGGTTTCGTTTCTCCACTGAAGGAAGTGTGCGCAGAGCTGTGTGCGCGGAGCCGGGCAGGGTCCAGTCCCCTGGCGCGGGGCGGCTCCCAGATCGCAGGGGGCCACCTGCTGAGGCCTGGGGGGGGCTGCCCGGGCCCCCAGGTGACCAGCCCCCACGGGGCCTGAGCGGTGGTGGCCGGGCCGAGAGGTCAGGGACGTGCGATCACGCGCACGCACCACCCACAAAACACATGCCCGTGAACACACGCGGAAATGAAGAACGCAAGCTCACATCCAACAGCAGCCTTCTAGAAAGTGGGAAGAAGGGGAGTCGGAAAGCTCCCGTGGCGCCTCTACCTTGCAAAGGACGCAGCCTTCCTCGCTCTAGCGAATAACCACCGGTGCCATATTTTGTGCAAATTTTTAAAATCAGTTTCTTCAGTTGGGCAGATGGACTGGGTGTTCTTTTTAACTTCTGGGAAACGCTTCAAAAACAGGATAGAACAAAAAGTTTTTATTTGCAAACACTATTAACCATTTCCTGTTCCAACCTCAGAAATAGCTGTGAACCTGCTGCCGCCTCCCGGGGCCACGGCGGGCACGGTCCCGGCTGGGTGACATCACCTCCCGGTGCTCAGAGCAGCTTCACAGTTTCGGGATGATCCTTCTGCTTCCTGTGTTTTACCATAAATGGAAACTTCCCTGTGAGTCGGCCGCTGCCTCGGGAAAGCGCGGGGGGATCCCCGTACCCCCACTTTCCATCGTGCTGGCTCATGTTCCGGCTCCCCCGCCCGCCCGCACACCCCTGCTTGGCGTCACCGCTGGGCCGGCACCTTGGAAACCAAAGCTCACGCCGGGGAGGGCGAAGGGCCCAGCAGGAAGCCTGGCGAGCAGCAGACCCTGCTGGGGGCACAGGGCGCAGCACCCACGGGCGCCCGTGCAGCCTCGCGGCTGTCACCCACCGGGTGCCTCGGCCCCAGAGAGGCCTGGCGGGACAGTGGCAAAGGGGACCCCACAGGAGACGCGCTCCTGGCTGCGGGTGGGCAGGATGCGGCTGCATGAATCCCACGCCCACGGCTACGTGGGGATCCTCCCGAGGCTGGGCCGGGCCGCGTGGACAGGACGGAGGCGGCTGTGACACCGTGTGATGGGGCGTCGGGGCGCCTGGAGCACAGGACGCATGGGCCATCCCACAGCTGACGCAGTGCAGCGCTGACCACACGACACACACAGGAACTCCAAGTGCACCCAGGGGATGCCACCCGTGGCAACAGCACAGCTGTGATATCCCTGGTGGTCGTGCAAAATGTCACCGACAAACCCAAGCCACGTGTGAAGCTCCCGCCCTTTCCCCCCGCCCAGAGAGAAGCTGCGGTTGCTGCAGGGACCCCACAGGGCATCCTTCTCCCCGGGGACCCCACTGGGCCTCCCCGACCTGAGGCGGTGACACCTGGACACAGGGCAGGGAGGGGAGGGCCAGCCAGCAGGGGACACAGGCAGGGGATGGATGGGGTCCCTGACCTTCCCCTTCCCTCCAGCCAGGGAGCTTGTCGTGCCCCTAAAGACAGATAGTGAGGGAAAGGGACAGTGAGTGTGACAGGGATGGTGAGTGTGATGGGGACGGGGAGTGTGACAGGGACAGTGAGGTGTGACAGGGACAGTGAGTGTGACAGCGATGGTGTGATGGGGACGGTGAGAGTGACAGGGACAGTGAGTGTGATGGGGACAGTGAGTGGGATGGAGCAGTGAATGTGACAGAGACGGTGAGTGTGACGGGGATGGTGTGACAGGGACGGTGAGTGTGATGGGGACAGTGAGTGTGACAGGGACGGTGAGTGTGATAAGGATACTGAGTATGTTAGGGAGAGCGAGTGTGAGGGGGTTAGTAGTTTTAGGGGGACACGTGTGTTCTGCAGCAATAGTGAGTGTGACGGGGACAGTGAGTGTGAGGAGCAGTGGGGAGCTCCCGGTGAGGGAGGCCCCCCCACAGTCCCCAGGCTCCTGCCCACCGGCCGCAGAGTGTGGGGCCCCTGGGGACTGTGACCCTCCGGGTGCCCCATCCACCCTGCAGACCCCACCGTCCAGGGGCCACTGCCCACCCCAAGGTGCCGGCAGGGGGGCGGGGGAGGGGGGGAGGAGGCCACACGGGCCGAGCTCCTGCAGGGGCAGAGGGGCGGGCAGGTCTCAGTACCCCCCCCCCCCCCCCGCGCCCCCGCCGCCGCCTGCAGACACCGTCTTTGATGCTCTTTTTCCACCGTTTTGGGTTCTTTAATGTTCCCGCGGCAGCCACGACCTGCCCTCCGCTCCCCAGCGGGACCCACGCGCCTCCGCCGCCGTCAGCACTTTCCTGTCCCGCTTTCCGCGCGCAGCACCCGGGCCTGCAAACCGCCCGCTGCCCGCCCCTGGGGACCCCAGGCCGCCCCCCTCTCCCGCCCCGGCCCCCCGCCGGAGCCAGCGCTGGGGGAGGGGCCCGGAGCTGCGGGGGAGAGGGAGGGGAGGGGAGGGGGGAGGGGAGCGGAGGGTTAGCGGAGGGGGAGGGGAGGGGAGGGGGGAGAGGAGGGGGGAGGGGCGCGGAGGGTTAGGGGAGGGGGAGAAGAGCGGAGGGGGAGCGAGGGGAGAGGAGGGGATGGGAGCGCAGGAGGAGGGGAGGGCAGGGGGAGGGGGAATGGAGGGGAGAGGAGGGGAGGGGCGGGGAGGGGAGGGGACGGAGGGGGGCCTGGCCCCCGCCCCCAGGCCTGGACCGTCCAAGGGCGCCCAGGACCGAAGCGGCCGGGACTCGGGCGACCCTGGCGGCCGGTGTCCTGACCTCGCAGCCTGGGGCAGGGAGTGGGGGTCCCACCCGTCCAGGGGCACGGGGGGGCGAGGGCAGGACAGCAGGCCTCCCGGAGGCCCCGGCGCCCCTCCCTGAGGGTCCTCTGCGCCCCGCCCCCCGCACCTGTGCCCGCGGCTCCGCTCCGCTCCCCCCCAATCCCCACCCACGTGGAGGAGGAGGAAGAGGGGGCGGGGCTGGGGCGGCTCCGGGCAGACTCCGCGGCTTCCTTTCCGCTCACACCTCTGCGGGAGCCGCCGGGGGAGGCGAGCAGGCGGGCTGGCGCTCCGGGCATGGGGAGCCGGCGGGGGCCCTGGCCGCTCGTCTGGGCCGTGCTGCAGCTGGGCTGGTGGCCAGGATGGCTCCTAGGTACCGTTGGGGCTGGGGATGTGGGGTCAGGGCTGGGGATGTGGGGTTAGGGCTGAGGGGTACAGGGTCAGGGCTGGGGGCTTGGAGTCAGGGTTGGGGGGTACAGGGACAGGGCTAGGGAGTATGGGGTCAGGGCTGGGGGATATGAGGTCAGGGCTGAGGGGTCCGGGGCCAAGGCTGGGGATATGGGGTCAGGGCTGAGGGCTTGGAGTCAGGGTTGGATGGTACAGGGCCAGGGCTGAGGGGTACGGGGCCAAGGTTTGGGGCTTGGGGTCAGAGCTGAGGGGTACGGTGTCAGGGTTGGGGGCTCGAGGTCAGGGGAGACCTATGTACCTGGTACCCAGGGAGGAAGCTGTGTGGGGCCGGGCCCTGAGGCCCAGCACGGCCCCTGGCCGCTCGCTGTGTGGCTCTGGGCCGGTGAAGTGCCGTCTCTGGACTCCAGCTTCTTGCCTCCTGCCCTCACCTGATGGTGAGCCTGGCCGTGGTCTGTGGGCAGGCGGGAATGTCCCAGCTGTTCCTCCTGGTGGCGGGGACAGGCTTGCTCCCCATAGGATGGCAGGGCCCAGCCCGCATGCCTCACGTTTTCCCAGGGATGGGACCAGCCTCCCAGGGGACTGACGGGCTGCTCCCCAGGCTGGAGGGCCAAGCGACGTTTCCAGTGATATCAGCAGGGGAACCATTGGTGTCAAGTCCGTTCGCCTGTACCCACCCCACCTGCTGGGGTCTGGGGCTGCTCAACGAGAGTCGTGGGTGTATGTGCAGGGTGCTGAGGGTGGGTTCCCGCAGGGGGTGTGGCCCCGAGCCCCCCTGCCCGGGGCTCTACCCTGGTCCGAGTCCGTGCCCAGGTAGAGGGGCCCACTGCACGCTTGGGTGCGCTGGTGAAGGTGCATCCCTGGGATCCAGCTCTTTCCTCTGGACCTGGCTGGGCCGGGAGGTGACAGGCCCAGGAAGGAGCACGACCAGGTCCCCGCTGGGGCTGCCCATCCCAGAGTCGTGGTGCTACACTCGGGCCCGCTCGGCAGTGGTGGGTGCACCAGGCCCCCTGCATTTCCTCCCAGCCCAGCTGAGGTCCACAGTCCAAGGGCCTGTACCCAAAGGTGCCCCATGGGGGAGACTGGCAGGGAGCCCGGGCACAGAGGCAGAAGGGGAATGTGACCCCCGGATAGGGAGCTGAGGCATGGGGGGGCCCGGACTCACCCCGGTGGCCCACGACCCACCGGGACCCCTTCCCAAAGCGGGGGAAGATTAGAACGAGATTCTCCAGGTGCTCTCCAGAGTCAGCAGAGCCCACTGGTGGCTCAGCCTGCCTCAGTTTCCCCACCTCAGCCCTGAGCCCTCTACATTGCCTACTCGGTTCCCCCGGGTGCAACCCTTGATTCCGCCCCTTCCCTTTCCCTTCCTAGTGTATTCAGTACTTACTATTCGGGTCACCCTCAGGGATGTCCCCCCACACACACACACCTGTTTTTCTTGCATTTTATGAAATGTCCCCAACCCGGTCGTTGGCCGCCCCCTATGCTGGGGCACAAGCGTGAGGAAGCGGGCAGGCTCGGACACAGTCAAATGAGCGCATGGGGCTGAGGCCTCCGGCAAGTCCCCTAACCTCAGTGAGCAGCCGGGGTCCGGCCGGCGGCCAGGGACACGGGGACACTCCTGCCCCCCTCGCACTGGGAATTAGATCAGATAAATTACAAAAACCGTCCGCACAGCCTATGGTATGTGTTTTGAAACCAGATTTGTTTTGTTTTAGTTATTTCTTTAACTTATAGTCTTTTTTTTTAAGATTTTATTTATTTATTCATGAAAGACACAGAGAGGCAGAGACACAACACAGGCAGAGGGAGAAGCAGGCTCCATGCAGGGAATTCGACGTAGGATTCGATCCCAGGTCTCCAGGATCACGCCCTGGGCCAAAGGCAGGTGCCAAACCGCTGAGCCACCCAGGCTGCCCCATCTTTAACTTATAGTCTTGAAAAATGTCTGAAACGTACGGGAAAGTCACAGTGACCACCCTTTACCCAGAGTCCCCGGTTGACGGTATTGGCACATTTGCTTTGTCTGGGGCTCCCGGGGGGCTTCAGCACATTGGGTCGCCATCTGGCAGTTGTGGAGGTGGGAGGTCGGAGACCAGGTGAGCGCGAGGCTGGCTCCATCTGAGGCCAGGAGGAGGGTCCCTCCCAGTCAGGCTCTCCCCGCGTCAACCCTTGGGCTTCTTAGCTTGTGGACGGGTCACCCCATCTCTGCTCCAGAGTCGCTCTGCTCCTGCATCTGTGTCTGAAAGTCCCACCTTCTTGTAAGGATACCAGTCATGTGGGATTAGGGACCCCTGGGCTCCAGTTTATCTTGAGTAATTTCATCTGCAATGACCGAATTTCCTTTTTTATTTTTTTTAAGTAGGCTCCTAACCCAGTGTGGGCCTCAAACTCACGACCCTGCCATGCAGAGTCACAAGCTCTCCCAGCTGAGTCAGGCCACATAGGGCAGTGCTGGGGATGGGGGCTCCAGCACGTGGCCTGGGGAGCACGGTCCTGCTTGCCGCCCTTGCTCAGAGGTCAGGCTCCTCTGCGGACCCTCCAGTGGCTCCCCCGCCTCCTCCCGGGACGGTAACTTTGACCCAGTCCCTTCATCCAGATGCTCCCGAGCACCTCGGTCCAGCCGCCCTTCCTGATGGGAGCCCAGGGGATGTCACTGCCTCAGCGTCTCCAGGCGCAGGGGGACCCCAGCTCTCCTGTCACCAGGCCTGGCACTCTGGAGTTTTTTTCTTCTTTTTTTTTTTTAAGATTTTATTTATTTATTCATGAGAGACACCGAGAGAGAGAGGCAGAGACACAGGCAGAGGGAGAAGCAGGCTCCCTGCAGGGACCCAGACGTGGGACTCGATCCGGGGACCCCGAGGTCACGACCTGGGCCAAAGGCAGATGCTCAACTGCTGAGCCACCCAGGCGTCCCTGGGTATTTTTCTTCTTTAAATCAAATCTCAATTTTACTTTAGATACAGAAAGCTCAGAATCAGGAATGTCTTCGCGGAGTCCAATTAGCAGCCCTGTATTCGTTTAGGGAACATCGTGAGACGACTCACGGTTTCTGTGTCTTGCCGGATGACCCCCCGGTAAGTCCGGTGGGCACATAGTCCCCACACAGTCACATAGTCTTTTCTCTTATAATGAGAACTTGGGACGCGCTCTCCTTGGCCGCCTGCAGATAGGGGATAGCACAGGATCCACTACAGTCGCCCTGCTGGGCGTCACGGCCCCGTGGCTTACTCGTTTCATAACTGGAGGCTTGTGCCTCTGAACCCGTCCTGCGTCTGCCGACACCCGCTCCCCACCTCCGGCCGCGGATCCGTTCCCTGATATCCAACTTATAACTTAGAGTTTTTGTTCTTTTCTGGTTCTTGGTTTCTGCCTCCGCAGGTTCATGAGATCACAAGGTGTTTGACTTATCTGTTAGCGTGGTGGCCTCCGGACCCACCCATGTCATCCTAAATGGCAGGGGGTCATGTCATCCCCTTTAGGGCTGAGTGACGTCCCCCTGTGTGTGCTCACGTGTGGACGGAGCGAGGGCTGCTTGCGGATCTTGGCTCAGGCGGCGAGGGCCGCAGTGAACACGGGGGCACAGATGCTGTTTCTGTTCTTTTTGGATTCACGCACAGAAGTGGACTTGCCAGGCCGTGGGGCAGCTGTGTTTCCGGCCCCTCGAGGCCCCTCTGTCCTGCAGCCTGGCGTGGCCGCACCTGCTGGCGCTCCCACCGGCGGCGCGCCGGCCCCTCGCCAATCTTGCCATTTCCTGTCTGTGCTTCCAGCCGATCTGACAGGTGTGAGGCGGCGTCTGGTTGTGGTTTTGAGCTGCGTTTCCCGACGATGAGTGACGTGGGCCATCTGGACGTCGTCTTTGGAGAAATGTCGTCCAGGTCCCTGCCCAGTATGGTTTGGGGGTTTTGCTGCCAAGTTTCGGGAGAGTCCGCGCGCCCGGAGACTCAGCCTTCATCAGATAAATGGCTTACCAATACGCCCCCCCACTCCGTAGGCTGCGTTTCCAACGTGCTGACGGCGCTCTCTGCTGAGCAGGAGCTTCCGAGCTTGGTGCGGTCGCACTTGCCTGTTTTTATGTTGGGGGCCCCCAGGCGTGCGCGCACATGCCTACGGGGCTGTGACCTTTGGGGGCGGTTACAGACCCGGAGCAAGGAGGTGAGGGCACCCTGCCCACCTCCCAACGAGCAAGCGACTTGTGGGGTGTCAGATCCCGACAGTGCGGCGGGTGACACTTTCGGCCCCACAGACGGGATTTGCCCGGACCGGGTGCCGGCGGGTGGACGTGGTACGTGTGGTGTCCGTGGGAGCCAGGCTCCCGCCGCCCTCCATCCACCCCCCAAACCAGAAAGAAGCCCTGGGGGCCCCTTGCCAACATTTTATTATCAAGTACAAGGTGTTTGGTGCGCTTTACATTCGAGCGTTTGGGCCCCAGCAACCTGAGACCCAGTGCACGGAGGGTGCCACTGTCCCAGCCGCTGTTCTCAGAAGCCAGCTCCCCCGCAGCGCTTCTCTGGGAGGCAGTGGGGTGACGTGAGGCACGCAGCGTCCAGGCTGCTCCAGGAGCAGAGCCCAGGGCCCAGCTGGGGAGGGGTCGGGCCCAGGCTCCGGCCCCCCATCCCCTGGACAGTTACCCAGTCCCGGCCCTCGACAGCCCCGCACCCCGTGATGGCAGGGAGCAGGCAGTGCAGCAGCTGCGGGATGAAGGGCAGGCTGCATGCGAGCCAGGGGTGCGAGCCAGGGGTGCGAGCCAGGCTGCCCCGTGCTGCGAGGGGGGGCCGGGGGGGTGGGAGGCTCCGAGGAGATGCAGGTGGGGCCGGGAGTCCACAGGGCACCAGCGGGGCCAGGAGGCTGCCATGGGGGACCAGGCAGAGACGCGGGGCCGGGTGACAGGGCTCCAGGCAGCACCAGGAGGCCTCCTCGCCAACCTCAGATGCCCGAGGGCCAGCAAGCGGGTGACCCAGGGGTCGCCAAGTCAGGCTGGAGCGGGGCAGTTGAGGGCCTGAACCAAAGCCACTCCGGAGCCCTGGGGAGGCCTGCGGGGCGGTGGGGGGACTCCATGCCCCACGTGGACCCCCGGGGGCCAGCTCTCGGGCGCCCTTGTCCCAGGAGGGCAGGGGTCTGTCCACAGGCCTCGGTGGCGGGGGTGTGGGCCTGGGGGTGGTGCCTTGGAGGGGGCTCCTGGTGGGCGTCTGTGATAGGCCAGAGGCAGGCACTTCAGGTGGGGGCCCAGGGGGAGGGCGGCCTGGGCATCCAGATCTGTGCCTTCCTTGCACTGTTACTCACGTGACACTTCCTATGGCCACCACGTGCGCTTCTTGCATAAACATATGAAGATGTGCGTTAGAACCGCGAGGAGTCCTGCCGGGGCGGGCTGCTCGTGTGTGGTCGGGATACGCCATCACAGACACCAAAGAGGCCGCCCTGGGCCCCCCACTGTGTCATCCCTGGGACAGCAAGGGCCAAGGCTGCACCAGCCACCCCCCAGCCCGGGCCTGGCCCCCTCCTGCCCCTCCTGGCCAGAGGCACGCGGCCTCTGCAGAGCTGCGGAGATGCAGGGACGGCTGCCACCCTCCCTGCACGTGGCCACCCTGTCCACCGGGGTCAGCTGCACACGGGGGGCGCCCACGTCCAGTTACTGGATGGGCTTGTCGAGGCAGGGCCTCAGCTACAGGGCTGGGCATGTGACTGCCCTGTTCCTCCATCAGTGGCCAAGAGAGGCACCGGGAGGGAGGCCGCAGGGGTTCCAGGCTGGCACGTAGGCCTTGGGGGGGAGCGGTAGACACCACCCTGGGCGGTCCCCCAAGCAGGGCCGTAGACACCTAAGGATGCAGGGGGCACTTGCGGCTCCCCCTGACCCCCCCACCTGCCCAGTGGGGATGTGTGGGAGGAGTTTGGGTCACCTGGACCTGGCAGGGCTTGTGAGGGTGGGCGCTGGCCCCGGACCCATCCCCATCTTCCGGAGCCAGAGTCACTGAACGAGCAGAACGTTGTGTCCACAGAGGCAGAAGGACCCTAGCTGAGGGCCGGTGTCCCCACGTGTGAGGATCCCCGCCCAGCACGCGTGGCCGTGGGAGTTGGAGGCTTGCATGGCCAGAAAGAGCCCAGGGACACGGCTCGGGCAGGTGGACACACAGCCCCGTCCCCGCACTGGCTTCTCTGGTCATCACGGTGTCTGGGGAGCTGCGGGGTGTGGGACATGTGGGTGGGCCAGGAAATGACCTCATGGGGCAGTGTCTCAAGTCTGGGGGCTCCGTCCGCAGTGAGGGGGCCCGCACCTGGAGCAGGTGTGGCAGGGGCCCAGGAGAGGGGCAGGGGCAGGCCCTCAGGGAGGGGGCTGGGAGCCCTGAGGATGTTCCCAGGCCAGGCCCTAGCAGGTGACGGGTCCTGGCGAGGGTGGGCCACAGCCCTGGGGCGGCCTCCATTTCTGTCCACGTGGGGGTGATGGCCCAACTGGCCTGTGAGCTCGGGTCTCAGTCCGCTGAGGGCACAGAGGGCCCCGCCCTGACCCAGCCCAGCCCGAGCTTGTCCTGAGAGGGGCCCAAGGCTGCTCCCTGAGCTTTCGTGGGAGGCCCCCCCGCCCAGCACCCGGGTGCCCACCCCCTCCATGCTCACGGGCCAGGCCCCCGATGAGCCCGGGATTGGGGAGCTAGGAACCTGGTGGCTGGGCCTGCCGGGATTCGCATCCTGGAGACGACACGAAGAGGGGGACGGCCCTAACCACTGTCGGGGTGGACTTCGGGGTGAAACGGGGGGCCTGGGGGTCAGAGCTGGAATACAGCCCAGGCCTCGGGTCTCAGGGCAAAGGATGGAGTCCCGCGGTGGAGTGGCCTGCTGAGAAATGAGCGCCTCGTCCCCGGGGGTGTGCAAGAGAGGTTGCCAGGCTCTGAGGCGGGGTCCCGGCGGGGGCTGGGGTGCAGGGCGCAGGGGAGGAGGGTGAGGGCCAGCGTCCCCACGGCCCTGTCTCACTGGCTGCCGGCTCTTTCCCCCGTCAGACTCCCCTGACAGGCCCTGGAGCCCGCTCACCTTCTCCCCGGCGCAGCTCACGGTGCAGGAGGGAGAGAACGCCACGTTCACCTGCAGCCTGGCCGACATCCCCGACAGCTTCGTGCTCAACTGGTACCGCCTGAGCCCCCGCAACCAGACGGACAAGCTGGCCGCCTTCCAGGAGGACCGCATCGAGCCGGGCCGGGACAGGCGCTTCCGCGTCACGCGGCTGCCCAACGGGCGGGACTTCCACATGAGCATCGTCGCTGCGCGCCTCAACGACAGCGGCATCTACCTGTGCGGGGCCATCTACCTGCCCCCCAACACACAGATCAACGAGAGTCCCCGCGCAGAGCTCTCCGTGACGGGTGCGGCCCCGCTCCAGCTCTGTCCACCCCCAGCCCGTGGTGGCTGGTGCCCAACTGTCGTGGTGGGCGGCACCCAACCCCCTGGTCCTGCCAGGAAGGTGCAGCCTGCGGGAGGGTGTCAGGGGCAGGCGCCTCTCAGGATACGGCTGAGCAGGGGTGCGGCCTGGGCAAGGTTGCTGAGTGCAGGACAGACCAGGCACCTCAGGACTTGGGGGGCTGTGTCCCCCCGAGACCCCTCCCCGTGTCCCCCCATATCCTAAGTCCCCTCCCCAAGTCCCCTCCCTGTGTCTCCCCTATGGCCCCCCAATGTTCCCTCCCTGAGTCCCTGTGTCCCCCCGTGTCCCCCCATGTCCCCTCCCCCTGTCCCCCCAGGTGTACCCCCATGTTCCCTCCCTGAGTCCCTGTGTCCCCCCGTGTCCCCCCCATGTCCCACCTGTCCTCTCCCCATGTCCCCTCCCCCTGGCCCTCCCAGGTGCACCCCCATGGTCCCCCCATGTCCCCTCCCTCAGTCCCCGTGTCCCTCTATGTCCCACCTGTCCTCTCCCCATGTCCCCTCCCTCTGTCTCCCCCAGGTGCACACTCATGGTCCCCTCATGTCCCCTCTCTGAGTACCCATGTGCTCCCCATGTCCCCCCATGTCTCACCTGTCCCCTCCCCATGTCTCCCCCAGGTGCACCCTCATGGTCCCCCCCATTCCCCTCCCTCAGTCCCCGTGTCCCTCTATGTCCCACCTGTCCTCTCCCCATGTCCCCTCCCTCTGTCTCCCCCAGGTGCACACTCATGGTCCCCTCATGTCCCCTCTCTGAGTACCCATGTGCTCCCCATGTCCCCCCATGTCTCACCTGTCCCCTCCCCATGTCTCCCCCAGGTGCACCCTCATGGTCCCCCCCATTCCCCTCCCTGAGACTCTATCCCCCTCCCCCTCCAGAGAGAACCCTGGAGCCCCCCACACAGAGCCCCAGCCCCCCACCCAGACTCAGCGGCCAGTTGCAGGGGCTGGTCATCGGCGTCACGAGCGTGCTGGTGGGTGTCCTGCTACTGCTGCTGCTGACCTGGGTCCTGGCCGCTGTCTTCCCCAGGGCCACCCGAGGTGAGGCCCTAAACCGACGGCGGTCTGTCACCGGCCGAGCCCGAGGCCCCACCCCAGCCTCAGTCCATCTCCCTGTCCTCCCCATCCTCCCCGCCCTCCTCTTCCTCCCCATCCGGTCTCCCCACACACACCCACCTCGTCCACTGTGAGGGCCCCTCAGGGCAGGGCTGGGGCTGGAGCTGTCCTCGCAGGTTCAGGGCCCCCGCCCGGCACCTGCTCTGAGGCGGGTCTGAGGGCAGAGGTTGTGGCCCAGGCGCAGCAGAAAGGCAGACGCTGCCCCCACAGGCTGAGCCCAAACCTCAGGCCACAGCTCAGCCCACAGGACACTGTGAGGCAGCTTCTGGCAGCCATGGGGCTCTGTCGGGACAACCACAGCCCCCAGGGTGACCCCGTCACACACCCCCCCCCCCCCCCCCGCCACACACCCCGACTGTTCTCCATCCCTCTGACAACAGGGGGCGGCCAGGGGCCAGGAGAAGCAGCCCTGAGGGGCCAGGCAGCCAGGGGACACAGGGCCAGAGAATGGGAAGCCCCACAGGATCCTGGCCCAGCCCCCCACTGCTGGCCCCGGACCCCCCACAAGCACGCCAGGCCCCGAGGGCTTCACTGCTCCAGGGACTTTCCCCCTTCAGATATTTTTGAGGCTGTGTCAGCCGCAGGTGGCGGGTCCCGGGCACGGCCGCGGGGCATCGGGCAGAGCCGCTTGTTGCCGGTCACTGATGGTGCGCCCGCCGAGCGCTGGGCGACAGGGGCACTCGGGGTGGCACGGGGATGGCACGGGCGGTGCAGCCAGAGGGGGCGCCCGTGGCGGGAGCGCCCGAGCCCGGACCCTCAGGGTCCTTGGGGGGTAGTGGGTTAGCCTGAGCATCGGTGGGCGAGAGGACACTGGGTACCCCGATGGCAGCTGTGGGACCCCGTGGGCGGCGTCACTGCTGGTGCCCTCCCCTGCAGGTGCCTGTGTGTGCGGGAGCGAGGACGAGCCTCTGGTGAGTTGCCGGTCCCCGCGGCGCCCGGGGCACTGGAGGGAGGGGTCGGGAGCGGCGTGCAGCTGAGCCTGCGCACCGGGCGGAGGCCCCGGGAAGGTCCGGGGTGCAGGCCCTGCCGCAGCGCGGCCCTGACCCCACCTCCTCTCTAAAGAAGGAGGGCCCCGATGCAGCGCCCGTCTTCACCCTGGACTACGGGGAGCTGGACTTCCAGTGGCGAGAGAAGACGCCGGAGCCCCCGGCGCCCTGTGCCCCGGAGCAGACCGAGTATGCCACCATCGTCTTCCCGGGCAGGCCGGCGTCCCCGGGCCGCAGGGCCTCGGCCAGCAGCCTGCAGGGAGCCCAGCCTCCGAGCCCCGAGGACGGACCCGGCCTGTGGCCCCTCTGACCGGCCGCCTCCGCTGGCCCATGTCCTGCAGACTGTCCACCAGGAGCCCAGCGGGCACCTCCCCTGAAGCAGCGAGTAGTGGGGGGCCGGGGGGCTGCTCCGGGGCTGAGCCCGTGACCCCCGCTGCCTGTGGCAGCCCTCATGGCTCTCCTCTCTCGACTCACGACCTGGGGGCAGCGGGTGCCCCTGTCCCTGCCCCTGTCCCTCTCCGGGGCTGTGCCTGGGGAAAGGAGGCTCGCCCAGGACCGCAGGCCCGGCCCCCTGAGCCAGATGGGCCCCCCCGCCCCGATTGCTGCCCCGTGCTCCCACACGTGCCTCCCTGGGGAAGGGGTCCAGTGCCGCGGCCCCCCGGCTGCCTGCATGTGGGGACACAGGGACACTGGCCAGAGACCCCGCCGGGGACGGCCTGCTGAGGTCCCCTCTAGCCCAGAAACCCAGCCCAGCCCGGGGGTCCCACCCTGGGGCCGGGGCCCCGGAGCTCCTCTTGTGGGGAGGCCTGGGGAATCGCTCCTGGCAGGGCAGAGGCAGGGCACCCAGGGGCCACCTAGCAGCCCGGACACGGGGTGCAGGGGCGATAGCAATGAGGGGAACAGGCAAAGCTGGAGTGACCCCGGCTGAGGCCGAGCTGGGGACACCCAGGAGCACCTGCCCCTGGCGCCCACGCATGGTGCTATTTAAAGGGGCCTCGCTGGGCATGGCGCAGGTCTGCTGCCCGGGCAGGGAGGCCAGTGGCTACCAGCTGTCAGGGACTCAGGAGCGCACATCCTGTCTTGGGTTCCACGAACACTCAGAAGCCCCTTACCGTGTTCTATTATATTATAATTAAATAATGACAAAAGCTCTAAGGAAAGCCTGGTTCTCTCCTGCTCTTGTGACTGTGGGGGGCAGGGAGGAGGTCCTGCCTGAAGGGGAGTAGGAAGGACGCGCCAGGCCTCCCCAGGCCCAGTGCTCACCCTCCGGGCCTCACCCACGCCGTCCCCGAAACACGCAGACCCTCCAAGGCGCCTCCTCCCCATTACCCCCCACATGCATGGGGTGCCCGCCCCCGTCCCCAGCCCCCCCGCACACCTAACAGCCCCTCCCAGAGCATCAGAGCCCCGGGCCCGGCAGGCTGCACAGGCTGTGGGTGCCAAGGTAGGAATGGTCCCTCCCACATGCGAGGGGGCGTCTGCTCCGGCGAGAGGGGGTCTCAGTTCCCGTCCCCTTGCCCCTTCCCAGGGCGCCTTGTGCAAACCCCGGCACCCCCCAGCCCTCTACGTGCACCCACTGGTGCCCGCCACACTGGGATCCTGTCCTGGCTGGCGTGGGAGGTAGGATCGCAGGCCCAGGACAAGGCGCGGATGTGCCGCTTTGCTCCAGACGTGCCAGGCCAGGCCTCATGGCAGGGGAACGCCGCCGGGGAGGTTTGCAGGTGTCACAGGCTGGTGTGCCTGGAAAACCCAACAGCCTCCGTGGAGTCACCAGAAAAGGGAGTCGAGCAGCGCGTATAACAGTAACACCCAGAAATAAATAGCTTTCATATATCCAGACAGTAGCCAGTCGGAAGAAAAATTGGCAGAGGATCTTCTACCCGCAACAGCAACAGAAGAGCTAAAATGCCCGAGAAATGTGCGAACCCACGGGGAGCTGGGCCCGAGCACGGAAAACCCTCGACACCATCCAGAGGCCCGTTGTCCCCACGTTCACCTGTAGACATGACACGATCCCAATAAAAACCCACATCTGTGCAACTGAGCAGCTCAGACGGAGAAATCGCAAGCCGGCAGGAGCCAAAGAAACCAAGAAAAGAAAGTGAAAGAGGAGCAGCTTTCTCAGATGAACCACTCGTGATGGAGACGGATGGAGGCGCCCGCGCGCCCGAGGACGTGGGGACACGCTGACGTGGTCAGAAAGGGCGTTCACGGCCACCCATACAGGTACGAGGCCAACTTGGTGCAGTTTCTGGATGTAAAGGGGGTCTGTGGGGTCCGGGGCTGACGGCCGAGATGCCTTGTGGGCAGAATGGGGGTTTTCTCAAAGCCGGGGCGGGGATCGGGGGCACAGAGAGCCGGCCCCGCTGCCCCTGCCCGGGGCTTGTCAGGGGCACGTGCTCCCCTGCCTCGGCGGCTAGCGTCGGCCCCGGCCCTGGGTGGTCTAGTGAGTCGGGGCTCCCTGCAGAAAGGATCCCCTCCACCTCCCCAGGCATCCATCACCGGGCTGTGGGGACATCGCAGGGACGTCTACTGCATCTCCGCGTCCTGCTGCCTGTTGCCCACATCACTCTCACTTCTCACGCCGTGGACCCCGCACAGATCCCAAATAGAACTATAAATGAGAAACCCTGCAAGACGCAGAGGGCAGGGGCGAGTTCCTTCACGGAGGAGCAGGAAAACCTTCCTAATGCTGCCTCGAAATCAGCAGCATAAAGAGAAGGTCGAGACAAATTGGAAAACACTTTAATGTGGCAAAAAAAAAAAAGTGTCAAAGCGAGCTAAGGGAAAGTATTTGTAATGCTACATAAAAGGTCAGGGCTGCGATTATGTAAAGATGTAAAATACGGAAAGGGCAAGGGCACAGGCACAGTGGGAAAGTGAACAGAAGATATGATGAGGCAGTGCTCACCTACACACACAGACACATGCACGTGCACGCGGACACGTGTGCACACACGGACACCAGCATGTGCACACGCGTGCACGTGGACACGTGTATGCACATGCACACAGACACATGTATGTGTGCACATCACACATGTGCTCATCCACACGTGTAGGCACACCACGTACACAAGGACACACACATGTGCGCATGCAGCACACACCATACACACATACATGTTTTCCATGTATGTATATATATTCTCTTAAGCAGCAAAAGGATGTTC
The DNA here is from genome assembly GCF_048164855.1 of Canis lupus baileyi. NCBI lineage: Eukaryota > Metazoa > Chordata > Mammalia > Carnivora > Canidae > Canis > Canis lupus. Next base: position 53,185,345 of record NC_132861.1, on the reverse strand, counting down.
ATTGTTACTCATAAGAAAAATGCAGATTACAACCACCGGAACCATGAGGATGCGCCCTAGAGGGGGGTGGGGAGTCGGGGAAGCGGCCCTGCAGACATGACTGGAGAATTGTGTGTTTTTTTTTTTTTTTGGAAGATTTTATTTATTTATTCACGAGAGACACAGAGAGAGGCAGAGACACAGGCAGAGGGAGAAGCAGCTCCCAGCGGGGAGCCCGATGTGGGACTCAATCCCAGGACCCCAGGATCACGCCCTGAGCCCATGGCAGACGCTCACCAACTGAGCCCCCCAGGTGCCCGAGAATTGTGCTTTATCCGGCAGTCAGCCAAGCGTCTGTCCCTTGACCCAGGAATCCACATGGAGAAGCATCTGCCAGGAGAGGCCCCGGGAGTGGGGGAAGCAGAGCAGGAAGGCCTGACCCAGGCTCTGAGTGAAGCGGGGGCTGCAGTGCTGCTCAGTGTGGGGTGCGGGCCCCAAGGAGGGTGGCAGCTCGCTGCCCCTCAAAGGAACTGAGTTCACCTCCTATCAAAAGATAAGGGAGCCCTGGGACATCCGGGGGGCTCAGCAGTTAAACGTCTGCCTTTGGCTCAGGGCGTGATCTCAGGGTCCCGGGATCGAGTCCCACATCAGGCTCCCCGCAGGGAGCTGCTTCTCTGTCTGCCTGTGTCTCTGCCTCTCTCCCTCTGTGTCTTTTATGAATAAATAAATAAAATCTTAAACAAAAATAATAGATAAGGGAGCCCTGTGAGCCTAAAAAAATACCAAAATTACAAGTAAAAATCTAATTGATTAACACATTTTGGGTATGCTTTTTAAAAAAGAAGTTCATATTCTGAAAAAAAAAAAGGACAAAAACGCACAAAGCAGAGAGGGCAGGAAGCGGTGGCCTCACCCAGCCACCGGCCGGGCCACCCGCTGGCAGCACGGTGGCTCAGATAAGAAGCGAGGGCGCAGGGCGCAGTCAGCACTTTGCTGCTCATCTTCCCGGAACCGGCCCCTGCCCCCGCCCCCACTGTTTCCATCACCCCCCCCCTGCCAGGCCCAAGGCCTCGCTGGGGCAGCTCGCCCACGCCCACCCTGCAGGTCCCTCCTACCTCACCCAGGGTGGCAGGTGGCGGGGGGGGGGGGGGGGGGGGGGGGGGGGGGGGGCTGCAGGAGGCAGCCTGGGCTTTGCAAATGAGGCTTGAGGCGGTGGTAGAGAGCTCCCAGCCTAAGTAAGGCCTGTGGCCACCCCAACAGCGGGGCCAGGGGAGCCCTACGCAGGGAGTGCCTCTGCCCAGGTGCAGATCCCTCCTACCACCTGAGCTCACCCCTTCCCTGTACAGAGCTGGGGACAAGAGCTGGCCACCTCAATACAGGAGTCCCGGGTCACGCAGGACAGGAAGGGCAGGTGTCCCAGCCCTACCTGGAAATCCAAGGTGGGGGCCCTCGAGGACCGGGGTGGGGGGCATGGGCAAAGGTCTCCCGGCAGGACAGACGTACCGACCCCGAGGGGGACCTGCCCTACGACTGGGAAGGCAAGGCTGGTGGCCCGGGCCCCGGGGTTTTGGCCCCGACAGGTGGGTAGCAGGTCTGGACAGATGCCCCTCCGTGCGTGGGTGAGGCTCCTGCGTTCTTGGGGAATTGGGTGCAGATTGGGGGCAGCCTAGCCAGCACCACGTTGACCCCCACTGCTGGAGCCTGTCAATGGCTGCTCCACCGTGGCCTCCGGGGTGTCCCGTGTCCTCAGACCCCAGTCCCACGGTCCCACCCACCTGTGGGGCCCATGCGCAGGGCTCCAGAGCCACTGCCTCAAGGTGACAACATCCAATGACATTTCCGCGAGTCCGCGGCCCGAGCACCCGCCCAGTCTGCAGCCCTAGCCGCGCACCCTCTCCGCTCACTCTAAGGCCCGCGCTGCTTTAAGGGACCAGACGTGCTTTAAAGCAGTTTAGGCTCACGGAGCAATGGAGCAGTAGTTCGCAGCCTCCAGCACTGCCCCCCCGCTCCCCCAGCCTCCCCGGGTCAACGGGCCCCTTAGACGTGCGACCGTTAGTGCTGAGCTGACGGTGGCCCGGAATCCGTGACACGCTGGGCCTTACTCTCGGTGCTGTGTACCCCATGTCCCCGCCAGCCGGGGCCACACGGCGCAGCCTCCCTGCCGTAGGACCCCCAAGGCTCCACCCGCTCATCCCTCGCTCCCACCACCTCCAGCGACCACCGGCCTTGCCCCCACGTCACAGGCCTGCCCTTCCGCGTCACCGGCATCACACGGTGGTAACCGCCCGCACTGGCCTGACTTAGTGACGCGCATCTCGGCTCCCCCATGCCTCCTCTGGATGCACATCCACGTACTCAAGGGCCCCCTGCTTCCCTGCAAGCTTTGGCAACCGTGAACAACGCCGCCGTGAGCACTCACGCGTGGGATCCCATGTGGACGTGAGGAGCACAGTGCCGGATCCCACGCTGCGACGTTGCTTAGTTTTATAAGAAATGGCCGAGCTGTCTCGCGGCTGGTGCCCCGTCCTGTGCTCCCACCAGCCTGAGGGGCGAGTCCCAGCGGCTCTCATCCACCCTCGGGGCCCATGGCGCTGCGGGCGGTCCAGGTGCCCGCGTCCTGACCCGACCCCGTGGGGTCTTGTTTGTGGGCTCCTTCCCGATGACATATGCTGTGCAGCATCTTTCCATATGCTCGGTTGCCAAAATATACAAACAACTCTTAAAATTCACCAATAAAACAAAAAAAGAGGCAAAAGCTCGAAATAGACACTCACCAAAGAAGGTGCACAGATGGCACAGCCGCTTTGGGAGGCAGGCTGGGCAGCTTCCTGCGATGCGGAAGCACCGGATAAACCAGCGCGAATCACCCCGAAATGCTCGACGGAAGCCACATCCCCTGGGGTTCTCCTGGTGTGTGGGTTTTGAATTATGGATTCAGATTCTTTACTAGGATTCTTCAGATTTCCTATCTCCTCTTTAATAAGTTGTATTTTTCCAGGAATTGTGCATTTAGTCTACATTTTCAAGTTTATTTGCATAAAACAGCTCCGAACACCTTGAGATCTTTGAACATCTACAGGAGCCCGGCGGGCCCGCTCTCACTCCTGATCCTGGTTCTGTGCGCTCTCTCTCTCTCTCTCTCTAAATCATCAGCCTCATCAGGGGTTTATCAGTTTTATTAGTTTTTTAAAAACCGGATTCTGGCCCTATTTGTTCCTTCCACTGCATTATTTTTCCTGCCCCGTCTGGTTTTGTTCCTGACTCTCCTCTTCCTTCTGCTTCCCCTGGACTCGTTTGTTGCCCCTTCCTCAGGTGGGGGCATCCGCGGGCCCCCCCCCCCATGTTCATCTCCCAGACCGTGTGTAGCGTTCGCATAATTTCAAAATCTTTTCTCATTTTCATTTTCTCATTTTCAGAAGCCATGCGGCTTCTTCTTTGAACAAGGAGTGACTCGGAATCATGTTTCTTAATCTTCAGACACAAGGAAGGTTTTTAATTTCCTTTCGTTTTTATTTCACTGTAATTTTCAATCCTCTGAAGTCTTGCAGAGACTCGGTTGCGTGATCCCACGTAGCATCAATTTCTACTCCTGTGTGCGTGTGAACATGCGGTTCCTTCTGCAGTTGCTGGGCGCACGCGTGTCTGTTAAGTCAAGTCTGTTAGTCAAGTGGCCAAGTCCGTGTCCTCACTGACTGTCCGTCTGCCCCGTCAGGTTCCGAGACGTGTGTCTACAATCTTCTACTACAACTAGGGATCTGTCTTCTCCTACACGTCTGCCCGCTCTCCTTCCGCGCTGTGGAGCGCACCGTCAGGTGCCCACCGCGGGTATGGCCCGAGCGCCTGTCAGGAAGGCTGGCAGCGCTCCAGGGGCTTGTCCCCGGGGGGGCGCGGCTCGGGGCCCCCGCGCACGTTCTGCAGGACCTCAGCGAGGGAGAACATGCAGAAGGAGATCTCCTCGTAGGAGACCCTGGCCCCACTCTCATACAGACAAGCAAAGGTCAGGGCTCCCTTGGGGGTGCGCCCGACGGACGCCAGGTCAGAGTAGCCACTGGGGCCCTCGTAGATCACCCAGGGCTCCGTCCAGCTGTGGGGGTCCAGGGGGGAGCGGCTCAGGCGGATTCCCATGTGGAGCCGAGCCCTGCGCCCCGCCGGGTGGGAATACAACAGCCAGGTGGGGCTCTGAGACAGGGTGGCTGGGGGCCCTGGGAGCTTCGGGGTCTGGGCCTTCCTGGGGTTCCTGAGCCCAGGCCCTGGGCCAGGCTCCTCAGGGCCGTCCCTGCACCCCTCCATCCTGCTGAGCCCCAGGTCCCCTTGGGGGTCTGTGGTGCCCTCCTTTGACGGCTGCTGGACTCCGGGACAGAGGCGTGGGGCCTGGGGGTGGTTTCTGGCACCCGCTGACCGTCCCTCACCCCTTGGCCCGCTGGAGAGAGGGGCAGGAAAGCCCAGGACGCTGCCCTGGCAGCCCCGGGCGGTCTCAGCCAGGGCGGGCACAAGCTCCCCGGGCAGGAAGGAGGTGCCCCCGTCTGCACTGAGCGCCTGCACGCGGCTGCCCAGGGGGCTCCGGGCGTTGCAGTAGAGGATGCTGCCGGCCTGCCCGCCATCCACCACGGCCAGCTGGCACTCGCCCGAGCGGAGGTTGGGCACGAGGCCTCCGCGGTGCCAGGTGCGACCGTGGTCGTCGCTATAGAAGGTGAAGGCGTGGGGGCTGGTCCTGCAGATCCTGCCGAAGCACTCCCGCCGGTCCACGCGGTACGTGTAGGCTGGCACCAGCAGGCGGCCCGAGGGCAGCTGGATGCCGTGGCCCGGGCCCACAGCGAACGTGGCCCAGTCTGCAGGCAGAGGGGCGGCTGGTTATCCCAGCAAGGGGACAGCTGCGGCCGCAGCCACGTACGGTCACCCTGGGGGTTGGGGAGGATCCAGAGCCAGGGCCTCGGATTAGGGGACAGCTCCTGAGGAAGCCACTACTGACCGGGCCCCCTCATCCACTCTGCTGCCCAGTCTGCACCCCCCAGGGCTGGACAAGCCTCTCTCCACCATTAGCAGGAGCAGGGAGCCCGGGAAGGCCACTCGACCAGGTTCTCAGCTGGGAGCAGACAGCCAGTACCTGAGCGGGGACACACAGGCTCAGTCCCGACAGAAGGGCGGCAGAAGGCAGAGGGTGTATGAGCACCGTGGTGGGGCCTGAGCCCCAGAGGAGTAGGCGGTCGCTGTGTCCTGTCCAGGCCTCAGAGCCCACCACACCCTTGGGCTCAGATCCTACCTACAGGGCCAGTGACCCCTCAGAGCGCCCTGGGTGGTCAGGCCCGAGGGGAGGGCGCAGCAGGAGAGCAGGGAAAGCTTTAGGGCCAGGCCGTGTGTCCAGTCCTGCACCCCCGCTGCGGTTCGCAGGCAGAGGGACAGTGTGAAGGAGGGACCTGGCCGCGGGGTTTGGGTGCTGAGAGCGAGGGACCTCGGCGCTCAGGCTCGCGAGATGGCCTGGTCCGCCCCGGCCCAGGGGGTCACCCACGGTCACCCCGTTACAGGCCCCGCGGTCCCGCGCAGAAACGCAGTGGGGGGCCCTGGGGCTTGGGGCCCAGGAGGCAGGACGTGTGGTGCCCTCCCCGCCCCCTGCACCTCACACGCCCCACCCCTGCTCGGGCCCGCCCCCCGCCCCCCACCTCACAGCCCCACCTACCCTGCTCGGCCCCGCCGCGCCCCCCTCGCGCACCTCACCCCCCCTCTCAGCCCCAGCCCCCGCCTCCGTGCCCCTCACTCCCCCACTTACCCTGCTCAGCCCCGCCCCGCCCCGCCCCCCGCTCCCTACACCTCATACCCCCACCTACCTGCTCGGCCCCGCCCCTCCCCGCCCCTCCCTGCACCTCACACGCCCCTCCCCTGCTCGGCCCCGCCCTTCCTCGTCCCCCCCCAGCGCACCTCACACCCCCCCTCAGCCCCGCACCCCTGCCCCCCCCCGCCCCTCACACCCCCACCTACCCTGCTCGGCGCCGCCCACCGCCTCCTCCGTGAGGTCCCTGGCGGCGCCCCAGCTGCGCCCCGCGTCCCGGCTGGTCACGCAGCAGAGGCGAGCGGCGTTCCTGCCCGCGGCGATCTGCGCGGCCTCGGGCGTGCGGCCCCGCACCGCGATGAAGAAGAGGAAGACGGTGGCGGTGCGGGCGTCGTGCACCGGGCAGGGGTTCATGGAGCGGTGCTCCTCCAGGGCCGCCGTCGCCAGCACGCGCGCGGCGCCCCACTGCGCGGACACGGGGGGGGGCGGCAGGGCGCGCGGCCTCAGTTTACCTGCGCGCGGCGGTGCCCCGTCCAGGCCCCGCCCCCGTGCGCCCGCCCCGCCCCCGGCCCCGCCCACGCCCCGCCCTTGGTCGGCCCCGCCCCGCCCCGGCCCCGCCCCGCCCCCCCCCGTGCGCCCCCGGCTCACCCGCACGGAGCCCCCGACCAGCGTCCCGCTCCGCTGCACCAGGCGGTGGGCGTGGGCGTCGTCGGGGCTGAGCCGCTGCTCCGCGAAGGCCAGCAGGGCGGGCGCGGGGGGCACGGGCAGCAGCGCGGGCACCCGGTAGGTCAGGCCGCTCCTCTCGCGCCGGAACAGCACGGTCCGCTCGGGGACGCGCGGGGCCCCCATGCTCTGCGCGCCCCGAGCCCCGGGGTCAGCGGGGGCGCCCCCGCCCGCCTACGCCCACCCGAGACTGCCCTGCAGGTGCACCCCCCCAGCCTCCATGGGCCCGCCCCCCAAAGCCCGGCCCCCCCCCTGCGCCCCTGAGGCCCGCAGGCACCCTGCCTCCTCTCCGCCCGTCCTGGGAGTAGAGCCCGGCCCGGGCCCCTGACTCTGCGCACCCTCCACCCTGGGCCCGGGACGCCCGCCCAGCAGGGGGCTGGCCACGTGGACGGTCGGGGCCCACACCGGTCGGGTTTCCCCAAAGAGCCCCCAGACCACAGGGTGCAAGGGCAGGGAGACCCGACCCGCTGGGCGCCCGGCTCACTCTGTCCGACAGGCGCTTCTGGGAGATGCCCTCCCGCCCCCCCCACCCCACCCCTCCCCTCCCCTCCCGCCCCCCCCACCCCTCCCCTCCCCTCCCCTCCCAGATCCGGGAATGTGGGGTTCTCAGGAGTGGCCAGGAGAGATGGGGAGGAGCCTTGCTGAAGCCAAGAGAGGGGAGCCGTGGGTCTCCTGCAGAGAAGGGGCCTGAAGTCCAGGTCCTAGCAGGACATCCGCGGCGGTAGGGGACCGGCCACCCTGCCCCTTGGGCTTCTGAGCAAAGCAGGGATGTGGGGGGCGAAGGGTGAGGTCCAGCAGAACAACCCCACCCACGGGGTGCCCCAGGTGCCTCCCACATGGGCCTCGAGGGAGCTAGAGGCAGCACAGGCTAGAGGAGCAGTGAGAGTGACCCCAAGGAGGCCTTGGACTTCACCACCCTGCTGTCCTGCCCCGTCCTGGGGAAGGGGGGCCAGGCCAGCTCTAGTCTGGGCGCTGGGGGTTCCACTGGGAAAGAGCTGCTCCCACACTATAGGAGGAGGAGACGCAGCCCACAGCGGAGGCTGCAGCCAAGACCCCTCAGTGTCTGACACCTCTGTGTCTGAGCCCCCCAGCTGTGAGCTCCCCAGCCTCTGAGCCCCCCAGCATCCAAACCCCCCAACGTCTGAGCCCCCTGTGTCTGAGCCCCTCAGGGCTGAATCCTGCAGCCGAGCCCGCAGCTGGGCACAGAGACAGGAAGCCAGACTGGGGGAGGCGGGCTGAGCCTGGGGGTTCCCGCAGTGCAGGCTAACCTGGGGGTAGGCAGAGAGGAGCCAACCCTCTAGGCATTGGGGGGGGAGAGGAGCCAACCCTCTAGGCATTGGGGGGGGGTCGCCCCAGCTGGAAGCCACCAGGACGTTAGCATGGCCCCACAAGGCCCTCCTTGCCGCTGTCCAGGCCTCTCTTCCACAGCCCAGCACCCTGAACCCTGGCTGGGCTCCTGCTCCCCCTAACCACCTGTCAGGGCTCCCGTCCTTCAGAGGTCGGGAGGTTGCCTTGCTGCTGCTGGGAGTGTGCTCCCAGGGAACCCCACGAAGGGGCACACGGGGCAGGGGTGTGCACCTGGGGTCTGCAGTCCCCGCTGGGGCCCTTCCTCCCATGTGCACAGCAGCTGTGGGCTGGCCCTGGCCCCGGAGGGACGTGAGTGAAGGCGCGTGATGAGGGAGCCCCGCACAGTCGGGGACTGCAGACGGCAGAAGGTGAGGGCTCCCGGGCGGGACTCGGGGCAGCCAGGGCCACTGCCACTGGAAGGGACCTGGGACTTAGCACCGAGTCAGATGGCAAGACACCCCACATCACACTCGGGAGCATGGCTCTCAGGACCGGACGGTGCACGTGCAGGAGGCAGCGGGATGAACAGGGGACGGCTGGGGACGGAATGAACCCCCCTATACAGCAGTGGCCATGCTGGGACCCACGGGAGGCCACACTGGCTGGCTCAGCCTCCACCCCCGAGGTCCCCCCCACAGGCCCGCACCTCAGGCCACCTGTTTCCAAGGCCACCTGCTCCTGAAGGCCCCCAGTGGGCAGCGCACACTGAGTCCAGCAGACACCCTGCCAACCTCAGCTCTGCCCCCCGCAGCCTCTGGGGCCGTGAGAGCCGCTCCTGTGTCCTGCAAGCCCTGGGCCACCCCCCGGCCTCCAAAGGGTAACTGTGCCCAAGTGCAAAGCAGGTGCAGCTGCCGCGTGTCCCTCCAGGCTGAACAGACATAAGGGGACATTGTCTCCACTTGGCTTACTCCACAGGCCCTGAGACCCCCTGGACTCCAGGGCCCCCCCCAGCCCCCCTGGGGAGCCAAGCAGGAGAGATGGAGGCCGCACAGACCAGCTGCTCACACTGCCGCCTGCACAGAGCAGGACAGGGCACCCCGGGCCATCCTATGTGGGCCCGGGTCTCTGCAGAGCCCCAAAGTCCCAGGGCGACCCCCTCAACCTAGGAGGAAGAGTTCTCTTCCTCAGGGGCAGCTGGCCAGGTCTGGCCACATCAGTAGGTTCCAAGGCTTGGTGTGAGCAGGGTAGGATGGCTGTGCCCAACATCCCACCCTCCAGACAGCTGTCCCCCGACCCCCACCCTCCTATCAGCAGGTCTCCGCCGCCGCCCAGGTCAGGACCCCAGCCGGCTGCGGGTCACTTAAAGTCACTTAAATGCGTGCCTATCAACAGCAAAGGGTTTTGCATACGTGTTTGGCCTTTTGGCGGAGGGGCCTCCTGGCCCTGTCACTTCCGGAAGGGTCTCCAGTCTGGGTGAATGTCCTGGGCCGTGCCGGGGGCCAGGACTCAGTTACAAACCACTGGCCTGGGGGAGCCGGGCCCCACACTCCTGCAGGCTGGCCCGCCCCCACTTTGACCCGCAGCCCCCCAGCCAGGTCACCGGCTCTCCGCGGCTACCCCGGGGCCCTGCAGGGCACCTGCCGCTCTGACCAGGAAACTGTCCCACGGGGACACCGTGTGGAGCATATGGCCGGGCGGCCCTCAGCCCGCGAGTGTGCCCCGCCCTTGCCCAAGGGCAGCCTGGGGGGACAGAGGAGCCTTGAGGGGCCGGGGGCAGGCGAGCAGGGAGGGGACTCACCGGGTGTCGCAGGAAGGTCGTGGAGCTGGCTGCGGGGCAGCTGCAGTTGCTTCTGCTTCTCCAACCCAGTGAGCGCAGCAGGGACAAGGGCTGGCTGTGCGGGGCGGGAGCCTGGACTGGCGGGGTCCCAGGGCTGCGTCCTGCCAGCTGTGTGGCCCCCAGAGAGGGCGGTGCAGATGGGCACGGCGGGAGGGGGGGAAGCCCTCTCTGCCCTGCGGTGCCTGGAACTAGGGGCTCACCTCCAACAAGGCTGGGCTGGGACCGCGGGTGCCAAGGGCCGCAGCTGACAGCTGACCCCTGGATCTCTGTTGCCTCCAAGCCTCCTCCAGAGACCTGCCCCTGGAAACCCAAGTGAGCACTCGTGACCCTCCCAGCACGGCTCGGACACCCAGAACGCAGGCCCCTTGGGCTCTCACTGGGCTTCAGCCCCGTGTCCATGTGAGGTGGCCGGCTCAGACTTGGAGGGGACAGCCCCCACCCTAGCACCCATGGCCTGGTCAGGACTCCCACCCGTGGCCTGGTCAGGACTCCCACCAGCTGGGCCCTTTCACCAGTGACCGTGTCCAGGTGACCGCCGCCCGGGGGCGTCAGGGGGGCCCTCAGCAGCCCAGGTGTGGGTGAAAGGGCTCTCTGGAGGGCCGTCCTGCTCAGGCTCCCTGCGCCCCACCTGTACCCCCTTGACCTGCCCTCTGACAGCAGGACCACGGGACAGACCCCAGCACCTGACCTGGACTGCCCACCCGCGTGCACCCGCTGACCTCCCTCCCACATTCTTCCTGAAGCTCTTCTTTCCGGCTGGTCTCTTAACTCGGGGAAAGACCCGGCAGGTGCCGCATCCTGGGATGGACACTGAAACTGGCCCCCCTACCCCCCGCAATAACCTCGGCCCGGAGGAAGAGCTCTGGGGGCCCGACCATCCGAACTGTGGGAGCCGCACCCCCGACTCACTGTGCAGATGGACCACGGGGCACGGGCGACCGCACAGTCGCCCTGACCTCATATAACACTAAGACCCCTGCCCTGGGAGGACACGAGCTGCACAGACATCACACACGACGACTACGTTTCGGCAGGTTTCCTTAAGGCACACGCGTGACTTTACGCCTCTACAGACAATGACAAGGCTCCCCTTCCCGAATAGTCCTCCTGACCCTACATAAAAGGAAGCCATCCACCCTGGCTCGGGAGTTGGGACAAGGTATTCCCCTCGATCCCCTTACTGCCTACAACCCAAGCTTCCTTTGGAGACCGCCTACCCACCCACCTGCTCAGGTCCTCGGGAGACCTGGGGAGAGGAGCAAGGAGACCCCCAGGTCAGTACCCTGGGCCACCCGTGCCCAGATGCAAGCCCAGGCTGTGCTGTGGACGGGAAGGGGGAGACGAGGATGTGAGACAGTGCATGTCCTCACTCCGGGCAGCCCACTGAGGCCCTGGAGGAGGGCACAGTGACCCTCCTCTGGGGGTTCGGCGGCCTCCATGGGGACACCTTGCCAAGGGCAGCGGGCAACCGTAGCCTGACCCCCCAGGACCTGCGAGTCCACCTGAACCCGTAGAAACTCCTTAGGAAACTGGCTTTCTCTCCCCGCAACACATGTGGGTGCTCCTCCCCTGGCACACAACCCCCAGTGTCCATCTGGAGGGGCTCAGGACCCGGGTTCCGGTAGCCGGTGCTAAATGACCCTCTCCTAACCACAGATGGCCCCCTGGCTCCCAAAGTCACTTGGCGACTGGGCTCTCCCTCGCCCCCTCCCACCTCGGGCTGGGACAGCTCTTCCCACGCCCGCGTCCTGCCCCTGGGCTTTCACCTCTGCACGCCGACCACGTCTCTTGGTCGTTCGATCTGGACCCCAGCGTCTCCACATCAGACACGACCCCCCACTTCCCAGGGCCTCACCCAAACCGTCTCCCTTCCTCTGTGCCCAGCGTTCGGGCCTCCCGCTGCGCCCCCAAGCTGCCGCACGGCCCGTGCAGGGGGGCCCTCCGGGACCGCGGGAGGAGGCGGCCCACACACCGGCCTCATTCCCTCTGCTCGGGGACTTGGGGTTTGGCTTTGCTTGTTTTACGTTGTTAACACCGAGGAATGCTTGAACGACAAACACTTCACCGTTTGAAAAGCTTTTATTCATAGACGCTCCCAAAAATACTCAAAAAAAATTTAAGTATGCTCGTAATGATCTTTCCTGTCCACTCATGGAGGGGAGCGAACGGCTCCTCCTAGGCCCCCATCCCCTCTCCTCTACAGACACGCGAGAGAGCTGGGCGCTCTGTTTTGGTTTTTTTGCTTGTGACAAACGATATTCTATTAGTTTGAGGCTGTATCGTCTGTGCTGAGGGGACAGGAGCACGCGGCCACCCCACCGTGTGTCCGCAGACAACACAGCTGCGCCCCTCTACGCGGAGCCCTCAGCCGGCCCAAAGCTGGAAGCTTGGAGCTCTATCCCCTCCACCTGCTCACCCCCTCGCGCCCCCACCACCACCCTGATAAATGTTTGCATGAGACACCAGCCGTTTTAAATGTGGAGATTTCACAGGAAAACCTGTATTTCCAGCTTCTCTTGACAAATCAGAAGGTCCGCCTCCTGGGCTTCCTCCGTGGCAGGGGCCCCTGCCCCCCGCGGCCACCTGTCGTTGCCAAGGCCTGGGTGTCCCTCCGTCCGGCTGCTGAAGGGAGTCCGTGCCGGAATCCGTGCCCCGGGGCTTCCCTAGGCGCAGAGACTCGGGTGTTTGCATGGTTTTCCCGGCTGTTTGCCGACACGCCTCCCTCCAACCGTGTGCCCTTTACAGTGTAACAGTATCCCGAATTTCCTTCTGCGGAGACAAAACCAGTTTACATTCCTGCCAACCAGAGGCAAAAGCAAATACCCTCGATTCCAACCGCACCTCCGAGTTCCTGCCCCACATGCAGCTGGGAGCCGAGCCACGTCTGTGCCGCGGGGAGGGGGCAGTGTGTGCCCTGGGCTGGCGGCTGGTGGCAGCGGGCACGTGGGCGCCCCTTTCCCGGAACCCGTGGAGCCCGCCCAATGCTCCAGGCGCTGAGTGTGACTGGGGTCTCTCTGTGGTTTCTTCCCCGTAAAGCCTCACTGCCTTTCAGGGACGTGGCGGCCTCCGGTTTCCCTGCTGTGCTGACCCTCGGGGTCGTGGACGAGCGATCCTAGGGTTCCGTGGCTCCCCGTCCCTGTGCGGGGCTGGGGAAGTGGTGTTCGGTGTCCAGTGTCCTCTTACTCGCAACATCTCAGCAGTGTGTCCTCTAATCGCACTGAAAACTCATTCCTCCTACATCTCCCTCCATGAACCTGGGAGCTGCTGCCTGTTCTGACCACTGGGCTGGCCCTGAGGGGTGCGGCCAGGGCCCCACACAGAGCCCCTCCCCAGGTCCCTGGCCGGGCTCCTGGGGTCTTCAGGGCCAAGGACCCTCCCGTGGGAGGAAAGGGACCCCGGGCGCCCAGCAGATGGGCCGGGCTGAGCCTCTGTTTCTTGGGCACTGCAGGCACCCAGCATCTCTCGGGACCCAGGATCTACAGCCCCCGTGGGCACCCCTGCCGGCTCTCACCCGTGGGCTGCCAGGCAGCTGGGACCGCGTCCCGCTGGGCAGGAGCCCCCCAGTCCCTCCCCACCATTGACAAACAGGGACGGCCTCCAGTGTGTCTCCGGGACGACGGCGGGTGTGAGCCACGGGCGAAGGTCCCGCAGGTCAGACGTTTCCTCCTGCGCCGGTCATCCCGGGGGGCCATCCCAACAGGGAGCTGGGCTCTGACCAGAAGCGGTTTTCACATTTCTCAACCGAAACCCAATCTTCAGTCGCAAAGAAGCCGCCGACAGCCAGAGATGGGAAGCTGGACGTTCCGGATCCCTACGGCCTCCTGCCAGCTTCGAGGCGCTGCCCGCGGGCGGGGACTGCCCGGCATCTGCGACCAGCGCCACGGCCCACGGCCCGCAGACCCCGGGAGCTGCCGTGGACTCCTCGGAGGCCCCCCGACCCTGCTGTCCAAGCCCTCTGGATTCCCTGGGTGGGGTCCCTCTGATGGCCAAGGAGCCCGTGTATGTTCTTCCATCAACATGTGATTAAGTACCACTCCCTTTCCCACCTGCTGAGACCACCCCACCTGACGCACCAGGTCATCCCCACAGGCTGGGCGTGCCCACCACCCTGGACCAGGCTCCCACGGCAGAGGCGCCTCCAAGGAGGTGGATCACGGGTGGGTGCCTCCATGGGGGTCTCCGCCTGGCCAGCCACTGCCCCGGCAGCCCCCCACCGCGAGCCGGTGTCTCGGCGACGACGGGAGCGATGCCGGGACGGGGGCCTGTCCCTGGCGCTGTCCCTCTACTGGGGGAAGGGGATCTTCTTGAGGGGCTTGTTGGGGAACTGCAGGGCGTACAGGTGGGCCATGTACTGGAGCTCAGGCATGACCATCCTGCGACACACCTGCTGCGTCTGGTTGTCCAGGTCCGGCCGGAGGTTGTAGCCCAGGATGCTGGCGTCACCCGACTGGTAGGGGTGCAGCCGGGGGTCGGTGATCTGCGTCTTGTTCTTGGCCACGCCGTCCTGCAGGCACTGCGTCATGAGCTCCTGCCGCCGCGCCCGCAGCCGGGCCACTTCGGAGCGCAGGCGCCGGGGCCCCAGCTCGGCCTGCACGCGTGCCCAGAATGTGCGGTTGAAGTGCTGGTACAGGCGCCAGTCCAGGGCGCACCAGCGCTTGGCGCGCTCCTGGGCCTCGGGCGTCAGGCGGGTCACACTGAGCTGGCTGCGCGAGTTGAGGCGGAAGGCCACCACGTCGTCCAGCTGCCAGTGCAGCAGGTGCCGCAGCAGCACCATGGACTCGTCAAAGTGCTCGGCGATGAGCACCAGCTGGAAGCGCTTCTCCACGTCGGCCAGGCGTGCGCGCACGTAGCCCTCCTCTGCCGGCGCGTTGTTATCGAAGCCCAGGTCGAACCACATGTTGTTCCTGGCGTGGGCGTTGTGCAGGCCCCCTTTCTGGTTGTAGTAGGTCCGCGGCGAGGCCAGGAAGGCGTCCAGGGTCCGCACTTTCCTGAACGCGGGGACGTAGCCCCTGTAGTAGATGAAGGAGGACTCCAGCTGGAACACGGGGTTTCTGAGGATGGAGAAGTAGAACGTGTCGTTGGGCATGATTTTCTGCACCTGTTTGGAGACACGATGGGAAGGGCTGGTGGCTGGCGGGTCCCTCGGGCGCCCAGGCGGGAGCTGCTCTCCTCTCCCCACGTGGCCGCCAGTGTCCAGAAGGTCCCAAAACACTTGAAGTGAGCCCCACCTGCCTTCTCCCCACCCAGCCTTGGGGTGGCAAGTCAGGGACACCTTCCCCGGGAAGTGACCTCTACCCTGAGACCCCAGTGACCCAGAGGAGGAGCTGTGAGGGGTGTGCCCTCAAGGGGGACCATGTGCAAAGGTCCTGAGGAGGAAGAGGTGGGGGGGCAGTTGGGGAAGCAGGCGTCCAGGGACGCAGATAGAGAGAGCGCAGGCCACCAGGGTGCCCCCTGCACTTCCAGGAGCAAATTGGGGCAGCTGTCGGGGGAGGGAGCAGGGTGTGCAGCTCCCCCTGTGCCCACGGGAGGCTCTGGCAGGGTCTGCACGACAGTGTCTAGACCACGACCACCCCCCTACGGTCACTCCTCAGAGGCACAAAGGGCCCCCTCCTCCGCTCCCCCCCTTTCCCAGCCCCACGGCCCCGCAGTTCCCCGCACCTCGGGCAGGTTGAACCTCAGGTGGTTGCACATGATGTTAAAACGCAGCTGCAGGCCGGGCTTCGAGCCCTCCCAGCCCTCCACGTAGCGCGCCAGGAAGAGCCAGGGGTACCCCAGGTGGAAGCTCTTGCCTGCGGGCAGCGCCACCGACAGGTTGTGCGTCTCCGCGAAGCGGAAGAGGATGTTGAGCACCGTGCTGCTGGCCGTCTTGTGTGTCTTGAGGAACATGACGTTGATGATGGGCGGCCCCTCGGCCCGGCCCCCAAGCAAGCTGGGAGGGGAGGACAGCATGGCCACGGTCAACCAGGGAGGGTCCGTGGACGACCCAGCCATGGGGACCACAAGCCACCTTCCGTCACCACCCCTTCCCTAATCTGAGATCCTCTAATCCACACTTTTTCTACCAGTGACTCCCAAACTCCGCACCCCAGCCTCAGGCCATCGTTGTGCTTCCATCCACCAGGAGGCCCCGAGCCATGTGGCCCCCCAGGTCCCACTGGCACAGACCTGGTGGCTCCCTGAGTGGCTGCAGCATCCATCCCCCCTCATGCCACAGGTTGGGCCCCTGGGTCCCTGTAGCCCCTCTGGCCCCCAACCTCCTGTCTGGTCCCCAGGGTGCCCAGCACGGCTCTGGTCCTGTGGCCTGGACAGCACATCCAGCGCTTCTGGCCTGACCTTCAAGCCTGTACTGGCCAACCTGACACCAGGGCCAGTGGGGACGCTGGTGCCCACTCTCGTGACCCCAGGATGGCACCCACCTTGCTATGACTCCTGCCTGAGCAGCAGGCCCCCTTCATGCCCCAGTGCCAGTCCAGTAAGGATCCAGAGACCTGTGCCAGCCTGGGCAAGAAGGGGGACCAGCAGAGGGACCCAGGGACCTGTGGTACCCTGGGAGATCCAACCCGAGAGGTGGAGGGGCGGGGGGAAGAACCCTGGAGCCACAAGACCTCCTGGCGGCCGAGCCAAAGCACAGGGCCTAGGGGGCCATCCGTGGACCCTGGGCCTCACATAGGATGAACCTCACATAAGATGAACCACCGGCAGGCAGGGAGCAGGGCTCCGGACCTTCCCAGACCTGCCATGGACCCCAGACCTGCCTCCTGGCACCTGCTCACCCTCTGCACACAGCAGCTCTGCCCGAGACACGCCAGCCCGGGGCCCACCTCCACCCCCGGAGCCCTCCCAGAAGGAAGCCACAGGAAGCCTCCAGAAGGCTATGGGATCCCCAGAAGGAAGGGCCCAGCCCTCCTCCTACAGGGAGGATGAACTGTCAGGACAGCCAGCCAGGGCTGGCTGCCACCCAGAAGGGGCCACGGGGGTGCCGTGCCCAAACCAGGGGGCACCCGGGGTAGCACTCACGGTGTGAACAGCCCGGTGTTCATGTACAGGATGCTGGCCAGCAGGAGCAAGATCAGGGCCAGGAGAAGGGCCTGGAGGCACCTGTGGGGCAGAGGGAGCCCTCAGCACCCCACCAGGGGCACGGGAGGGGCCGGCGCCTCCCCCCACCCCATCTGTCATTGCATGTCAGTCCGTACTGAGTATAGACCCGCACTCACCCGTGGGGGCCCTGGGCGGGGACCTGAGACCCAGGAAGGGCCTGCATCAGCTGATGGGTCTCAGGCCGGGTCCCCGGAGAGAGGCCCCCAAGCTCGCACCCCCAGGGGCACCTCAGGGGAGGTACCCCACAAGGGGACCTTTAGAGGGCCTGCTTGGGTGGGGTGCAGGCATTCGTCCCCCCAATCCCCATCGCCCAAGGAGGATACTATGACCAGATCAGGGAACAGACAGGGCTGGGACACGGAGTACCCTGTGGCACCGGGGGGACCCCGCCCTGCCATCCCCTGACATGGAGCAGCAGCAGCAGGGCCACCATTCCAGCATCCCCTGCCCCTTCCCTCCACCAGCCAGGTGCCCATGTTAGGGCAGGGCACCCTAGAAAACACCATGACAAGGGGCCCCTGCCCCACTGGGGCCACCTGGGAGTTCAGGAGGGGCCTGGGAGAGGGGAAAGTGCCTGCGGTCTCCTCTATAAATCCTACTGCTGTACAAGCCACCCCAAATTCACACCTGAGGCCTGAGCCAGCCCCCAACCTCCAATGGGGTGTCTAAGGCATCAGGTCCCAATGTGCCCCCCAAGCCCCTTCCCCTGCTGGACGGGGCTCTCTTCTGCCTGGTCTGGGCCATCTGTCCCACCTTGTCTGGAGCCCCATCTGCTCACCTCCTCCTGAAAGCCTCCTGGGATGGTGGCAGCCTGCTGCCCTGCTGGTTGGCTCCTGTCCTTGCCCGGTGGCCCCGCTACCTCAGCAGCCCAAGTGACTTGGATTAGAAGGCCCAGCGTGCTCAAACCCACACCCTTAGTTTAAAAGGCAACGCTTGGGGCCCCTGGGTGGCTCAGTGCTTGGGCGTCTGCCTCGGGCTCTGGGCGTGACCCCGGGGTCCTGGGATCAAGTCCTGCATCAGGCTCCCTGCATGGAGCTGCTTCTCCCTCTGCCTGTCTCTCTCTCTCTCTGTGTCTCTCAGGGATAAATACATAAAATCTTTTAAAATAAATAAATAAATATAATCCAAAAAAAAAAAACCCACTTGCTCTTGAAGTTTAATTTAAAAAATGGGGTGCCTGGCTGACTCAGTTGGTAAAGCATATGTGACTCTTGATCTCAGGGTTGTGAGCTCAAGACTCACACTGGGTGTGGAGCCTACGTTAAAAAATAAATAAATATAATACAAAGCCTCTGGAAGTTTAACACAATTCCCAGAAGAGAATGTTTAACTAGCAAGTCAGTTTTAAAGTTCAAATGGAAGTAAATCATACAGTAGGGGCCAGGAAAATTCTTTTTTTTTTTTTTTTTTTTTTATCACTGTATTTCATTCCTGGCCTCTGGTGCCCCTGGCACATCCCGGCCATCGGGGGGACCTCCTGGCCCGGGCCTGGAGCTGGCCGCACCTCCCAGCAGCCCTGGGTCCTACTGCGGGAATGGTCTTTAGAGACCACAGTCTGGGGCCTGAGGTGCTCACTTCTCGGGAAGGCAGTGGCTTTGGGGCCCAGTCAGGTGACAGAGCAGGACGCTGCTCACATGAGGGCAGAGTCCCAGGGTCCCTCGTGAGCTCTCACTGCTACGTCGAACTGCCTCTCAGCTACAAGCCCAGGGCTGCGGCTTCCTGCAGGAACCCCTGCCCACCCCCCCGCCACCCGTCGTCCCCCGTCCTGCACGGCGGGCTGCTCTGAGGAACGGGAGGTGGGGAGCTGCAACGGCCCATCATGCCTCATCTGCTCCATCCACACTGCATACATGACAGCAACGCTAAGCCATTTCTCGGCAGTCTGCCCCTTTTTAAAAAAAGATTGTATTTATTTATCCATGGGAGACACAGAGAGAGGCAGAGACCCAGGCAGAGGGAGAAGCAGGCTCCCTGCGGGGAGCCCGATGCGGGACTTGATCCCAGGACCCCGGGGTCACGCCCGGAGCCCGAGGCAGACGCTCCACCACTGAGCCCCCCAGGGTGTTCCTATCCTGCCCCTTCTCCACGAAGGCAGGAGACCACCAGCCAGCACAGCATCGGGCTCCCAGCTGGAGGTGCCGGGTTCCCAGAGGGCCCGGTCATCTGCGTCCAGTGAGAAGCAACAAGATCTCCCAAACCCCAAAGGGATACCCTCTGGAAGGCCACACTGTGGTCACGGGTCACAGGGTTCTTGAACCAGTCAAACCATTTCTTTTAAAGATTTTTCTATTTATTTGAGAGAAAGAGAAAGAGTGTGTGTGTGTGTGTGCGCGCGCGCGCGCACGCAGGGGGCAGAGGCAGAGGGAGAAGCAGACTGTCCGTGGAACAGGAAGGCCGATGCAGGACTCGATCCCAGGGCGCTGAGGTGGTGACCTGAGGCGCAGGCCGACCCCCATCAGACTGAGCCCCAGGCGGCCCTTGGAGCTGCTTCTCCTGAGGCCTTGAGACCCTTCCAGGCAAGACGGGTTGCTGCCCCTTTGGACCTGGTGCCTGTGAAGCCACAGTAGTTTTATGGCCCCACATATGATTATTTTAACTCCTGGGCCCTTATAGCCCTTATAGAACCATTTGAATGCCTGTTGGATAAGGACCCTGTGAAACATTAACCAGGCCAGCCTGTAGGCCCGTGCTCTTCCTCAGACGGCGTCGTGCCGTGAGACTCCCTTCTGCACAACACGGCGTGTTTGCTGGCGCCTTGCCGGGGACCTTAATAAAAGTCCAGCACACACCGACCATCTGTTTGAAATTTCACCTCTAACATTTACAGTCGCCCCTGGCCCGGGGCGTTCGTCTCGGTCCTTCACAGCTGCACAAGCAGAACAAACAGTCCCCGGAGGAATCGGTTGGTTTCTATCAAGAGAGGCTCCTCCTTTGCCAAAAGATCCTCTGGTCCAAACAGCCCCAGGGTCTGCGGTGTCCCAGGCTGCAGAGGCGCCAGCGCGCCAGGTGGCCAAGCCTCAGGGCCGCGGCCAGGAGCCACTGCAGGTGGGCAGCGTGCTCGCCAGGCGGCCAGATTGGGGGGGTGCGGGACGCCGCTTTGGCCTGCATGTGCCTCACACCCGGGAGCTGCTCACAGACAGGCGTTCTTAGCAGAGGCCAAGGGACACGCAATTCTAAATGACTGGGTTGTTTGGTACATGAATTACATGTCAATAAAACTGTTTAGAACGATAAAAAATAAAAAAAAAATTCTTAAAGAGCTCAGCTGCCATGGAAATTGGAAGCCAATAACTGTGGGAATAAATAAACACAGCTGGAGAGGGGGTCCGGGCTGACGACATTGCTTCTGAGGGGCCTGGGCGGACGGGCTTCCTTCCTGCCCTCCCGGGGTGCTCGCCGTGCCAGCACAAGGGTCCCTCCAGAGCAGCCTTTCCATCACGGGGGGGCCTGGGTTGCTCAGTGGACAGATTTTAAAGAGTCTCAAACATCCCGCATCTGCAGTCACTGGGGGATGGGGGTGCTCCGGGCCCAGTGTCCGGGTGGCGGGCCTGCTGCCTGCCTCAGGAACGTCTGCGAGGCTGGTGGCCGGCAGTGGCGGGGGAGCCAGCAGGCTCCCGCCCAGGCCTCGCCAGAGGGGCCGCAGAGTCCCCGCGAGTGACACCAGCAGCCCTGCCAGCGGGGGCCTGAGAGCCGACGCCACCTGCCCGGCGGGGCTGGTCCAGTCCTGCTGGGCCCCAGGGGGAGTTCAAGGTCCATGAGCCCCAGGTGAGCGCCCCAGGTCCTCGGGGAGAACCCCCGGGCACCTGGGTAGGAGCCCTAAGACCTCTGGGATCGTGGATCACTCGTCCATCCTCAGCTCCGGGAGCTTCTGGCTCTGCGGAGCTTCTCTGCTAATGAGGGAGGGAGACTCACGAGGGTCTTTGTGGAAATGGGTTTTTACCGCATCGCGCACACACAGCCCTGCAGCTCCACCTGAGCAGCCCCTACAGACGGACATCCGCCTCAGTGGCATTCTAGAAGGACACAAAACCAAATGTCTGACGGTCGTTTGGTGGCCAGACAATTTCAGCCAAAATCTAGAAAAACAACACTGAGCCTAACCTCAGGAGCTGACAAGTCAGGCAGGCAGAAGCCCCAGAAGGCCCTGGGCTGCACCCAGCCCCCTGCCACCCACCCCAATCCCGCTCCACGGTCCCGCGGCCTGGGCAGAGCAGAACCACCAGGAAGGAGCCAGCCCGCCTCACACATGTGTAGGCTCAGTGGTCGAGGGCTGCGGAGCTGTGTGTCCACCCGCCCTCTGGACCCGGCCAGGGGCCTGCTGGGAACCCACTCTCCTCGGTGCATCCAGGGCCCCAACCGGAGCTCACGCAAGGGATTCAGAGTTGTCCGATACCCCCTCCCCGCACCCCCCCGCCCCTGGTCATCCATGCATGTCAACCTTGCCTGGGCCTCACCAGGCCCCAGGTGCACTGCAGGGCACAAGGGCAAGCCGAGGGTACGGGGGACAACGAGGGGACTGGTCATCCCTCAGGTCTCCCCCCGACAGCCAGAGGCCCAGCCTCGGGAAAGCAGGGCCCCGGGCTCAGCGGCCCAGGACGCACAGTGAGGGGCTGGCCTCCCGAGCCCCAGGGAGCGGGATCCAGGTGGGGCCGGGCGCAGCGCTGCCCGAGGTCTCCCCAAGGCCAGGGACAGCTCCCAGTGCTGGGGACTCTGTCCCCCGGGCGTGGGGCGGGGGGAGCAGGGCAGTGCCCCGGTGGCTACTCGGCTAGGCAGGGACCCCTGATCTCAGCCCAGGTCCTGATGTCACGCCCTGAGCCGAAGGCCGATGCTCCGCCCAGGAGCCAGCACCGCACTCCGACGTGTCGGGAGTGAACGGCAGCCTCGGACGCAGGAGGGACCCGTCACCCCTCTCAGCAGGGACTTTAAACTCCTGATGGCGAATGCCCCCCCTCCCCGGTCCCCCCGAGGCGTGTGTACGAGTCCATCTCTGAACCTCGTCCTGCTGGTTGCCTGAGTCAGGACGGGCGTACTCTGCCCCGAGGCGGGTCGCGGTGCCAGGTGAGCCCCGGGCGATGGCTTGACTCCCGGGCGTTCCACACCCTGTCCCTTTCCCTCCAAGAAGGACGCCACACCTGTGGCCACGGCCCGGCCACCCAGACAAACAGTGGGTCCACCCGGCCCACCTTGGCCTGAGCCTCCCGCGAGCTGAGCAGCTCCCCAAACCCCGAGCCCCAGGCCTCCGGGAGGGCACTCCCTCTGGGACACAGCCTCCCCCCGTGGCCAGCACATGCCCCCCTCATTGGCAGCCCAGTCCCCCCTTCGCTGACCCCCCGCCTCGGGCCCGAGGCCCACACGCCGTCCGCATCCCCAGGGGCGGGTGCAGGGGCCCCCTCCTTGGCCCCGTGGGACCCGGCCCCAGAGACCCACTGCCGGAGGGGCCCAGGGATGGGTCCTTGACCCCAGCACAGACCTGGGGCCTCCAGAGGGGCGGCGGGATCCTGTCAGGGTCTGAGGGGGTGGAGGCGGCCTCCGGGGGGGAAGCATCAGGGCAGTCAGCAGGCCCCACAGCCCGCCCCCTTGCCCACGCCCGCCGCAGCCCCGCCTCAGGCCCCCGCGGCACGGCCACCAGGCGCGGTCCCAGACGGCAGGGTCCTGGGTGGCTCCAGCAGGCGGGTGACCGCGCGGCTGGGCAAAGGCGAGCAGAGCACTTGCAACCGCCCTCCCAGAAGCTCCAGGACGGGTTGCCGGCACCCCCGACACCCAGCCCACTGGCCACACACGGGGGCAGCACCCTGGCAGCCAGCCATCAACCCCCGGCTGGCTCCCGCTTGGCCCCCGGCCCTTGGCCCACGGGATCTCCGCCCAGCCCACCCGTGGCCAGCACTGCTGGGCAACAGACGCTTCCCAGGTCCCCCGGAGCCCCCACGGCTCTCGGGACTGGCCCTCGGCCCACAGCCACAGCCATCGGGTCACACACCTTCCAGGGGCTCACACTCACTGCGGGGTCCCTTGTGGGGTCCTCAGGGCCCCGCCCTCTAGGGGATATTCGTTCCCAGAAACAGAGCCAAGCCTCAAACCAGAAACACAGGTTTTCAGGAGGCCCCTCGAGTGACGAGTGACGTCCTCAGGGCCCCAAGCTGGGACATTCAGGTTTCCAGTCCAACCACCGAGACTCACCCCCCGGGGCTGCTTCCCCAGCGACAACGGGAGCCCTGCTGGGGATGCCGTTCAAGTCGGGGGTAAGGATATCGGTGCCTTAACAATCACCATCCAGGGGCCTGACGACACCACAAGCCCCCCTGGCGGGGAAGGTCCTGTCCTCGCCCCCAGCAGCTCCCCTGACTGCCCCCCACCCCCGGCCACGCCAGCCTGGGACTGTCCCCCTGTCCTAGGGCCACGGCTCAGTCTCCCTGTCAACGGGCCAAGCACGCTCGGCTAAGCGGGAAGAGCCTCCAAACATTTGCACAATTCAAGGAAAATAAACATAAGGTTCTGGATGTTCGGGGCCTTTTGAGGCTGCGGGGATGGTGAGTGGGACTGAGCGACCCAGGGAGCCCTGGCTCCACGGGCTGTGACCTGGACCAGTGAGCCCGGGGCACACCGAGCGGCTGTAGCTCCAAGCCGTGGCAGGACAGCCGTCCCCGTAGGTCTGGAACTCACTGTCCCGCTGCCCCATGGGCAGGCCGCCTCCTAGGACTCCCTGGGCCCCTCCTCTGCCTCCAGCTAATGGAGTGACCCCCCCCAAGCCTTTATGCCTCTTCCTCGCCGAAGGGTGACCACCCAGCTTCCAGAGGGGGGACACCTGACTGCCCCCCCGCTGGCTCCCAGGGGACCCCTGGCCTCACCCAAGGGAGGGAGTCACATCTTCAAACAGGCTGGTCATGCCTGGGGCCCGCGGGGAGGGCACATGTGAGGATGAGGCAGAGAAGGAAAATGCAAAGCATTTCCAGACACACCCTCCTTCCCCTAAACCGAGTGTCCAAACACCCACATCCCTCTGGGTGTACTCTGGGCACAGAGCCACAGGGCCGGGCACCAGGACCCCGCGGGGGGGCTCACCCTAAGTCCCTCGGACTCCCCCATGGGCACCCCAAGGTGCACACGTGGGTACATGGCCCCGAAGTATTGGGGCCCGGCTGGGAGCCCCACCGAAGCCAGGGAGCAGCCACAGCAAACGGGGGTCCCGGGATGACAGCCAGGGGACAACGCCGGGGCCCTGGACACCCAGCAGCCGCCCACCCGGGCCTGAAGCCCATGCAGCAAACTGTCATCCCCTTGGCCCTGAGCCTGTGTCCCCCGAGAGGCCTGGGGGGACAAGCCGGGGTCACTCGGGGTCTGAAAGGAAGCCCCAGCGTGCTGAGTTTGGGGCAGGACTGCCAATCGGGTGACTTCCTTTAGTTTTATTCTAAGATCTTATCTCTCGGAGAGAAGTGCGCGCGAGCAGGAGCAGAGGGAGCCGGGCCACTGGGCAGGGAGCCCCCAAGCGTCCCGATCCTGGGCCCCAAGGCCATGAACGGCGCCGTCCGGCGCCCTGGTGACTTCCCTTTAAAGAGATGCCGAGCGGCTCGTTTCTGCCAGGTCAGGACGGCCCGGGAAGCCAAGAGGTGCGCTGAGCGAGCACGGGCCCCGGCCCCTTACCTGCGGTTGCCCCCCGGTGCGGCGGGCATGCTGGTGGGCCTGGGGCGAGCGCGGGGTGCGGGCTGGGCAGACGCAGGCGGCCGGCTGGGGCTCACGAGGGTGGGTGCGGCGCCCACACCGTGTGAACTTTAGTCCTGGGAGCTGACCTGCGCTCCGGTGCCAGGCCACACCCTCCGCCGCCCAGCTCGAGCTCCGGCTCAGGAAGAACCAGACCTGGCCTGGCCGGGTGTCTCCCGGTTCACCTGCAGGGCACCCACCTACTGCCAGGGGCCCCTCTGCCGGCGGGGGTGGTGGTGGCTGGGGACCCTCCAGGACCCCCAGACCCCGATGGCACATTCACGTGTGAGCTGAAGGCCGCCGGTCGGTCGACCCCTCGGAGGGTGAACGAGGGAAACACTGGATCAAATTCGAGACTGTTTGCTTCTCCTTCCCCAAAGCTGGCTTTATGTTAGGGGAGTTTCATTATTTTATTACATCTCGCGTGAAAAAAGAACTTTAGAAAAAGGACACGGTAATGCAAGACAGAAATACGAGATTTTTTTTTTTTTTTTAGATTTTATTTATTCATGAGAGACACAGAGACACAGGCAGAGGGAGAAGCAGGGTCCCCGCGGGGAGCCCGATGCGGGACTCGATCCTGGGACCCCGGGGTCCTGCCCTGAGCCCAAGGCATCTGCCTTCACCACGAGGTCTCCGGGGGCCCCAGAAATAAGAGTCAGCTTCACTGCAGGCAGGTCCATTTCCCTCAGGAAACAGGTGAATGGACGTTGAAGTCATCGACCGGGGGGGGGATGGGCACACCAGCAGCTCTCCACGGGTGCGGAGTCCCACAGAAAAGGGCAAAACCCAAGCTTTGGGGGGTGGCACCGGGCGGAGGCCCTCAGCACACCTGCCACCCGCCCACCGCCCCACACGTGCCTTAGAAGCAAGGTGGGTGTGCCGGGGGCTCGGGGAGGGGCCGCTGTGGGTGAGGCCAGGCTGGGGTCCCCCCGTCCCCCGGTGCCAGGACTCGCAACCCCAGGGGGCCGGCAGGAGGCAGCGTGTTGCTGCTGTGCATGCAGCATCGCATGGAGCTCCTGGCTCCCGCTCCGGGGGCACGGGGTCTGCACCTAGGACGACCCTCGACCCACTGGGTGGGGGGTGAGGCCCGTGTCCTCCCCCGGGGGCCTCCAGGAAGGATGATGGGGAGGCAGCACGTAGGTCACTTCCACGATGGGGGGACCCTGCCCAGGAGAGCATGTGACACCCAGACGCTTGCTGACGCGTGATAAACGCCCCCAGGATGCAGAAGCTGCCAGCAAGCGCCCGTCTCGTGCTGGTGGCTCGCCCGCCGTCCCGCTCAGGGCTGGAGTCTGTTCTGCGCCCGAGCAGCCACAGCTGTGGCTCCCCGCGAGGAGGGTCACGGCACACCTCATGCCCCGTCTCCCCGACCAGCAAAAGTACACGGCCAAGCCCCAGGCCGGGGGAAGGCAGTGGGGCCTCCACGAAGCTGCGGCCCATGCAGGGTAGGGAGCCGCTCCCCCACGGGGCCCCTGGGGCTGGGGGGTCATCCGTGGGACACCCCGTGCAGCGCCCCAGCCCCAAGCCAGGTGACAGGTCACTGGATGGAGAGCAGGCGGCCCCGGGGATGCTCACAGAGGGAGGCGCATGGCCCTGGCCCGAATTGGACCCTCCCCTGCATCCTGAGGTCCCCACCCCGGCCCCTCCTGGGGGCTCCTCTGCTTCCCCGGGGCCGTGGTGAGGCCGAGGTGCAGACAGCTGTCACCGCAGCCTCGAAGTGTCCCTCATCCCGGTCACCAGGGCCCAGGCACCGCGACAAGCACCCAGCTATGGGCTGAGCGGTGGGAGAAACCAGAGCTGCCTGCGTTGAAGGCCTGGCCTGGCCGTAACCCGGGCAGCAACCTCGGCCGTGACGGGGGCGGGGCTCGGGCACAGGACCGGGGACGCCGGCTGCAGGGGCAATGCCCGGTGTCTGAAGCCACGAGCCCCGGCCACTGGGGGCTGGGGGGCCCGCGGGGTGGGAAGGGGTGAAGGACGGGGAGCTGGCCGCAGGGGCGGCTGAGGGTGCGGAGGGCCAGGGTGAGGACCGGCCACGGGGTCGGGGAGAGGAGATGCCACGCAAGCCACGCTACACAGGGCGGCCTGGGGACGAGGAGCGGACGAGACACACGGCCAGGGTGTGGGCCCCCGCCCCTCTGCTGCTGCGTCACGAGGCTCTGAACCCTCCTCTGACCCTCCAAGGCCTGGGGACCGGATGAGGTGGATGAGGGGCCTAGGGCAGACATCAAGGTGGCGGGCTTCCTGTCCGGCCCCCAGAGGCCCCCATGGGGGGCCGGGTACCCCACAGGCAGGACGGGGGCCGCCCAGCAGCCAGGGCAGGAACGGCGCGTCTCAGAAGGCATCCTGCTGGTCCTCACCCGCGGTGCACCCCATTCCCCGGCCGGACGGGCACCGTGCCGCCCACCGCAGGGGGTTCAGGGGACGCCCGGAAGGCAGCATGGACGTGGGCCGGGCCTCACGGGCACCAGAGCCCCTGGTTGGACCCCAGACGCCCCGCGGCCTCCCTGCCCTGCTCACCTGTGCCTGCGACCCAGTCACGATTCTGGTGGCGGCAGGTGCACAGCTCTGCACCTGCAGGGGAAGCGGAGTCCTGGGTCCCGCAGTCACCCCTCTGCTCCTCGTGTTGACCAACGGTGGGGCCCAAGGCACCCGATCTGGACAGGGACCGTGGGCTGAGGCCGGGGGTGGCGGCGGTCAGGCCAGGGGCTGCGTCCATGTGAGCACTGTCACTGGCCAGCGGGGTTGAGGTCAGAGATCAGGCACATCACACTACGGCCCGGCCCCTCCTCCTCTCCACAGGGTCAGCACCTGGACGGGGACCCCGCAGGACCCCGCGACCCCCAAACTCTTCACCTGAGCCCTCAGAGTCCACAGCCCCGAGCTTACAGCGGGTCAGCGCTGCCCAGGACTCTGCTCCCTGCCGGCCACACCTCCGGCTCCTCAGGGCCCCCCCCAGCCGCGCCCTGGGCAGGGAACCCCCGGGTCCCCCCCATCCAGCAGCTCGGGCCCCCAGCTGGGGCTTCCTCCTGGCTCCTCCTGGGGCCCCTCCAATGGGGGCCAGCTCTGGGTGATGAGGCTCCGGCCCTACAGGGGCTCTTCTCCGGTCGCAGCGGCTTAGAGGGTTAAGCGGAAATCCTAAACTCTTCCTACCAGCCCTCGGGCTCCGGGCACATTCGGCGGCGACCTTGGCAGAGCCGCACCTGGCCCAGCTGGTCCCAGGAGGAGCCGGTTCGGGGCTGGAGACGGGCTCGTGTCGCCGCCATTCCTGACCGCCCGGCCCCGGCCCTGCTCAGGTAACGTCTGGTGTGGCCACGTGGCCACGAGGGGCAGGGTGGACATCGTGGTGCTCGGACGCGCCCGTGTGCTGGTGACGGCAGCATGAGGGTCGTGGCGCTGTCCCCTCGAGTCTGCATCCACCCACAGGCCCAGACACACGTCGCTCCCCCAGACTCTCCCACTGGCTCCTCCCACGTGCTTCCCAGGTGTGAAGATTCCAGACCGCGAGGCCAGGCACACGTTTGCCGCAGCCAGCCCTCGTCCCTGGGCCGCACCGCCAGGCGAAACGCCACGGACTGGGAGGCGGCCCACAGGAACGCCGGAGGGGCCCAAAGGACAGGCTGTGGGATCCGCAAGTGGCGCACGCAGCAGGGAGCACCAGGTGCAGTCCCGGCCCTGCTGCTGGGAGCCCTGGGAGCTCACGCCCACGGCTGGCGGGGCACGTCCACCCTCCCGGGGTCACACCGGCAGGAAGTGCTAGACGCATACCTCTCTCCACCCGGCAGGGAGGCCCCGGCCTCCAGCCCAAAAACCTGTAGAAAAAGGCCAACTGTAAACCTGGCTTCAGAGGGTGGAGGCCAAGCGCCAGGAGCCACCTGCTGACCTGGAAGGAAGGGGGACGGAGTGGAGAGTGACCACGGCCTCAGGCAGCCCCGCCATGCCGTCAGGCACCCTGGGGTCGTCCTGGGTGCTGGGTGCCTCGGGCTGCCCGTGGGCTCCCGGTCAGGGGAGAGCGGCCACGGTCACAGCGAGCCAGGCTCCAGAACCCAGGCCAGCCCACGGGCAGGGAAGGGAACCCATTTTAAACCCCAGCAGAGAGCAGGAGAGCTGGGGACGGCGAGGAGGGAGGCCGCCCGCCCCGCGTGTGCTTGGGCACATACGTGTGCTGTACGTGTACACATGTACGCATGTGCCCCGTGTGCACACGTGGGGCAGGGGAATCTGCAGAGCGAGCCCCACGACTGAACCACAAGCCACTTCACATCCAGACGTCTGGGACCCGGGGTTCCCCCTACCACTTGCTCCCTGAGCCCCACCCGTTCTCTAGCAAAAATCACCTAAAGCCTTAGGTCTTTTAATACCTTACACCTTGTTTTAACTCTGCACCATAACCCCTTAGTGACACGACCCCCACTAACAGTCATCCTGCGGCTGCGGCCCCCAGGCCTCCACGCTGCATGTCACCAACACGAACTGCCTGCCTCCCACGTGCAGCCCCAGGAAACCACAGGAGACCAGGCCCACAAGGTCTGTCGGGGGTGTGCAGGGGAAGGGGTGAGGCCAGGTCACGGTGTGGGCCCTGGCGTCCTAGTGCTCAGGGGCAAGGCACACAGGCACCTCGCCGCAGACCTCACGAGACCCTCCTGGTAACAGAAGCAGGGAGTGTTGTGACTCGTTCCCATCTTTACTAGAAGTTCAGGGTGGCCAGAAACACAAATGCAACCTGCAGACCTGCCGGGGGCCCCAGGAGCCGCCCCACGACCCAGGGCAACAGGGCTGAGGGGGTCAGGGTGTCGCACGGGCGCCCAGTCCGTAGCCTTATCAACACAAGCTTGTGCACACCGGGGCTTCCCACCCCAGCCTTGCTGATGTTCGATGCAGCAGAACGACAGATGCGTCTCCGTGGACGGATTGCCACAAACCACCCAGTGAGATATTGCCAACATCTGACAACTGTCTTGGCAACGGATGAGCCTTCCAGAAATCGGGAGAATGATGCCTTCCAGGGCAGAGACCACGCCCGTGACTCACACATGGCCCTGGTCATGCACAAAGCCCCCAGTGACCCAGGCTGCAGGTCAGAGCTGCAGGAGGGCCCCCACGCTGTCCCACGGAGCTCATCACCTCTGTGGAGGACTCGCAGCGTGAGGGACCCTGTGACAGGACCACCCGTCACCCCATCTACAGCAGTAGCCACAGGCAGCGGGAATGCAGCCTGGTCTCCTGAGTGGGCGGAACTGCCTGTCTGGCCCGGCCCAGTCAGGGTGTGCGCGGGAGGCAATCTCCCGGCCTGCAGAGGGGAGGGGAGGGGAGTGGGCCCCTGGACGGAGCCCCACGGAGCCCAGGCCCGTCTGTAGGCCCCGTCAGGCCTGGGCAGGCAGCGTCTTGTAGGGGTTCAGGATGCCCTTGGGGTCCAGGAAGGCCTTGAGCTGCTGCATGAGCCTCAGGGCCGCGGGCGGCTTGCTGTAGTGGAGAGCGTCCTTCTTCTTGAAGCCCAGGCCGTGCTCTGCGCTGACGCTGCCCCGCTGCCCAGCCGTCCACTCGTACACGTAGGGCTCCAGGGCGTCCAGCAGCGACCGGCTGAAGTCCTCAGATGTCACGTTGAGGTGCAGGTTCCCGTCTCCTGCAGGGACAGGACCCCGGGTCAGGCTGGGCAGGCTGCGCCCCCTCCTTGAGACCCGGTCCTGCCCCTGCCCTCAGCGGCTTCCCCTGCTCACAGCCCGGGTCCCTGCCGCCGTGGTAAGAGCGACCTGCTGGCGACCGCCGCTCCCCTCCGGGAGGCCTCCCCAGCGCCCCCCTCTACCGCTGGGCCCCTCTGAGGGCGCCCAGCCGACAGTGCGGGCCTTTGCCCGGCCAGACGGAGCCCTGGGGCCGGGCCGCATCTCCCAGCGGTGCCCCGCCCCCGCCCCAGGTCTGCCCGACGCTCTGCGCTCTGGCCTCCCAGGGACACCCCGACGCGCCCTGGCTCCAGCCCTGGCTGCGGGGCCAGGCTGGCTCACGACCCACACGCGCGGGGATCAAGGCGGGCCGGGCAGGGCAGCGGGGCAGCGGACGGACGGCAGGAGGCGGCAGGACTCCGGGAGGCACAGCGCCGGGGTTCGCGGCCAGGAGGAGCCCGCCCGCAGGCGCAGGGCCGCGAGGACGGCGGCGGGGTCCGGGGGCAGCCGCCGCCCACCGAGGGGCAGGGGGCTCGGAGAGGCTGGAGCACGGGGAGCAACGGGGGACAGGCCTGGGGCCTCCGCCGGGCCCGGGCTCCTCCTGCCGCCTCCCCCGCGGCTGGGACGCAGGGAGCACGGCGGGCCCCTCCCCCGCTGCACGGAGGGCAGGGCCACCCACGCCCGCGGAGGGGCCTGAGCAGGCCCGAGAAGCGCCGCTGCCCCGCCGAGCACACGAGGGGCAGGTGCAGGGGGCTCCGCCGCTCCTCCCCCCGCCCCGCAGGCCGCGCCAGCCGACCTGGCCGGGAAAGGTCCGCGGCGTCCGGAGCCTCCGCGCAGACGCCCGAGCGCTCGCAGGGCCGGGAGCCCAGAACGTGAAGCACCGGCCCGGCGACGTCCTGCGCCTCTCGACCGGCCCCGCGGACGGGTTCCGAGGCGCATCGCCGCTGGCGAGCCAAGGAGAGGTCACGCCGGTCGGGGCGGGGGTCACGGCGGGGGGACGGCGGGGGACGGCGGGGGCGGCCGGTCGCAGGAACCCCGAGGACCGAGCCAAGCGGAAGGACACGTGCCTGCGACGCGGCGGCAGACGGCGGGCCGCCGGCCCCGCGCACCGAGAGCCCCGATCGCGACCGCCGCGCGCAGGAGATCCGCGACCCTCGCCGCAGGGCCCGCAAGGCTGCCACGGGGACCGAGCCCCACGCACAGCCACGTGGGCACCGCCGCACGGAGCCGGAGACTCGCCGCAGACCCGCGCCGGGATGCGCGCCACCGCGGGGCCTCCTTCCGGGGAGGGCTGCACCCCGGGGCCTGGCTCGTCCGGAGGCGGGGGGCAGCGGGGGGCTGAGGCCAGGGGAGAGCCCACGGTGTGCGGGCAGGACGCCCCTCCCCCCGGGACCGCGGTCCCCTCCGTCCCCCGGCGGACTCGACGGGGCCCACCCACGCGGCAGAGCGCGACCGCTGACCCAAGACTTCCCAGCGACACGGAGGCGGCGCGGGCGCAGCCTGGCCAGGGCGACCCGGGGTCAGCCGCCTACGCTGTCCAGGAGGATCGCGCTCCCGACGGCTTCCAGCTGGGGACCTGAGGCGCGCGGGGCGACCCAGGGCCCCACAGGGAAGCAGACGCGCGTGCGCACCGCCCTAAGCCGCAGGGCCGTGACTCCATCCACGAGCGAGCCTAAGGGAAAGGAGCCGGTAGGTTAGGGAAGCACCGGGGTGGCGGGCGGCGAGGGTCTGCGGCGTGCGTGCGTGACGGGCGGGCCCCGCGGCGTGCGTGCGTGACGGGCGGGTCCGCGGCGTGCGTGCGTGAAGGATGGGCCCCCGCGGCGTGCGTGCGTGACGGGCGGGCCCCGCGGCGTGCGTGCGTGAAGGACGGGCCCCCGCGGCGTGCGTGCGTCACGGGCCCCCGCGGCGTGCGTGCGTGACGGGCGGGTCCGCGGCGTGCGTGCGTGACGGGCGGGCCCCGCGGCGTGCGTGCGTGACGGGCGGGTCCGCGGCGTGCGTGCGTGACGGGCGGGCCCCGCGGCGTGCGTGCGTGACGGGCGGGCCCCGCGGCGTGCGTGCGTGAAGGACGGGGCCCCGCGGCGTGCGTGCGTGACGGGCGGGTCCGCGGCGTGCGTGCGTGGCGGGTCGCGGAGGGGCCGCCGCACGCTGAAGGAAATAAACGGGGTCGGACGGGGGGAACCGCCCTCCGCCCTCCCGTGCCTCAAAGCAGGACGCGGGCGCGCGGCGGCGGTGGCCCGGATGGAGGTGCCCCGCGGGGGCTGCGGGCCCCGCCGCGATCCGCGAGCCCGGCTTCCCCGCACACACGCCGTCCTCGTGGGCGCCGCACGAGCCCGGGCCGGACCCGCGTCAGCCTCCCGCGGGCTCCAGCGTCGGGGGCCGGAGCCGACGGCGGGGCAGGGACGGGGAACGTGCCCCAGGGCGCCGACGCGGGCGCTGGGATCGAGCCCCGCGGGGCCCCTGCGCGGCCCGGCTTCCGTGTCCCCTCCCCGTCTCCGTCTCCGACAAAAGCTTTAAAAGCAGACGAGAGGCGACCCGCGGCTGGACGGAGCGCACCGGGGGGAACGGGAGGCACGAGGACGCCGGGGCGGCGCCGAGGACAGCGATCCTGCGCCCAGAGCGTCGGAAAGGGCCGGGTGCCGCGGCGGGGGGACGGGGCGGGGACTCGGGCGGCGGGGGCGCGGGGCTCCTGGCTGCCCCCCCCCCCCCCCCCCCCCCGCGAGCACCGCGGGTCACGCGCTGCCACCGAGGCGGGGCCGCCGGCTGCGGACCGCGGGCCGGGAGCGACTCAGCCGTCCTTGTACAGACCCTTGGGCAACTCTGACCGCCTCGGGCCCCAGACGACGGCCCGGACTGAGCGCCTGCGGGAGCCGGGCGGGGCGGCCTCAGCCCCCGAGGCCGGGAAACGGGGAGCGGAGCGGGCACCGCGGTCAGTGGCCCACACGCCAGCGCCAGACGACGCTGCCCGGTGCGCCCCCAGCCGAGCGCACGGACGCCAGGGCGGCGTGAGCAGGGGCCGTGCTGGCCCGCGGGCCCCGAGCCCCCACGGGTCTGACGAGGACACGGACCCGCGACGTCACGACAGCCGCCCTGGGATCCGCGAGAAGGCGGACTCCTAGGATGAGAAGAGCGGCTGGACGTCAGGGCCCGAGGACCCCGGGCTGAGGACGGCCGAGGGGACCCCAGCGGAGAGCGAGCCCACGTTCCCGGCCAGACTGCGCGACTCAAGCTGCGACCAGGGCGGACGAGAAAAGGCAGGAGGGACAAACCCCAGTGGGATGGAAACGGGGCGCCCACAGGTGCTGACCCAGCGCAGGAGCCAGGGCGCCACAGATGTCGGCGCGCACGTTGGAGGTTTTAGAAGCAATGGACAAACTCCCAGAAAACAAAATGACGGACGGCTCAGAAGCAGGGGAGCGAGGGCAGCCCTGCGGCGGGAGAAGACAGTGGCCTGCGGTCAGCCCCCCCCACGACACAAACCCCCAGCCCAGAACCTTCACCGCAGTCCTGCCAGACCACCGAGGCGGCCCTGAGGCCCACCCCTCAGACTCCACCGGCCCAGAGGGAGAGACCACCCCACGCTGCCGGGGGAGTTCACAGTGTCCAGCGTGGACGCAGGGCAGAGACACAGGACGGTGCGGCCTGGGACACAGGCAGCCGCAGGGGCCGGAGGGCGCGCTGGGCTTACCCCAGAACCACAGCCCCCGCAGCAGGGGCCCAGAGGGAACGGCCTTGCTGACATGGGGAGACCAGCCTGGACGCCCACACCCACCCCGCCCCCCCAGACCGAAGAAGCTCTGGCTACACCTCAGGCCACAAGCCTTCCCCATGGGGACGGAGGCTGCCTCAGGGCCCCACCAGGAGGAAGACGGCCGAGGCCCCCAGCTCCCCATCCACAGCCGGCAGCCTTGCCACCTCCACGCCCGCTCAGGTGCCACCTCCCAGAGGTGGCATCTGCCCTGGGCCTCCTCTCCAGCGCCGGGTTGGCAAGCCCCGCGTCCCTGTCCCTGCATTCCCGGGAAGACCGTCCGACAGCCTGAATGGAGGCTAACTTGGCAAGCTCCTCCTGCAGGTCCCACTGCCCATGCCGGGGACAGGTGCTGCCCTGCTCCAGGTCAGGCATGCTCTCCCGTCCCCGTCTAAAACTCAAACATCGTCCTCCGTGGGTGAGAAGTATGGGCACATGGACACGCAGGGTGTGGCGAAGGACTTCCGTGCAGATACTGGGCACCTGGAACCCCCACCATGCTCTGCGTCCAGGGTGCTGGGCAACCCCCTGCTCCCACCCACTCTGGGGGGCACCGTCTGTCACACATCAAGCATCTCAATGCGTCGTGTGCTGACTGGCTCTCAGGAAAGGCACGGCACCAGCTGAGAAAACTATCCTGATGACAAGTCCTGCCACACCAGGTGCTCCGGGGCCCCGGGTGAGCCCCGCCCAGGTAATGCCCCTGTTCCTGCCTACCAAGCCCTCACCCCTTCTCCAGGTCCTTCCCTGCAGACAGGCCAGTGGAGGCTGCGACCACGCGGCTCTGCACCCCCCGGTACACGGGGCTTTCAGATGTCCATTTCCAGGGCACCAAGAATTGGGAGGAACGAAACATCTCCTCCTAGGAATTAATCCCTTAAGACGTAAAGGGGGAACAGGAAGGGGCTCGTGCATACCAGGCCTGGGAAGGGCGCCAGGGCGGTGGCCAAAACACAAACAGGTGCTTTCAGAATACCCCCAGAACCCTGAGGACGACTCGGGGCTCCAGACAACTGGGGTCCCCCGTCACCACCTGACCCAGGGAGGCTCACCCAGGTGGCCGTAGCCCACCACGCGCTTGGCTTGGGAGCCGAGGCGGGCACGCAGGTCGGTCACAAGGTCGTACAGTGTGTCGGTGGGCAGGGAGAGGTCGTATTTGTACACGTAGCCATCCCGGCTCAGCGCCTCCGAGATCCTTTCTCTCAGGGCCCACAGCGCCTAGGGGGTCAGAAAACACGGCAGAGTCAGAGGGGAGGCTGCCACGGGGTCTGCGCCAATGGCCCTTAGGACGTGGCTAGCCTGAGGTGACCGGGAAGGTCACAGGAACTCTGTGGGTAACACAAATGTTCCGTGTTGTGACAGGCATGGGGCTCTGATCCCAGAGTCCGTCCTGGACGAGGCCCCAGAATGTGGCCCCAGCTCGTCCCAGGACACACCGAGGCCCCCTCTCCACGAGGCCAGGGGACACTCTGGGGGACGCGGTGGGAGAGCCCGGTCGGGTTGCTGGCCGGTGAGGGAATCTGACGATGGTAGGGTCGGGGCAGGACGACCCTGCAGGGGGGACGGGGACAGGGCCGCAGAGCTGCGAGGACTGGGGTGCTGGCAGCTGGAGCAGGCTGGTGAGAGGCTGGGGTGGGGGGCCCATCACATCGCTGCCCTTCCAGCAGTGAGGTCACCTGGCAGGGACAATGGTACGGTGGGGACCCAGACCCCAGAAGGATGAGAGTGCAGGCGTGAGGCCCTGCATCCGGAGATGGGGTTGGACTCCCTACGCTTAATATTCACTAAACACACAAGATAACCATGAAAGAGGTTTAACGATAAGGTAGAAAAGGAACCCAAAGAGGCCCCTTCTGAGACCCGATCCCCACTCTCCCCAGGAGCGCCCGGAGGCACACAGCCTCTACCACCCCCTGCTGCCCAGCCCCACGCCCTCCCTCAACCCTGCCCTGGCCAGCCGCTCTCTACACTGCAGCCCAAGGACGCCGGCGCACAAACAGGACAGGGGCTCCCGCCACCCCAGGACCCCCACGACAGTGACAGCGGCTCCCACAGGGCGACTCGGTTGGTTAAGCACCGGACTTCTGGTTCTGGCTCAGGTCATGATCTCAGGCTTGTGAGGCTGAGGCCCGTGCTAGGCTCCATACGCAGTGGGGAGCCTGATGTTCTCTGTCTCCTGCTCCCTCTGTGCCTCCCCTCACTCACACACAGCATTCTCTCTTGCAAATAACTTTATAAAAAAGCAAATTAATTAAAATAAGTTAAAACAAAGTTTAATTTAATTTAAAAAATGCCACTGATATTTTGGAGACTCAAAGTATGTTTCCCAAGAGGCAGGGACAACTGCTCACGTTCAGACACACGGCAGCACGTAGACGTCCTGGACAGCTGAGCGTAAGGGAGGCAAGGAGGCGCCAGCAGCACCCACGCACCTTGAGTTTCATCTGGTCCGTGGCAACGGTCCCATCGGTCACCAGGCCGGAGCGCAGGGCCTGCTCCAGGAAGTCATTCAGCTTCTCAGCATCGTGCTCTGCTCTGGAGCCTGAGGTCTCAATGAGAACATAAAACGGACTTTCTGGAAGGCACAAAAAGGAGGATGAGCCGGGCAAGGTGGTCAGACGGAGGGTAGGACGGGTCTGGGTCCGCCTGGCCGAGCATCTCTGATGGCCCCTGTGTGGCTGACAGGGCCCAAGGCCCAGAAAGCAGGAAGATTCTGCTCAGGCTATATTTCCAATGGCTTGAAACACATCTTTCATGGGTGCCTGGCTGGCTCCTCCTGGTTGGAGGAGTGTGTGACTTGAGCTCAGGGCTGTGAGGCCAACCCCCACACTGGGTATGGAGATTACTAAAACAAATAAGCTAAAATAAATAATGATAAATAAAAATAGGTCTTTCACTGGAACAGAAACCATGCTCCCCAGAAACAGGGACAACCCTGAGTGGCACCGTGAGGGCCTCACCACTGGCACCTGGATGGGGCTGTGGGCAAGGAGCCCCTCTTACCAACTGCAGGTGTCCCCAAGACCACAGGCTAAGGAGAGGCCACCGTGCCTGCGATGGCCCAGGATGCCCACGATGCAGAGCGCCACGTGCAAAAACTACATGCTTTTTACCCAAGATGCCTCTTTTTTAAAGTTTAAAAATAGGGATCCCTGGGTGGTGCAGCGGTTTGGCGCCTGCCTTTGGCCCAGGGCGCCGATCCTGGAGACCCGGGATCGAATCCCACATCAGGCTCCCGGTGCGTGGAGCCTGCTTCTCCCTCTGCCTATGTCTCTGCCTTTCTCTCTCTCTCTCTGTGACTATCATAAATAAATAAAAATTTAAAAATTTAAAATAAAAATTAAAATAATTAAATAATTAAAATAAATAATTATTTAAATAATTAAAAAAATAAAAATTAAAAAAAATTAAATAAAATAAAGTTTATAAAAGTTTATAAAAATAAAATAAAATAAAGTTTAAAAATATTTGCATTAGTAACTG
Source organism: Canis lupus baileyi (assembly GCF_048164855.1). NCBI lineage: Eukaryota > Metazoa > Chordata > Mammalia > Carnivora > Canidae > Canis > Canis lupus. The sequence continues at coordinate 53,148,077 of NC_132861.1, read as the reverse complement.
TAAGAAAATTTTAAGCTTGTCCTTTTCTTTAAGGCTACAGTGAATTTATTTGAATTTACTGAAATCAATAAATTCATTCTTCCTTTAAGCACTACAGTAAAAGTGGCTGCCAAAAAAGTACTACGAGTACAGCAAGTCTTTTCCAGATGTTGGCATTTTTCCATGCTGAAATGCAAATTCTGCTCTTTACCATACATCATAGAAAACACCGGGAGCATTTTAATTTCTATGGGCTCCTTTTCCAATTACGAAAGTAAAACATGCTCACATAAGAGGATTTGGCAAACAAAGACAAGTAGAAACAAAAAAACATGTCCCAGCTTGCCAGATTACAGTGGCTGAGCATGTTTGACAGCGCTCCTTCCTGCCTTCCAACCAGTAGAGGAGCTCTGCAGGCTGAACCCTACCCAGGGCGGCAGGGGGCCTGGCCTTTGCCCTGAACGTGACCTTAGGAGCAGCTTTCTCACCCGCATGCCCAACGGCCATACAGCGCTCCTCCATCCGCCCCCAGAGGCCCTCCCATCCACCCCCGGGGACACCCCATCTTTCCAGTGGTTGTATCAGCTTATTTCTTTACTACTGGACATTTAGATGGTTTCCTAAAAGTAGAACCTACTACAAGGAGGATCTCATTAAAAATTTAAAGCATAAAGATCTTTCCATATTCATGCTTCCTAGGGACAAAGTTGAGATCGCCCCAAATTCCCACAGGGAAGCCACCACCAACGTTACTGTATTTAGAGACGGGGTCTTCAGGCAGGTGATTACGGTTACTTTAGCTCATAAGGATGGGGCCCTGATCCCACAGGACCGGTGCCCTCCTAGAAAGAGCGAGAGGCACCAGAGATCTCCCCTGCACACAGAGAAGAGGCCACGTGAGCAGACGGCCAGAGGGGTGCCGTCGGCGAGCCAGGACGACAGCCTCGGCAGAAACCGGCCCTGCTGGCCCCTCAGTCTGACACTTCCAGCCTCCAGGTTGTGAGAAGCAAGCGTCCTGTTTACACCCGGAGCCAGGGCAGCCTGCGCTAACCCCCCACTGTTGCTGTAGGGTAGGTCTCTGGTGAAAGTACCAAGATCCACAGCGCAACGTTTCTCGTCTCGAGGTGCCAAATTGCTTTCTGAAACGTTGAGTCGATGCTCCTGTTTGCTGATTTGGAAAGAACTCCCTGGGATCCTTCACGGACCGATGGCTTCTCTCCACTGAAGAGAAGCGGGTCTGGCCAGTGCACTGGGGCTTTTCAGAGACCCTGGAGCTCTGGCACAAACGGCGGCATTGCCTAAACCAGCTCTGGGGGCACATTTATGACAAGCATCTGGCTCTGGTGACGCCAGAGCTGCAGAGATTCCGGCAACCTCCCTGCCGCTCCCCACTCTGTGCACAGAACAGCCTGTGAGCATCCCTACGGCCCAGGGCACCCAGGCAGGGGCGGGTGCTGCCCGCCAGTGGGGTCACTACCTTGCACTGGGCTGGTGAGGTGCAGGTGGTGCCTGACCAGCCACATGCACTCGGCGTCCATGAACTCGTACGCGGACAGGATCTCACCCAGCAGCCCCTTGCAGGTGCTAAAGGTCTGCAGAACCTCGGCGAAGCCTGGACAACCTGCAGAGGCGACAGGACTCAGGCACGGGCGCCAGAACCCCAGCCAGACGCACCCAAGCCCCCCGTGCTGCCGCTGTGCTGGCGAGCTGGGCAGCAGAGCCCTGCCCCGGGGGGCACCCGGCGCCGGTCACCAACAAGCACACGATGGCTGTGACCATCAAGGCAGGAAATGCTCGTCTGAGAACCCACGGGGCTCAGGAAGGTGGGGGGACCAGGGGAGCCGCGGGGCACGTGCAGGCCAGAAACGGGCTCGCTCTTCCCATCAGGGTGAGCACGCAGGCGTCCGGCAGCCCGGCGTAACTCCTTCAGCTTCTCGACGACGAGATGCCGGGGAACCGGCCGTCGAGCGGCCGAGGAGACTGACCCCGTGCTGGGGAGGGTGTCTCGGGGCCGAGAGGGGAGGCATGGAGACGCCCTGCTGGCGCCGGGGAGCGTGTCCGCAGAGGGCAAGGCGCCTGCTCTGCTCGCCCAGGAACAGGCAGAGGTCTCACAGCTGGACGCGGGGCTGGATGCGGCAGCCTGGGCCACACGGACCACAGCTGAAGGGAACATGGGTGAACGGAGCCAGAGCGGAAGAAACCTCCCAGAGCGCAACAGGGGTGGAGAAGGTGGAGAGACTGAGAGCACGGACTGCAGGGCTGTGGGCACAGCAGACGGGCAGCTTCTACAACGGACAGGATACCCAGCCACAGGCTCAGGAAGTTCGAAGACCCGAGATAAAAACGTGCATGTCGGCAACATACCCCAAATCAGAAACACCCAGAGAGAAGAAAACCTTTAAAGTGACCAAAGAACAAAACGCCAGAACCCCTGGTGGCAGCAGCAGGCCTCCCAATGACCAGCCGTGTGAGCCGCAGGTCAAGGAAGCCACCTGCAGCCTCCCTTGTGAACTAGTGACAGTGTCCTCTGGGGGAGCTGAAGGCGGGCAGATGGGCCCGGGGTGGGACGACCCCAGCGCCAAGCAGTGGAAACGGCACATTTCATTTGTTTGATGCTAACTGGTCACAGCCAGAGCTCAGAGACGGAGGACCCTGCATCCTGCTGCGGCTCCAGGCACCGCTGACCAGGGAGGCAGCCGCCGTGGTGACCTCGAGAAGACTGGACGCCTCCCCAGCTTCTGCGCTAGTGGAGGACAGGCCCTAACGCTGCCCACCAAGTGGAGGCGAGGCTGGAGGGACTCGGGGGACAATGGAGACACAAGGTCCGTTCAGGGTCTGCTGGCAGCAGGGACCCGGGGGCCAACAGGGAGCCCCGTGGGGTGGAGAGGGCTCCCACGCCGCAGCATCACAGGATGCACGGCACGCACTGGTGGGGGCAGCGGGGGCAGGGCAGAGACGGGCAGCGGACGGGCTGGGCAGTGTGTTCCCATGGGTGTGACTGGTCACCCCACGGGGACGAACACACCGAAGTGCCTCCACTTCCCTCAGAATCAGCGAACAAGACGGCGCGGCCGCGCTGAGCAGAGCCCCCGTCCTGTCCCAGACTCCAGGGCACCCCGCCCCGAGATGGGAGAGGCTCTGCTCCGGACTCCGCAAGCACCAAGCCCTGGAAACAGCGAAGCCACGACCGACGGCGAGCCTCCCTCGCGCCCACGGCAGCGCAGCTGGTGCACCCCGACAGCCGGCCTACCGAGGAACGCCACGTTGACCGCCTGGGGCTTGGGAGGACACTGGATGGACACGGCCGTGATGACTCCCAGCGTGCCCTCCGACCCGATGAAGAGCTGCTTCAGGTCATAGCCCGTGTTATCCTTGTGCAGGGTGCTCAGGCAGTTCAGGACGGTGCCATCAGCCAGCACCTAGTGGAGGGGGACAGGAGCCGAGTCCCAGGCACCCTCAGAGGGTGAGCCAGGCCTGAGCCCCCAACCACCCCAGTTGGGTTGAGGGGTGCTGGGGCACCCGGTGACGCCAGGCCCAAAGGTGTCCAATCAGCCGGAGAGGAGGACCCTCACGCCCCCACCCCCAGGGAGCTCAGGGACACAGCAGGGCGGACCTTGGGGCGGCGGGGGAGAGTCACGGTGTGCCCCACTCACCCCGTGGACTCCGCACCCCCAAGGCGTCCTGATGTCACCCTGTACCACCCCGGCCGTCCCTGAGACCTGGGGACAATGCCCGAGGACACACGGCGTGTGCCAAGACAGGACAAGGCCCTTTGGCAGACCTCACAGCCAAGCGCACTGGCCCCTGCGAAGAGGCTGGGGGACAGAGAGGAAAGGGGGCCAGAGGCCCCAGCTCACCACTTCCAGGCCCAGGACAGTCCCATGAAGCGAGCCGTAGCGCAGGAACCTTAGGCCACCTGCGTTGGTCGCCACGTTTCCCCCGATGTGGCAGCTGCCCTTCGCCCCCAGGTCCAGGGGCATGACGAAGCCCCTCGCCTCCACGTACTGGCTGAGCTCCTCCAGGATGCAGCCCGCCTGGCACACCAGGGTCCCTGCCGAGCAGAGGAGCTGCCATGGGTGCTCTCAGCTCAGGACAAGCTGGGAGCCTCACCGCGGGGGCTCTGTGGGGGTTAGCCGCCGGGGGGGCATCCCCCTCGGAACCTGGACCCAGGAAAAGGAGCGTGTCCCCCAGAAGGTACCTTTAGGATTTACCACGAAGAAGAAGAAAAACACATACAGCCAAGGTAGAAAAGAATCCTCACGTGCACACACTCTCGCTTGGGGAAACCAGGGAAAGCATGGCTGCATGGCTGGGGCCCCTTGAGCAGGGGTGATGTCACCACCAGGGCACATGTGACAAGCCTGAAGACGCTTCTCCTGTGGGACGCTGCTGGCCTGGAGCTTTGGGGCCAGGGCCCCCAGCATGGAGAATGACCTGCCCCAGGTGCCCAGCTGGGAGGCAGTGCTTCGGGGTCCACCAGGCGGGCAGCGCGCCCACACTTCCCTGCACCCCACCCTTTATGTCCCACTTACGAGGGACAAGGGCCGTCCAAGCCGAGTCTGAGGGGCTGCAGCAACGGCCCCGCCCCCACCTCAAGCCCATGGCACAAGTCACCCAGTGACCCTCTCACAACTGCATCCAGGGCAGACGCAGGCAGCAGGCCTGGCACAGAGCAGGGCCTCTCCCTCCCGGGCGTGGTCCCCCAGCTGCGTGGCTGCAGCACTGGCTTACCGGACACGCTGTGGAAGCTGATGACCTGGTTCATCAGGGCAGTGGACAAGATGATCTCATCGAAGACGGGCACGCTGCCCCCCACCATGCCTGTGTTGCCCCCCTGTGGGTTCACGGCCAGGTTCCTCTCGTGACAGTACCTGGGTGAGCACGGGACGGGCATCAGGGCGCTCCTCCCTACACCTGCACGGGCATCCCCGCAGGGCGAGCCCGCCCAACCCCGAGTCCTCTTTCCCACGCCCATAGCCTCGATGGGGGGGCCCCCCAGGCGGCAATGGCTACCACAAAACTGTGCTCAGCGACGAGGCTGGCACTTTCCCAGACCCTGGATGGGGTGGCACACAAGGCCCTAACATCCTAGGAGGCCACTCTCTAGGTGCCAAGACCCCAACGGAGGGTCCGGGTGGGTAAGGATTTGGAGAAACGCTGTGCCTGCTCCTGGGAAGAAGGCTGTGCGGGCACATCCCATGAACCCCGTGAGCCGGCAAGCCTCCGGCCGTGGCCCCTACAGGAAGTGCGTGTGCCCCGTGTTCCTGGGCTGGGGCTGTTCCACGTTCATGTAAAACTGGACGGCACCTGCGCATGGTCTCTGGTACACTGCAGAGCGCTGGTGGGGTGGACCCTTCCACGCGTTAGACACGGTGTGGAAGAGATGACATGGGTGCACCCAGAGCGTACGACGGCTCAGTGGGTCAGACAGGCGGGCACCATGTGATCCCTACGTGGAACTCAGGCGAACAAAACAGACCCGGAGCACCGGAGGCCGCTGGCGGGGCGCGGCACCGAGGACGCAGACTTCAGCTGTAAGCAAGTCCCAGCCACAGGGCACGGCACCCGACGGGGACAGGGACGCCGAGGTCACCAGCGGCACAGGATCAGGGGCTCATGCGTCGGAGGACAGACCACGACAGCAGCCACCAGGCCCATGGGAACTGTGGCACGAAGGCCGAGGCCCTAGGAGCGGGCGCAATACGGCCGAGCGGGAAAGAAAGCGCTCCCAGCACAGACACCACGTTATGGCTTACTGGCCGCGCACACTAGCGGAGGGGACATGGTGGGGGCTGCCTTTGGAGGGAACACAGCACTTGGTCATTTTTCCCTTTACGGCTCTCTGTTTCCCAACTTTTCTAGAATAGACCTGACGGTGGATTGTTGGCAAGGAGAGGCCGGCCCCCCTCCCTGACGGGCGCCCCCAGCAGCCACCAACCACCTCCCGTACCTGAGGATGTGAGCCACCTCCTCCGACGTCCGGGGCCGCAGCAGCACTCTGCTACAACCTGCAACACCGAGGAGCACGTCACACATGGCAGCTGCGTGGGTCTCCGCTCCGGAGAGAGGACTCCCTGGCCTCTGTGAGGCGACCTGCTCGGCCAGGTTACCAGCCAGCCCGCAGACCCCAGCAACCCGGGCAAGACCTCCAAAGTGGGCCTGGCCACGGACGGCAGGGAGGCCATGGCAGGGACGTTGAGGCCCGTGCCCAGAGCAGGGGCACCGCCTGGCTGCCTGCTGGGAGCAGCTGCTGCCCCTGGAGCTGCATGTCTGTCACGGGGAGCCACTTGGGCCTGGGCGAGCATCCTGTCGAGGTTCATGCTGGCACCCAGCACAGCAACCGATGACCAGCTGTGCCCCCAGAGGCCCAGGGTGGTTGCCCAACGGCCACGTCCCAAATCCATGCCTCCACCCATGGTTAGCGGACCTCCCACCACGTCTCATCAGAGCAGTGTACTTGTGACTGACGGGATGCCGGACGGGGCCAGCGGGGGCCCTGGACGCCCCCCGGGACAGGCGGGCTCCCTCTGCCCTGACTTCGTTGCACGTACAGAGGCGGGTGTGGGGCCTCCAGGAAGGCGCGAGCACAGGCCCCCACGGCAGCCACTTCTGCCTCGGCTCTGAGGTCTGGTGCGGTTCTTACCTCGTGCTTGTTGTAGGAACAGGTAAGTTCCAAGTAGTTATGATCCTTGTTTTAAATACGATTTAATCACCTCTTTAAATAACTTTCAACAACGGCTGTTTCACAACTGGCCCGACACAGGATTCTCACAATTCTCAGGAACGAGCTCCCCTGAGCCGGGGCCGGCCAGCTCCAGCTCACGCCCGCCCCGAGCCTCCGGGAGGCCTCGGGATCGTGTCCACCTCAGGACACGGGCCCCAGGGAGGCAGCCACGGATGTGCTGCTGCTCCACGATGGCGCGGCCGATTGGGACGTGTGGCAGGAGGCAGGGAGGGAGCATCCAGGCAGCTGGCCCCGGGGCTCACTGAAGTCCACGTGCGCCCGGTCTCCCCCTCCTCGTGCTCGTGGAGCCTCGGAGGTTGACGGATGGATTCGGGAACAGAAGGGGAAAGGCCTCGGTGCGGGAGAAGCAGAGCCAGGGCTCGGGAGGGGCAGGGGCTCTGCTTCCCCGGCCTCCGCTCTCCTCCCGCCGGAAGGCAGACGGAGCAGAGTGGGGGAGGCCTTCCAGGGCTGTGGCCAGCACAGCAGGAGGTGGCTGGGTGCCGCTCCCGCCTTGCCCCTCCTGGGAGTTGGGGACTCCCCTCCAGGGGAGAGGAGTGTCCTGAGCGGGGGGGGGGGGGGGTGGGCAGTCGGGGTAACAAATACAGGAGGGTGATGGAGAACACCCTGGGTCAGCAGGTCGTGCAAACAGGACATCCAGCAGGCCAGGACGGAGGGCGTTTCCCTGCACGGGTCCCGGGACGGCTCCGACAGCGCCCCCCGTGCCAGCAGCACCTCCCGGACGTTGTCCTCAGCCTCCTCCATGCCCCACTCCCGGCGGATGCTTCTATCCCGGATCTTAAATGTTCTCCTCTGCTACCCTCTGTCCCTCTGGCAGCTGGCTGTGAGTCACGTCCTCGCACAAATGAACATTCTTCCCACAACGTCTGTCGCATGTGTGAGTCTCACCCACGGGGGTCACGACCTCAGGATCTGGAAGATGTGCACCTGCCTCACGCTCTGACACTCGGCCTGTGCGTCTGCCAAGGACTTCAGCTTGGAGCTCAGCGAAGACCTCCTTCCCCGCCAGACCCACGGGGCCGCCACCTTGGCTTGCTGTGCGCCCACCTGAAGTCCGTGATTCTCCTGAAAGCCATTTCTCACTCGATTTCCATCAGACGAACCAGGTTTGCCCTTGGGCCCCGGTCCTGTAGGACAGCACAGTCCCGCGAGGCTCGCTCGGGGTGCCACAGGGCTTGGGCTACGAGGGCACGCTCCCGCGGCACGGTCTGTCACCTGCCATAGCAGGCAAGGCCCCCCTGCCGTCCTCCGGCAACCACAGCACCCACGGCCGGGGCCGGGTTCGTAAGCAGAGCGTGTGGAAACCGTTTGATACCGTTCGTTTGCTGTGGCTGCTTTCAGACAATGGACTGTGGCAGAGACCGAGTGGCTGCAAGCCTCCAACCTTCCCCGTCCGAACCTCCGCAGGACACGCTGACCCCGGCACGTAAGACTCTCACCTGCCTCTTCTCTCCCAGCGGCCTGCCCTCACCGCATGCCAGCTGCTCAGGCCCAGGGGCACGACATGCCACCCAGGGGATCCCACACTGCATCTGGCTCCCCAGGCGCGGGGAGTGACTTTCCAGCCCACTCGCCCCAGCCCTGCGCACCCATCTCTCACACGTCTCCCCCGTCCCATGGACCCCAGCTCCCACCTGCCACCCCTCCGTGCACACACCTGGGCAGCGCCCACCTACTTCTGCACATGCCCCTGAGACCGTGGCCCTTCCCTGGGCCCTCCACGCCCACACCCTTTGCCACCATCCCCCATTTCTCACCATGCTACCAGTTGTCCCCTCACGCAGATCATTCCCATCATCCGACAAACCTGCTGCACTGGCAGGCTCATCCGAAACCAACACCAAAAAGGAAATAACCTCTCCTCTTGACCCCATCCCCACCTCCCACCTCTCTGTCGCCCCTTGACGGCACCATGCATCCACCAGATGGGGGGTCACGTCCACCACCCAAGACCCCACAAGCGGCTCCAGTGGCACAGGTGTCCCTTTCACGTTATGGACAATCTCCTGCTACGGTCTCCCACACAGCAGCTGCACCTGACCTGGTGCCCACTGGTTCCCCCTCCCTTCACACGGCTCTAGCACATACTGCCCCTGGTCCTCCTGGGCCCCGGCCACACCTGCTCGGTCCCCCTGGCTGGTGCCTGCCAGCGCCCGCTGACCACAGCAGTCACCAGCCTCCTCAGGACACCCGGTCACTGTGTGGACCCTGCCCTGGACCAGCAGGCTTCACAGCCCAACGGCCCCCGGCCCATGTCCATCTGGACTGCTCCAGACTTTGGTTTCCCCAACAGACCCGCTCTTCCTGCCATTTTGCTCAGCAGACGGAAGGCCAGCTCAGGCCCAGGGTCCCTGCACCCTTGCTCCTCTGACACCCCATTACCCATCAGCAAATCGTAGATTCTTCCTTCTGCACACAGAACCCCATATCTTCCCCGAACACCCCCTCAAAGATTCAGGCTCTCCTCCTTGCTTCCACAACTGGGCCATGAGTGCCTGTCCCCGACATGGCAGGCACAGTCAGGCCACGGGCCCGCTGCCCAACAGCTTGGGGGAAACGCCAGGACTCACAAGGCCCCGACTCTCTGACCTCCCCCTCATGCATCTACTCCAGCTGCACGTGGGTCTCTGGGCTCCTCGAACACACCAAGCACGGCCTTGCTCAGAGGCTTCACACACCCTTCCAGGTGGCTTCCCCAGGCTCCAAGGACACAGCCTGCGCTGGGGACTCTCCTGGGCCCCCGTGCCGCGCTCATGCTGCTGCCCTCGGGTGAGCCTCCTGCGCATCTTCATGTTTGGGACCCCAACTCTGCACTCAGTGCAGACACTAAAGTTTAGGGGGTCCACCCCTGAGCAAATGATCGGTTGGACAAGATTTTTTTTTCTTTTTGGACAAGATATTTAGTAACTGTTTCCATTTAAAATGAAATCCATTTTTAAGAAAACTGTGAAGTCTTTTACTAGCTGTTTTTTCTATAGAACTCCAAAATCAAAATGTTAAATGATCGTAATCTTAGGCATCTTTCTCCCCAAAAGAAAGCCACATAAAGGGTTATTTTGACAAAAGTTCAACAAACTACTCCAACAGACGCCCCTTGGGACGATGCTCTGCAGTGAGTCCTGTGCATTCAGAGAAAAGCAAGCCCCGTGCGGCCCTCCTGAGCTCAGGGTGAGGGAGCCAGGAGGGGCCGTCCATGCAAGCACACACAAGGACAGACCGTCTAGCCTGAGGCTTCCAGGAAGAGCCCTCAGGAGACAGCGACCCCCTGCCCAGCGTCCCCATCCCAGGGACAGCTCCCACCTGCTTCAGAAGCTCCATCCCAGTTTGTGGGACTGGCACTCAGGCAGCAGTGCAGAGCCACGATGGGGCCTGCTGTGGCTGGAGGCGGTGTGGTCCCATATGACAGCAGCACCGAGCATGACACACAGCCCTCAGAGGGCCTGGGCTATGTTATCTGTCAATCTGCAGATCTCCCGCACTACTACTAAACTTATCTAAACGTTGTTCTCAGAACACGTTAAAGCCACGATGCAGCTTTTCTTCAGCCTAAGGAGGTGCCTGCGCCAGTGACCCCACGCTCCTGTGCCCAACGCTCCCGCATGCCCACCCTCCTGAAGCACAAGTGTGAACAGACCCTCCCTCACCTCGGACTGTCCTCAGCCAGTCCACATTCGAAGCTGCCAGCACCTCTGTGTCTGTGACGACTCTGCCAGGGATGATGCGTTCAAAGGCGGCCAGGTCGGCCTCAGACGGCGTGGAGAAGGGCAGCCGCTTCACGGGGTAGCGCTCCTGCGTCAGCGCCACCTCGGGGCCGCCGGCGGGTGTGGAGGAGCTGCGTCTGCAGACTGGGGGGCTGTTGCCCACGGCCCCCCAAGGGCCGAGCGGTCTGGGGATCGTGGATGCCCATGTTCTGCGCTGCACAGAGGCTCCCCGAGCGCACGCCGCCTGCCATTGGAAGAGCCGCAGAGGCTGCCGGGGCACCAGACGGCGCAGCATCGCTCTTGCCCTAAAAAGCAAGTAATAGGACCTGTAACTCTGGCGGACTAAGACCTAGGCGGAGCTAAGCACTTGTGCAGAGAGGGAGCCCAGTGCGGCCCAGGGGCAGGTGGGGTCCAGGAAAAGGGGCGTCTTCCAGGGTGAGGCTTCAGGCGACAGAGGCGCTGGGCGGGCTGCCCTTGAGCCTGACCCGCAGGGTTGTCCTCCTGGGAACTCCCTGAACTGCCATCACTGCTTGGGGGCTGGCTGGGGACGGGGCTGGGGGGCCTGGCTGGGGACAGGCTGGGGGCCGGCTGGGGGGCTTGGCTGGGGCCGGCTGGGGGGCCTACCTGGGGGCAGACTGGGGGCATGGCTGGGGGAAGGCTGGGGGGCCCTACCTTGGGGGCAGGCTGGGGCACCTCCCAGTTCTAACCTTTGTGGTAACATAGCTCCTTTAGCGCCTTCTGCTTTGGGGCAAAACCAGGGTATAAGGCACTGAAAGGGCCGGATGCCACTGAGTTATACAACTTAAAGTGGTAGAAATGGTAAATTCTAGGTTTTACGTACGTGTTGTCACACGTTTAAAAAGTACAGAAGTGAAACAGGGTGAGGAGCTCCCCTGGCTGCAGGCGGGCACCGCCCCGTACCAGCTGCCCCTACGGCCCACCCTCTGCGGGCACCCGCCGGGCCGAGCCGGCACCTGGGGCAGCGCGGCCGCCAAGTGAGCGGCCTCCGTGGGGGACGCGGCCGTCGGGGCAGCCGGGGCGAGAGCCGGACCCACCCCCGCGCCGGGCAAGGGACGCGGGAAGGGACGCGGGCCCCGGCTCGCGCTCAAGGACGGGCCGCTTGGCCGCCCCCCGCCGCCCCGGATCTCGCGCTCGCCCCCGGATGGGCCCCCGCCGCCCCCCGCCGCCCCCCGCCGCCCCCCGCCGCCCCCCGCCGCCCCCCGCCGCCCCGATCCCCCGTCACGGCCCAGAGCCCCGGCGGCCGCGCGCGCGCACTCACGTCCGCGCCCCCGGCGTCGCAGGCCCGAGCCAGGGCCGACTGAGCCTGCGCACCGGCGCCGCTCCCGCCCCGCCCCGCCCCCGCCCCGCCCCCGCCCCGCCCCGCCCCCAGCCCTGCAGGCCGCAGGGGCGCCCCCCAGCCGGCCCCCCGCGCCCGCTCTCCCGCGCCCCCAAGGGCCGGCCCTGCCGTGGCCGCTCTGACTGCCCCTTTCCTCGCCTGCTCCAGGGCTTATCCCCGGAACTCGGCTCCCCAGGGGCCTCTGGCTCCTCCCCGCCCAAGGCCCCCCCCTGCCCTGCCCTGCCCTGCCCTGCCCTGCCCTGCCCTGCCCCTGCCCCACCACAGGGCAGACAGCCCGGCGGGGAGCGCACGCAGCACAGGCTGGGCCGCAGACCCGCGAGGTCAGCCGCCGCCTGAGCTAAGGTCCAGGCCCGGGACCCCACTCCCAGGCGGGAGGCAGAGGCGTGCCCTTTGACCTGTGGTCTGTGGGGCCTGCAGGGCCCAGGGCCCTGAGGAAGACAAAGGCAGGACCCGATGGGTGTTCCTGGAGCATCACCCCAGGAATGGCTCCCAGCCTCATCACATGCCCTCGGGGGAGCCGCCGCAGGACGGCCTGGAGGTCCCGGCGGGGTGGGTCCCAGCTCCACAGGACCCCCCCTTCCCTGAGCTCGGCAACACCTGCTCCCCACCTTGCGGGGCTTCCTGCGACCATCACCACCTCAGAGCCCCCGCCTTTCCAGCCAGCGCTCTCCCTTAAGCTGTTACCCTAACTAACCCAGTTTCTGCTTTCCTGGTGCAGCACCTGGCTCATCTCGGCCCCCCGGCTCCCAGCCGTGCTGCTGAGGCATCTCTGGAGCCTGTCGGGCTCGTCCAGTTACGGACGCAAACAGCGAGGCAGCCGGGGAGGCCGCTCTGGGGGTGAGATAGCGAAGACGCCTGGGCCAGGGGCGGAGGCCGACCGCGGAGGCGCCCTGCGGACTTTGCCAAACAGAACAAACAGATCCTAGCAGTCTTGCAGATTGGCAGAGAGAACCACCACTTGCCACGTCAGTGACTGCCTGCCGTGTGCCAAGGTGTGCGCATTGCTCTTGCAGGTGTGTCACCGGGGTCATCACGCTACACCCTCACAACCTGCCCCCCTCCTGTTCACGTGTGCTAAGTACTTCACCACTGTATCTTCCCATCGGGGATGCACTTTGCCTTTGGATTGCCATCCTGGCAAGGGAGAGGATGTTCCAGACTCCTACCTGGCCCTCCTACCTTATCAGCCCCTGCCCCACAGGTCAGCGTGGAGTCCATGTGGGCATCCTGCCAGTTGTCATGCCTGTTTCAATGGCACATTCAGACGGGGGACCTGTGGCCGCACACTGACAAGCATTACCTGGCACTTGATCATGGTCGGCCCTCCTGGACGAGTAGTCCAGGGGCACCGCGGACCTCTGGGACTTGGTAAGCCCTCAGAACCAGTGAAGATTACACCGGTGGTGTTTCCTGGGCAGTCACCCCAACAAACGGCTGCAGGTACCCCTGGAGTGCCAAGGTTGGGACTCCGTGGATGTGCAGGCCCTCCCTCCAGCGAGGATGCTGGGTCTGTGAATTGGTTTTCAACTGGAAAACAGGTGAGATGCTGGGCCCCTCGATTGTGGTGACCACGTTGGGCTTTAGGACCCTGACCGTTAGCACTCCTCAAGGAAAAATGTCCTAAGGACTATTTGGCTCCAAAGGTCTGATGCCTAGTCAGACCCCGGAGGGCACACCTTCTGTTCCAGGGAAGGCACCTAATGTCTATAAAACAACCCCAAGTGCTCTCCCCTGACATTTCCTGTGAGCTCCTGACGCCACGGTGCAGCTCAGGCCACCGGGGGCCCCAAGCTCGCAGAGGCCAGGGTCCTGCCCAGGCCGCCCTGCTCTCACTTGCTGCACGCCCGCGCAGGCGGTACTTAACGCCTCTGGCCACAGCGCTGACGTTTTATCGTGTCCCAGAACATTTCATTCTCAAACGTTTGTTCCAAAAAATACTTTATTTATTAAACAATATATCCATAATCTATAAGGTGATCCAAAAATACAGATATACATCTTTACATTATTTAATAAAAAGATTTACAATAGTATCTTTCCTTTACAAAGGGAACATAGATAATTCCTTGAAAATAAAATGTAACATTCGTGTTAAAGCTGCATTATCTTTTTGGATGAAATGTGGTAAAAATGAACACCACAAAATACATTTGTAGAAAGAAAGAAACTTCATAGAACTCTCTCCTAATGAGAACATTTTTCTTAGACTTCCTGTTTCTGAAACTCCTCTTAGCACAGGGAACAAGGACCAGTCACGGCTCACTAACAATTGAGGAAAACCTTCCATGTCCAAGGCGCACGGTAAGGGTCCAAACTGTGGCTATGGCCACACGAGGAAGGTGCTCTTCGGACAGCGCTCTGGCTCGAAGCCGTCCCTGCCAAGGGCCCCCAGCTCCAGAACAGGAGGCAGAGGGCCACGTGGCCCCTGCGATGGGCCCGGAGTGTACCTGGCCATCGTCCCCACGCACGCCAGCAAACCCCTCCATTACTGCGCGCACGGCTGTGTCTCGCGCGGCTGCTGCCCTGCGCGGACCAGAAGCCACCAGGTTCCTGTGGTCACGGCCAGTCTCCTCTCACGCCCGCCTGCCCGGGGACCCCAGGCTGCACCGTGAGGACAGTCTCATGGGCCTTGGCTCAGGGTCTGCACCCCACCAGCAGCTCCACCAGCACAGCCAGGGACGTGGGGGATCAGTTGAACTACTTTTCTAAGTGCAGCATGTGTTCTCCTACAGGAAGCGAGAGGCTCTCCGTCAAACCGCCGACCGCTACCCTAGCACGGAGAACAGGAACACGCCGAGCCCCCTGCGCAAGGCGCTCCTTCCCTACAGGTAAACCCGGCAGCCAACGAGGGCCCACACCCTCGGCTCAGCTATGGCTGCAAGGGGGACCTCTGGGGCCAGCCCGGACCCCCCTCTACCCAAGGAACAGGGCTCTGCAGCCGCCCGGGGCACACCTGGTGCCTGGCAGGCAGACGGGGGCGGGTGGGAATCACCCCCGGACGCAGGCGGCCGGGTCTCAGGGAGCACCCCGTGCGTGGCGCCAGCCATCCCTGCGGGGCTAGAGCTAGGCCGGGGGCAGGACATCTTTCCCAAGCAAGCAGCCGTCCCCGCGTGTCGCTCTGACTTGCAGACAGCATCCACAGGCAGGGAGGGCAGCTGGTCGGCGCCGCAGCCCAAACGGCCTCACAGGGAAAGGATCTTCCTACTCGGCCCGCGCCGTGCCCTCTCCAAAGCACGACTTTACCGACAAAGTAAACGCTAGAAACAGGTAGGCACAGAAACCTGAAAAGGAAAGGTGGGCCCCTGGGCTGTTACACGGTCACGGAAGAACACAGGCTCCGCGGGGATGCCGCCCGTCCCTGCCAAGGAGCGAGGCCTGGAAGCCAGGTGCTGCCCGAGCCCGCCCATGCCCCGCACCTCCTCAGTCACCAGCTGTGCTGGGAGGTGTTGAAGATGCAGGGCAGCATCAAGCGGGCCTCCCAAGAAGCATCGCAAACCGTGTATTGCTGTGCTCTCCACAAAAACTGGTAAGAGAGTGAAGAAAACACTTTTCCTCAATTTATTCCCCACAATCTTTAAACACCTGTGTTAACAAAGAGCTAAGTTACTAAGTACAAACGAGCCTGGTTTTCAGTGGCAGTGAGACCGAGGTGCTGGTGGCGGCCGGCGCTCCTCCGGGCCCCCGGCCCTTCTCTCTGCACGGCAGGAAGGCGTCAGGCCCGCGACAGAAAGGGCTGCCCTCTCCGAACCGACTCCCCTGCCGCCACCTGGAGGCAAGGCCTGCTCCTGGCGCGCTCGGGAAGGACAGCAGGACGGCACAGCTGCTGGCGCAGGCTGACCCGCCAACAAACAGGCGCAGGCACCAGCCAGGCCCCCGCCGCCCTCTGCCGCCCCAGGTAATGTCCCAGCTGTCCTTGACCGACAGGAGCTGGTCGGCGAGGGGCGGCCCATCCAGGATGCAGCCCCCAGGCGCCCCTGTGCCCGGAGAAACATCAGAGAACAGGAGAAGCGTGCGGGGAAGCAGACCACTGGAGGCGCGTTCCAGAGGCCTCCTCAGAAAGGGACCAGGTTCCTCTTCATTGGGAAATTCTGCATCGCCACCCTACCTCCTGGACTTCTCTTCCTGGCTTGAGAACAGAAACAGGTTTCCCTCGTTCCTCGGGACTCCCTGGACTCCTCTACATGTAGGCTGAGGGTCTGAGAGTCCGGAACGCTCCCAGGAGTCCCGCTACGCACCATCACAAATGGATCTCAACACACCAAATGTATGCGATGTCCCCCAACTATTACCTAAAACACGGTTCAAAATTGATTCAGTGAATGCATATTAAACAAAACACACTGTGGTTTCCTAGCTTCATTCCAGAACTGCCGTGGCACGAGAAATTCACAAATCGCATCACATAATTGTCGTCCCCGTGGACACAAGCTGCTGAGCGGTGTGTGACAGGACAGGTTTAAAATCAGCTCTTACTGGACTGGACGCACTTCACGTACACACAGACCCACTATCTTCATGCTATTACGATAATTTCATCTTCACAGTAAAAACGTGGGGAATTCCCAGAGAAACGGAGCATCAGCCGGCTGTCACACGGCTCCTGCGGGCGGGTCACGGCAATGACCGCCCGGGGGGGCTACTGAAGAGCCGTTTACTCCAGAAGGTAAAACCCTCACGGAGGGAACTGGGAGTCCGGACGGAAAAGGCAGTGCACAGTGGAGCGGAGCCCCCTCCCCCAGGGAGCGCCCGTCCTCCCGGGCAGGCCGCAGGCTCCGGCGGGCGCAGAGCTCGGACGCGGAAGATGCCCTCCAGCAAGGCCTCGCGGGGACAGATGTGCGCATGGGGGAGCCGGGGGGCAGCCCCAGGACGCCCTCGCCCCGGCTGCGGAGGGGCAGCTCGGCGTGCCTGCCACGCTCGGCGCGGGGCCTGTACAAAGTCTGAAGGGTGAAGTCACTGCGGCAAGTCCCCGGGAGATCGCTCCTCGTGCAAACAGGGCTCAGACGATTCTTGTTTGTTTTAGGAAGCATCCAGAATTACAACTGGCCACTGAGTTTTTAAATATTGTTTGAAACAAGGTAGTTTTAAAACGAAGAGAAAATATTGCAACACGAAGACGGAATACGTTAACTCGCTCTTCTGCTCTGAGCACCAGCCTTATTTCTTCTTCCTCCTCTCCTGAACGCAGCGTGGACAGAACCTGGGGAGAGAGGAACAGTGAGCAGCCGTGTGTGCGCAGACGCCCCGGCCCACCTGCCCGGGCGCCCTGGGGGGCCCGTGACCGTGCCAGGGGACAGCGCGCACTGCACACGGCCCTCCCGTTGGGAGCCCCCAGGGGAACCCCCAGCAAGTCCCCCTCACCAGCACATGTTCTGAGCTGACCATCAATGAGCGACACTGTTCCTATGCATGAACGCTCCTCGCGATCAAGTTACTTGGTCCCCTGTGTGCTCACGCGGTCGCCAGCGATGGAAGTGGAGGCCAGGCCGCACCCACAGTGGCGCCGGCAGACCAGAGGTGCTGGCGCCCGAGCCCGGAGGCCGGCCAGCAGGAGCCCCGGAGACCGCATGGTCGGCAAGTGCTCCCTGGTGGCCCGGGGCAAGCGGGGTCAGCGTCTCAGGCACTCCCGGACCCTGGCAGCTGGCAGTGACCCTAGGGTACGTTCCAGCTGCCCTCCAGCTCCGCCCTCCTAGCTCCCGATGCAGGAGGCCCGGAGGCAGCTGATGCGCACGTGACGGCGCCCACCCAGGCCCCGGCCGCCGCTCCGCGTCTGGTCCGTGCCAGTGAGCGAGCACTGAGCGCGCCGCCGCTGCCCGGAGGAAGCAAAGCTCCCCCAGCGCACATGCTCACATGCAGGCTCATGCCGCAAGAACATGTCAGAGCTGGAATCTTACTTAACAGGGAAGAAGCCTGACACACTGTGTTTCTAGAAAGACCCCAGAGAAACACGGAGTTAGATAGCAGGGGTGGGGCCTCCCTGGCTTCCCCGGCCCTGCTGGTCCTGCCCCGCTCCTGGCCCACGGTGGGTGGACCCCATCTACACGGCCCTCCCAAGAACAAAATGACTTTCTGTCGCCTACCGACTCTTCCGCCCAGGAGTTCCACAAACAGCCCAAACCCATGTCCAAACTCAAGTCAAATCTCCCCGCCTTGTGCCCCACCACAAGCCACACCTGCCCCCGGCTGGGCCAGCAGCCCCCCGCTCAGGTGCCCGGACCCAGCTGCAGGGCACTGTCAGGGGCGCGTCCCATCACTGCCCGGACTCCCAGAGGTGACCCAGTGTCAGGACCACATGTGGCTGCCGGACCCGTGAGCGCCCCCTCTGCCGTCACCCACGGACTGTCCTCCAGGGGTTTCTCATCTCCTCCGTCCACACGCACATGCAAACACGGAAAACCAAATTCCCGAGATTTCATTTCAGGACGTATGTCCATCTTAACCACAGGAAAATAAAACCTGGTTTTTATTTAAACAAAATCTCAAGAAAACACAAAACCTGCTACTGCCACTGAATCCAAGGCTCAGGAACAGAAGGTGCTCAAGTGCTCTGCACACCAACTACGCAGAAGCCCCGCAGCAGGTCCCCGGCCTGTGCCCAGGTGTGGACTTGTCCTAATGCTCATGCTCTTCACCTTTTCCCAAAATTTCTCCAGAGAAAAGAGCTCCTCATCTCACGCTTCTATTTAAGAGTATCGCTGCCTCAATAGGAGGAGTCAGAACAGCGGTTCTCTAGAAGAATAAGGCTAGCATCATAAGAGGCTGCACGCAGGTGAGGTGGGCAGCAGATGCCCCTCCACGGGCTCAGCCCCAGGAACCAGGAGTGCTGCACCCGCAGTGCCCGAGGCCGCAGCCCAGGCCTGAAGGGACCAGCGCGCAGGACACCCTGCAGGCAGGAAGCGCAGCGCCCCATACTCACCATTTTCCTTTGGGTTTTGTGGTCAGATCCACACAGGCGAAGTGAAACCACTCAATAGGACACTGCAGGGCAGAGGGGAGAGCCGCAGTGAGGACGGACGTGGACGGCAACACACCCCACCCCGTCCCCGCGGGGGCAGTGCCTCAACCCAGGCCTGTGCCCAGTGCCCACACTCACGTCCGGGTTGTCACAGCCTATCATCTCCCCGTAGGACACCTGGTGGCACAGGCAGTAGGTGGGCTCATTTGGGTCCACAGGCATGTCCAGCACATCAGAGGGATGTACAGACAGGATGGTGTCGGTGAACTCTGACCTGCAGGGAAACCACAGCTGTGAGCAGCAGGGGGTGGGGGGGGTACAACAAGATGCGGTGCAGAGGCACCCCAGAGGCACCCCAGAGGGTGGATGGGAAGCACTCACCACGCGGCACTGGGGTTTGGTCCCACTCTGGGGACAGGAACCCATTCCCATCTCGTCCCTCCCTCTGGACAGGACCTACTCCCGCGGCTCCACGCCCACTCCCCCAGGCCCGCCCCCCCAGCGTCTCAGGGGCCCTGTCCCCCGGGGCAGCCACAGACCCCTCACCAGCTGCCAGGGGACGACACTTGAGAACCCTGGACCCCAACCCAAGCTGGTCTGGTCGCATACCCAGTATACGTGCTCACGCACCTGCACCCCAAGACCTGGAAGCCACCAGATACCTGCCCCATTCCTGGAGCTGTTCGTCCTGGAAGCCCCCTCCCACTCCCCAGCCGCCCACCTGCCAGTGGGCCACTTCTGACCACATGCCGTCACCCCGCCCTCCCCGTGACGTGGGCCTGTTGCTGTCCCCTCCCCACAGACCCCTAGGTCACTAACCCGCGGCCCAGCCCATGCCTCCCTCCATGTGGGCTGCCCCCAGCCCTGCAGCCAAGCAGGTGGGAGGGCGCACGGTGTTCGCCGTGTCACAGCGGGCAGGGCTGTGGCGTCACTCTTCCATGATTCAGGAGCCAGCTGCAGGGGAACGTCGACACTGTGCTCCAATCAGCCAAGAAAGGAAACCCTCCCTACCTCACCCTCCAGAACCAAGAGCACACGTGTAATTCCAAACACAACTATGGGGAAACACACCGGGTTCACGCCGAGAACTTGGAGGGGAGGCTAAGAAACCCAGCAGGCCGCAACCATCACGCCGGTGACAGCCGCAACCATCACGCCAGTGACAAGCCTGCTTCTCCCATGCGGCCCGTCTAGAAACACTGTCTCCCCGCCATCAGACGCCCAGGCTCAGCCACACGCCACCAGGCCGCCGGCCCCGTGGGGCACCCCTCCACTCCACACTGCCCCCCAGGGTACCCCCCAGCTGTCCTCTGTGGGAGCACCCTCTGCCCGGGGTGAGTGTTGCCCACTGGACTAAGCAATGCCCCTGAAGGCCCCAGATTCTGGGGGAGCCTCTTGCCTCTACAGGCGAGCTGCTCTCGTCTCTGGGAACACACAGGACTTGCTCTTTTTATCTGAAATCTGCCCGCATCACAGACGTACGCTGCTCCATCCGCACACTCGCAGGCCGCGGGCTCCCCTCCGGCCTACGACGGGGTTTGCTCCGTTTTCTGCCAAACCTACGGAGAGTGCATCTCGCCCCCGCTGGCCCGCATCCTGCCCATCGGGGGCTCTCCTCCCTGGGACTCACCTGGACGATCAACCAACCTGCCGCGGGGTCCCCCACAGATGCACGCAGGTGCGCGCCCTCCGGGTGCCGACCACGCTTCAGCCGCTCTGCGGGCTCCGCTCGCGAAGCTTCACACAATGTTCACACCGCGAGCTGACACCTGACCTGAGCGCCCGTCCCCGGGCTCAAGGCACCAGCCCACCGCAGGGAGGCCTCAGGGTGGCCCTCGGGCACTTCTCCAGTCTCCCCTGGGGCGCTCTGGGGCAGAGTGTGGAAGGGGGCCCAGGAGGTCCCAGGAAGGCCTTCCCCGCTTGCCTGGCAGGTTGCAGCCCCCACGTCCACTGCCCTGGCCACCACGCTCCGGCCCTACGGGGCGCAGGCCGAGTTCCCCGGACACCGGGCATCCCTCACCCTGAGCAGTGCCAGGGGCCACCCGTGCCTCAAACTCCCGATGTGATTCCCAAGCACAAGCTGGAACCGGACGTCCGGGCAGGCCCCGCGCCTTCACGCTCCCCTCACATCAGCGAGCCCGTCTGGCCTGTGCCAGCATCCGTACGACAGGCAGTGACAGCACTGCCGCTCGGGGGCACCGCGCAGAAGGGCCAGGTCCGGCCCGACCTGCCGAGGTGCTCTGCAAACATCCCCCCCGACATCCCCCTTCTCAGCCGCGGCCAGCCCGACAGGAAGGCTGGGGAAGCAGCGGCCGAGCCATCCACCTCCTCAGGGCCGTCAGACAGCGGTCAGCGACGCGCACCCCGGCCCGGCTGCGTCCGGGAGAGCCGCGTGCCCGGCCGCCTCAGCGTGGGCACGTAGCCGGCGACAAGCCGTGCGGGTCACTGGGCAGCCTGAGGCACGGCCTGGGGCACGCGCCTCCGGGAGGCTCCAACCCCACCGAGAGCCGGGCCGCCTTCCCTGCAGGCGAAGCCCTGCTGACGAGGCCAATGAGGCCGCCTGCTGTCTCCAGAAACTACCGGGCCTTTGGGGTCTCATCAGCGAGGGGCGGGCCGACTAGAACCTCCTGCGCCAAGTCAGGAACACAAGCCCCGTCAGCTGTTAAGACCACATTTTAAAGACACTGGAGAGCTGTGGACGACAAGGGCCAGATGTGCGACTGCCGAGGGGGGCCCGTAGCCACGCCTGGGCTTAGCCGAGGGCCAGCGGCCCTCTCGGGGCCACCCCGAGCCAGCATGGCCACAGACACCAGGGCAGCAGCGACCCCACAGCCCATCCACTGAACCCGGGGGCTGTTTGGAGGCTGCAGAGGCTGAGCACGGGTCCTTGCCGTGTTCTCGGGGAGGCGGCCTGCCTCCGGCCTAGCCAGCCTCCTCCTCCTGACCTGCGCCAACCGAGAAACTGTGCAGGCAGGACACGAGAAAGGAAAGCCAAGCGCCACCAGAGCACTGACCAGCCACACAGGCCGCCTTCCGGGAAGAAAAAGAAACCGTGCGTTCTCATCAGGAACTGGGGAGGGCCTTTGACGCAGAAGGGACTGGGCCCGGGAACAGGGCCCCCAGCCTCCCTGCTGCAGTTTGCCTGGACCAAAAGCAAAATAAATGCCTCCTGGGCAGGGAGCTCACCCCGTGTGTTCCTCTTACCTCCAAACTGAGATGCTAAAAGCTATAGGACGAGAAAGGAGCAGGAAAACCTGGCTAAAACCCCGAGAGGCTGGCTAGCAGGAGCAGAGGCAGCAATGACCTGCAGTGAAAATCCGCAGACGCGAGCTTTAAGTAGCTGTTGCAGGAAAAATACGAGTAAGATGAATGCAAATATAGGCCCTTTTCAGAAAGGAACTAAAATCTACAAAAAAAGGAATCCAGTGGATAATCTAGAACAGAAAACGACAACATACGAAGCACCACACCATCGGTCTCCTCCCTGTGTAACTGCTCCCAGTGGCCACCACGGCACGGGCCCAGCAGCCCTGTGCACAGCAGGTCCCGCGGCCCCGCGGCCAACACCTCGCCAACCAGCTCTAGCAGGTGCACCCACGGGACCAGGTGTCTCCAGTCAGAGATCAAGCAAATCCCCCGAGGAAACAAGGAAGCGCGCCACGCACGTGTTTAGTAAAGATGTACTCGCCAGGTTTCCCATCTCGTCAACAAAATCAAAAGTCTGGGGGGATCCCTGGGTGGCGCAGTGGTTTGGTGCCTGCCTTTGGCCCAGGGCGCGATCCTGGAGACCCGGGATCGAATCCCACGTCAGGCTCCCGGTGCATGGAGCCTGCTTCTCCCTCTGCCTGTGTCTCTGCCTCTCTCTCTCTCTCTCTCTGTGACTATCATAAATAAATTAAAAAAAAAAAAAAAAAAAGAATTTAAAAAAAAAAAAGTCTGGGAAACGCTAGGAGACAAAACAGTCCAGGTTCTTCAAAAGGAAAGTTGTGGAAAAAGAAAGGGATGGAGAAAAACTCACACATGAAGGATTTATGGAGCTTATCTAAAAGAGAAAAGAAAAAAATACTCACTTCTGACCACACAGCACAACAGGCACGACTGGCCCTCCCGCTGTGAACCAACCAGAAAACGACACAGCACGTGGCGCAGCTGTTCCCAGACGTTGGAAGAGGCGGCAGGCGGCAGGACTGCCACCCTCAGAGAAGGTAAACAAAGTGGGCCCTGCCATCACCTCAGCTTCCCACGCTCCAGGTCACCAGCAGGAACACCAGACACACCACGGGTGTCCAGAAATGAGGGAAAGGCCTCAAGTTCCAGGAGAGAGAGGCTTCTGGAATCTGGTGGCAAGGTGCCAGAAAGGAAGAAGGTAAAGTGGATGTGCTCCAAAAATCTGCAAAGGCATCCCTTTGAGGTTTTCACAAAAACTAAGCTGTGCACAGGGTGAGAACCCATGAGTCCAGGCAGAGAATGCAGGGGAGCTAGGAGCGAACTGCCACAGCTCACATGCACATGCCATAACATTTCCGCTCCACCTGGCCAGCATGGCGAGGCCTCAATCAGTTCAAAAGGTGTCCCGAGGAGAACCCAGAAGGGTTACACCGTGGGTTACACCGTAACAGTACAACTTAACTAACCTTAGAGAAAGGCTACCCTAACCTAGGGGTTGGCACGATACAGCCTGCAGTTAACTGGATGTTTTTTTTTTTTAAAAAAAAACAAAAAAAAAAAACTTTTATTCATTTGAGAGAGGGAGAGAGAACACAAGCGAGGAGGAGGGGCAAAGGAAGAGGGAGAAGCAGACTTCCCACTGAGCCGGGAACCTGACATGGGGCTGGATACCAGGACCCTGAGATCATGACCTGAGCCAAAGGCAGACACTTAACCAACTCAACCACTCAGGGCCCCTAACTGGATGTTTCTGTAAATAAAGTTTTTTTTTTTTAATTTTTCTTTTAAATTTATTTATGATAGTCACAGAGAGAGAGAGAGAGAGAGAGAGAGAGGCAGAGAGATAGGCAGAGGGAGAAGCAGGCTCCATGCACCGGGAGCCCGACGTGGGATTCAATCCCGGGTCTCCAGGATCGCGCCCTGGGCCAAAGGCAGGCGCTAAACCGCTGCGCCACCCAGGGATCCCTGTAAATGAAGTTTTATTGAAACAGCCACATCATACATCACACAGCTACATATTTTCTGTGGATGTTTTTGATTTAAAAAAAAAAAAAAAAAACAGAATTGAGTGGTCACAACAAAGACATTATGGCCTCTTCCAAGCCAAAAATATTCACTATCACGCCCTCTTAGAAAAAACTTTTTTTTTACAAAGGTTAAAAACAAGCCTGCGAGGACACCTGAGTGGCTCAGTCAGTTAAGCGACTGCCTTCGGCTCAGATCACGATCTCAGGGTCTTAGGATCCAGTCCCGCATCACATCAGGGTCCCTGCTCAGCAGGGGGTCTGCTTCTCCCTTTCCCTCTGCTCTTCCTCCCTGCTTGTGTTCCCTCTCTCTCAAATAAAAAATCCTAAAAGGTGTGTGGGGGAGTGTCCCTGGGTGGCTCAGCAGTTGGGCGCCTACCTTTGGCCCAGGACGTGATCCTGGTGTCCTGGGATCGAGTCCCACATCGGGCTCCCTGCATGGAGCCTGCTTCTCCCTCTGCCTGTGTCTCTGCCTGTGTGTATGTGTGTCTCTCTCATGAATAAATAAATAAAATATTTTTTTTAAAAAAAGGTAGGGGGGACCTCCAAAATATCAAATTGATCCACGGATAACTAAAGTACTGAACAAAAATTAGAAAATAAAAAAAGTTCGGATGCCTGGGTGGCTCAGCAGTTAAGCATCTGCCTTTGGCTCAGGGTGTGATCCTGGAATCCTGGGATCAAGTCCTGCACTGGGCTCCCTGCATGGAGCCTGCTTTTCCCTCTGCCTATGTCTCTGCCTCTCTTGCTGTGTCTCTCATGAATAAATAAATAAAAATCTTAAAAAAAAAAAAATCAACATCCGTTAAATGAAGACAACAAATCCAGATAGTCAACAATATAACATTCATAATGACTAACATCCAAAAAAAATTACTAGATATGTGAAGAAGCAAGAAAATATGACTTAAACCATGAGAAAAATCAGCCAGTAGAAACAGACCCGCCAAACTATTCAAACTGTGTATGTTAAATATGTAAAGCTTTTTCCATGTCAACCATACCTTAATAAATGGTTTTTTTAAGAAAGAAAGACACATACTTGGAAATAAATAGATTCAGAAAAGATGATCTTTCAAAAGCTACTATAAACATTTATGTTCAAAGACATAAAAAAAATAAAAATGTGGGCTCTGGGTGGCTCAGGGGTTGAGTGTCTGCCTTTGGCTCAGATAGTAATCCTGGGGTCCTGGGATCAAGTCCCATATCAGGATCCCCTGCTTCTCCCTCTGCCTCTCTGGGTCTCTCATGAATAAATAAAATATTTCAAAAAATATATATATAAATGTAATATAAGTAGAAAGTAAAATTAGATAGATAGATAGATAGAACTTCCTTACAAGAGAATCTCTTATGTGGAATATTCACTAAAGAAAACTACAAAGAAAAAAGACTTGGAAATAAAGTAATAGAAACTATCCAAACAGAAACACAGAAAGAAAACCACTGACCAAAAAAATGAGCACAGCCTCAGTGAACTTTGGGAAAATAGCAAGCTAACATACATGTAATTGGAGTCCCAGGGATGCCTGGGTGGCTCAGCAGTTGAGCACCTGCCTTTAGCTCAGGGCGTGATCCTGGGGTCCTGGGATCAAGTACCACATCGGGCTCTCTGCATGGAGCCTGCTTCTCCTGTCTCTGACTATGTCTCTGTATCTCCTGTGAATGAATAAATAAAATCTTAAAAAAAAAAAAAAAAAAAAAAACTGGACCCCCATAAAAAAGATAAAAAAGAGAGCAAAATAAAAACTATTTGAAAAATGTCTGAAAATGTTCTTTTTTTTTTTTTTTTTTTTTTTAAATCACAAGAGATACAGAGAGAGAGGCAGAGACACAGGCAGAGGGAGAAGCAGGCTCCCTGTGGGGAGCCCGGTGGAGGACTCGATCCCAGGACCCTGGGGTCATGACCCAAGTCAAAGGCAGACGCTCAACCACTGAGCCACCCAGGTGCCCGGAAAATTCTCCAAGTTTGATACAAACAACAAACTAACACTCCAAAAGGCTTAATGAGCTCCAAGCAAAATACACACAAAAAATACACACCAGGACAAATTACAATTAAGTTGTTAAAAGTCAAATTGCTGAATGGAAATCTCAGAAGCAACAAAAATAAATAAAGCCACTTATATAGAAAAAAATCAAAGGTAAGTTCTTATCACTAATTTCTCATCAGAATCAATTCAAGATGGAAGACAACACGACAACATTTTTAGTGCTGGGAGAAAAAAGTCAACCTAAAATTCTATATCCAACAAAAATACCCTTCAAGGGATCCCTGGGTGGCTCAGTGGTTTAGTGCCTGCCTTCGGCCCAGATCGTGATCGTGGTGTCCTGGGATCGAGTCCCACATTGGGCTCTTTGTGTGGAGTCTGCTTCTCCTTCTGTCTATGTCTCTGTCTCTCTCTCTGTGTCTCTTGTGAATAAATAAATAAAATCTTAAAAGAAAAAAAATACCCTTCAAAAAAGGAGATAAAATGGACATTTTCAGAGAATAAGTTTTGAGAAAATTCATCACCATGAGGAGATGTGCAATGTAAAACAATTTTAAAGGAAGTTCTTTAGGCAGGAGAGAAATGGCACCGGATGGAAATCTGCATCTACATAAAGAAATAAAAGCAGTGGAAATGGTACGTATGTGGAGTGACAATAAAACTCCTCATGTTTGAAAATCTGTTTAATATAATAAATGATTTAGACTTAAAATAATTACAATATGTTGTGAGGCTTATATTATGTGTAGAATTAAGACTTCTGACAAGAGCACCAAAGGACAAGAAGAAAAATACTTGTGGGGCAGCCCGGGTGGCTCAGCGGTTTAGCACCACCTTCAGCCCAGGGTGTGATCCTGGAGGCCTGGGATCGAGTCCCACGTCGGGCTCCCTGGCATGGAGCCTGCTTCTCCCTCTGCCTGTGTCTCTGCCTCTCTCTCTCTCTCTCTGTGTGTGTGTCTCTCATGAACAAATAAATAAAAATCTTAAAAAAAAAAAATACTTGTGGCCGGTTCTTACATTAAACATAAAGTAACATAATATTATTTGAAGTCCACTGTGTTAAGTTAATGAACAGTCTTTAAAAATGGAATATAAAAAAAAAAAATTCCAAAAAATACTTGATTAATCTAAAAGAAGACACTAAGAGATGACACGATGACACAGGCAACTCACAGCAAGAGGATAAATTCAAATCCAATCATATTCAGTAATTATGCTATATCTGAGTACTCTAAATATTGCAGTGAAAGGGCAGAGACTGTCAGATTAGATAAAAAAGCAAGACTCAATTTTGCTGACCTCAAGAAACCCACTCTAAATACAAACACATAAATATGTTGAAAGTAGAAGAATGAAACAGGAAAAAGATACACATGCAAAAACTCACAAGACAACTGGAGTGACTATCGTATATCAGACCAAGTAGACTTCCAAACAAAGACCATTATAAGGAATAAATAAAAGAAAAAATTTCGTAACAATGAAGGTGTCAAGGTATTTTTAGAAAACCCTAAATGTGTATGTATCAACAAATAACAGAGCTTTTAAATGCGTAAAGCAAAAACTGACAGAAAGGAAAAATAGACAAATCCATAGTTAGAGTTGGAGATTTCAACACTCTTCCCTTAGTAATTTATGAATCAAGTAAACAGAATACAAGTAAGGACACAGAAGATCAACAAAACTACCAACCAAGCTGTCTGACTGACACCTGCAGAACACTCCACCAAAAGCAGCAAAACATGACATTCTTTTCAAGGGTATAGAGAACATACAAAAAGACAGGACCATAAACCATAACACATGTCTATTCAATTTCAGAGAATATTTATTACATGATGTTCTCTGATCATAGCAGAATTAATTTAAAAATTGAAATCTGAAAAGTTATCTGGAAAATCCCAAATTATCCAGAAGCTGAGAACATACATCTATATAAGCTATGAGTCCAAGAAAATCACCAAGGAAATTTTAAAAGATTTTGAATGGAACAAAAATAAAAATACCGCATATCCAAATTTGTGGGATATGCTAAAATAGTAATTAGATTCAACATTAGAAGAAAATTTATAGCTTTAAATACTTATACCAAAAAAAAAAGTAAAGTATGAAAATCATCGATCTAAGCTACTTCCCTAAAAGGCAGAAAAAGAAAAGCAAAATAAATTCAAGCAGTGGGAAGGAAAAAATAAAATGAGCAGTAATAGGGGCGCCTGGGTGGTTTAGTCAGTTAAGCATCTGACACTTGATTTCAGCTCACATCACAATCTCAGAGTCACAAGATTGAGCCCGGTATTGGGCTCTGCACTGGGCGTGGAGCCTGCTTAAGATTCTCTCTCCAGGGATCCCTGGGTGGCTCAGGGGTTGAGCATCGCCTTCAGCTCAGGGGATGATCCTGGAGACCCGGGATCGAGTCCCACATCAGGCTCCCTGCATGGAGCCTGCTTCTCCCTCTGCCTGTGTCTCTGCCTCTCTCTCTCTCTGTTTCTCTCATGAATAAGTAAAATCTGTAAAAAAAAATTTAAAAAAAAAAAGATTCTCTCTCCCTTGCCCTCTGTCCCTCCCCCCTAAAAATAAATGAGCAGAAATCAGTGAAAGAGAAAAACATAAGAGAAAAAATATAAAAACCAATAAAACCAAACTCTAATTCTCTGTAAAGATCAAGATGAGAGAAGACAAATTATCAACATCAGGTCTAAAAAGAGGAATCATCAGTACAGATCCTTCAACAGAAAGACAATCACGTAATATCATGAAGAACTTGATATCAATAAATCTGACTTATATAAAACTACCAATTCCTTGAAAGACACAGATTACCAAAACTGACTCAAGAAGAAACAGAAAGGCTGAATAGTCCTATAACTTAAAAAAAAAAAAAAACTGAATACAGCATTAAACCATAAACTTAAAATAAGATTTTATGGTATGTGAATTATTCCTTAATAAAGTTAAATTTAAAGATAAAAAGAGAAAGAGCAAGATTCAACTACAGTGTCAAGACATGCACATGTTGGGGACTAAACGTCAAAGAATGGAAATAGGACATAGTCTGGGTCATGTTTACTTGGGGCAGAGGAAGGAGGTTGTGATTCCAACAGGGCACATGAAGTGCTTCTGGCTGCAGTCAATGACAGACGAGGATGTGCCGCAGAGCAATTCATTAAACTACAAGTCTGTTCTGCATTTGTACACTGCAAGCTGGCATTTGGGGTTTCTCTTAAAAGTTTAAACACCAGGCTTAAGAACCAAAACTCCCCTTTTTTGTCAAGAACTGACTGTGAGACGCCTAGGGGGCTCAGCAGTTGAGTGTCTGCCTTTGGCTCAGGGCATGACCCTGGGGTCCTGGGATGGAGCCTGCTTTTCCTTCTGCCTGTGTCTCTGCCCCTCTCTCTCGCGCGCGCTCTCTCTCTCTCTCTCTCTCCCATGAACAAACAAAACTAAAATAAAGTATAAATAAAATAATAAAATTAAAACAAAACAAAATAAAATAAACTGACTCTCAGATCTCCCCGTCAAAACCACCTTCCACAGAAGCCACCGGGTGCTTACTGTTTTCTCTGTACTCTAAAAATCACTTCTGAAAAAAATAAAAATTACTTCCATGAAGAGACACAAGAGTTTGGGGGTGGGGGTAGCAGGTAGGAGAAAGCTTTAAATGAAATATTCTGAAGTTCAAGGTAAATGACACAAATATTTAATAAATGCAGTCATGCAACTTGGTAACAAATATATCCAAAATATATATTTATACATAAAACAATGAATAGCTATCTATTTAGCTACTAAAGCATGGCTTAGCCTGAACTGTCAATAAATACAGTGTCGCTTAAAAGGCAGGACACACAGTGGCTAAGGCGTGGATTGTGGAATCAGACCGCCCAGGGCAAAGCCAGCTCCTCCGCACCTGGGGCGGGTCCCTCTCCCTGGGAGCCCTGGGGAGCTGGAACCGGCACTGGGAAAGCACGCAGAACTACACCCACCGCAGGCATGCAGGAGCCACTTCCTCGCTGTTAGCTGCCACTGGTGTTTCTAGATGCTACGGAAATACTAATGCTAAGTGATCTTTGGGGAGAAAGAGACAAAGAAAAGAGCCTCTCACCCTCCTTTATGCTTCTTTTTCTTTGGAGTATCTTCCTCTGAGGTCCTCCTGCCACGACCCCGAGAGCCCCTTTTTTCTTTCTGAGCTCGACCTTCTGAAAGACAACAAACATCCCAATTCTCTTCACCCCAATTCTCTTCACATTCTAATGCAGGATGAAAGTCACTCAAATATATTTACCGAATATTCCTAACATATTCATCACCAAAATTCTTCAAAACTCCATAGATGACAGTATCAAAATAAAGAAAAATTAACAGATTTACTTTTTAAACCTCGTCCTCCAGAGCTTTCAAAGTCACTGCCCTCCATCTTGTCCTTCAGATCCGCTTCGAAGCGTGCCAGGTCTGCATCCAGCCTTCGAATGTGTTTATCCACCTGTGCAAAAGGATGCTCACAAGTCTTACTTAAAAATGAGAGCAAGACACCTCAAGAATCACAAACACACTGGAAATCAACCAGGAAGCCCTTTCTTGCCCTTTAACTGGGTTTTTAATTAAGAAAACTCCTAAAAGGGATGCCTGGGTGGTTCAGCAGTTGAGCATCTGTCTTCAGCTCAGGGCATGATCCTGGGGTCCTGGGATGAAACATCGGGCTCCCCAGAGGGAGCCTGACTCTCTCTGTGTGTCTCTCATGAATAAATAAATAAAGTTTAAAATTATATAAGACACCCCAATGCCTGCTTCCTCCAGAAGCATCCCTCTATCAAAGCCTAACCCCCTCCACTTCAAATACACCATTTCTGAGCAGCTGGTCCCTTCCCGCGTGACAGGGAGGAGCCCGGGCCCTCAGCTGTCCCCCGGCCCCCCAGCCCCCTACCTCCTCACCATCTCATAGGTCTGCATGGCCAGCTGCACCTTATCATCACTGTACTCCTTACACTTGCTGTAGGCACTCTGGATCTTCTGCAGGTGCTCCACGCGCTGGTCTGGAGAAAGCGTCTTCACAGTAGATATATACTCTGCAGCGAGGATGTCGATCTCTGCCTTCTTATCTGATAGAGAAATGAGGGAAAAGCTAATCCCTGTAAGAGATTCCACGATAACAAGTGAAGCTCAACAATGCCAAGTTGCAGCAAAGAAGGGGCTGACTGAACTCTGAAACACCACTGGTGGGAGCATGGTGGCACAGCCATCGCACAACCCAGGATGTTGCGGAGTATAACTGCAGTCAGAGAGTAAGCATTGTGACCTCTCCAACTCCCAATGGTCCCTGTTTGAATAACAAATTTCATGCTCACCTTAGCTACAACAACCCGGCTTTTAAGTACACACCCTAGATTTAGGATACATATGGAAACACGTTCATAAGTGCAGAGACCATGAAATGAGCCAAATGAGCAATCTACCGTAAAACACACCAAGAAGCTGTGGTCCATTCACACAGCAAAACACTACCCAGCACCAAGCAACACAACTACTATTATACATAGCAATGTGGATTAATCCCATAAAAGGTGGCACTGAGACAGAAAAGCAAGACACAAAGGACAACATGCTCTGAGATTCCATTGATACTAAGGGCGGACACATACAACTGTGAACTCTCTGGTTTAGGGAGGTGAGAACATGTGTTGCAGGTGGAAACTCAGGGTGGAAGTGCCCGGGGGAGGGTCACAGAGGGCCCCAGGCACCACAGGCTCCATCCTCCGTCTAGGGAGAAGTTTGCAAAGTCAGATTTTTTTTTTTTTTAATTTTTATTTATTTATGATAGTCACACAGAGAGAGAGAGAGAGGCAGAGACACAGGCAGAGGGAGAAGCAGGCTCCATGCACCGGGAGCCCGACGTGGGACTCAATTCCCGGTCTCCAGGATCATGCCCTGGGCCAAAGGCAGGCGCTAAACCGCTGCGCCACCCAGGGATCCCCCAAAGTCAGATTTTTGTTAGGCAATTTATAAACATACATGCTTACTCCTGAACGGAAACACGGAAACACTGTATTGCATAACAAAAGAATTCTCTGTGTTTGCTACTCAGAAACCACAGCTATTCTGATCTTACAAAACATGTGCCAGGCACAATGACTGGAAAATCACTCATAACCAAGCACATCACCATGATACATGAAGCCACGGGGACAAAGAGCAGCCCAGAAGCTGCTAAACAGGAGAGAAAGATCTCCCATATATAAAGGATGAGAAATCCAAACACCATCTGATTTCTCCCGGGCATCACAGAATCTGGCAGTGCCTTCCACATGTGGAAGGAAGATGACGGTCAATCTGGAATTCTATACCCAGCTAAACTGTTCATCCAGGAGGAGACCAGGACAAGCATGTTTTCACACGTACAGGATCTTAAGAAAGCTACTTTCCCATGTACCCTTTTTTCAGGAAACTACTGGAAAAAAGGATCCAATAAGACAAGGGAGCACATCAAGAGAAAGGATGTTTACAACACAGGAATCGGGGTCCTGCACCAAAGATGAGCAGAGGCAGGGCCTGTGCCACAGCCTGAGAAACAACCAGCTCAGACAAGACCCACAAGACTGGAGTCTCCAGGAGAAAGGTCTGAGTGTAGAGAGCAAACCTGGAACGGGCAGATAACCTGTGCAGCAGACACAATGAAAATGTGGAACGTGTACAGAATGTGGAAAACAAAGCGATTATGAACTCCGAGAAAAATACAGGTATTCAAGAGAGGTCACATCAGCATAGCCCGTGATGCGTCCCAGCTGCAAACCACATCCACGGAGTCCTGAAGGAAACTCCATCCCTGGGATGCCCGGGTGGCTCAGCAGTGAGCCTCTGCCTTTGGCCTAGGGCATGACCCCGGGGTCCTGGGATCGAGTCCCACATTGGGCTCCCCACAGGGAGCCTGCTTCTCCCTCTGCCTGTTGTCTCTGCCTCTCTCTCTCTATCATGAATAAATAAAATTAAAAAAAAAAAAATAACAAAGGAAACACCATCCCTGATCTACCGCAGATTCAGATTCTAAGCCACAATACCAGGAGGGGCGGGAGGAGGCGGGAAGCAAACCTTCATGTTCCACGATAACAGAAAAAAGCCCAAAGCAAAAGGGAAACAAAGTAAGAAACAGCAGCAAAAATAGGATGTTTAGGGATCCCTGGGTGGCGCAGCGGTTTGGCGCCTGCCTTTGGCCCAGGGTGTGATCCTGGAGACCCGGGATCGAATCCCACATCGGGCTCCCGGTGCATGGAGCCTGCTTCTCCCTCTGCCTGTGTCTCTGCCCCCCTCTCTCTCTCTCTCTCTCTCTCTGTGACTATCATAAATAAATAAAAAAATAAATAAAAATTAAAAAAAAAAATAGGATGTTTAGAAACCGAGAGCTAAATACCAGGAGGTCGCAAAGTGCTCTCTGTTTAAACTATCTGTATGTAGTTCCAAACCAGAAAACCTTTTAAAAGGAAGGGAAAGGGGGATCCCTAGGTGGCTCAGCAGTTTAGCGCCTGCCTTTGGCCCAGGGCGCGATCCTGGAGTCCCGGGATCGAGTCCCGCATCAGGCTCCTTGCATGGAGCCTGCTTCTCCCTCCTCCTGTGTCTCTGCCTCTCTCTATGTCTATCATAAACAAATAAATAACTCTTTAAAACTAAATAAATAAATAAAAATAAAAGGAAGAGAAAGTAATGAGGAACGGATGATGGTCGTAAAGATGCTACAGGGAGATGTGCTAAAACCTAAGAAATGAAGTCTAATTTTAAAGTGTCAGCACTCCCCATTAGACGCTACACAATGCCCAATGCCGAAGGCCAGGCTCCAGCCCCACTGCCCTGGAAGACCAGGGCCACCCCCAATATCCTGGTGCCAACTCTCCCCAGCTGTCAGAGCCTACCAGGGGCTGCGCTACAAGGCCTGCACCTACCTTCTGTCCTCTGGTCCAGCTCTCGCATAAGCTGGAAGTTCCTCTGAAGTTCACACGGAAGGTTCTCAATGCCTGAAACAAAGAGACGTGTACTTGTCAGTAGCGGGACAAAAGCCGCCTTGCAGACTTTACATATAAAGTCAACAAATAATAATCTGACTTCATTTTCTGTTTCTGCTAGGATTCAGGGAACAGAAGGATTAACGTATATTTTGTGGATGATGAGTACGATACTGGTGAGACCGACAGGCTTGAGGGGCTGTCAGAGCTGGAAACGTGAGAGGACTTACCCGAGAGCTGCAAGCAGAAGCAGGGAAGGTGACCCATGTGACTCTTCCACCCCACACTCCCAGCCAGTCCTCCCCTCTCGATACCCCAGCAAAATCCTGGGGTCTGTTGGGTCTTTGCCCCGCTTGAGCCTGACACCCGCTGCATGGGGTGGCACAGGCAGTGCCGTGTGGCAGACTCCATGCCTGGTCGGACATGGTCTCTCTAAGCTACGCAACACAGTGGGCGGTGGCCACGCAGCAGCTGGGCACTGCAGTGGGGCTGCTCTGCTCCAGGCACTGAACTTCTCATTTGCTCAAGGTTAATTAATTTCCAGTGAAACAGACCAGGCTGGACCGCACCCTGGAGGACCTCTCCCTGCCCTGTTTTGCCCACTGCACTGCCCTTCTCCTGCTCCAGGCCAACCTCCCAGCCCGCCTGCGTAGCCTTGATGGGCGCGACCTGGGCTCCTGTGCGCGGGGCCAACCCCCTCTACTGTCCCCAGTTGCCATCAATCATTATAGAGCAAAATCTAGTTTTCCAAGGCTACCGCTTAAAGGTGCCCAGCTCACCGGGAGAACGGCACAAAGTCCCTCCACGAGGCGCCTCCAGGCTGGGCGCAGACCTCCCTGTTCTGTCCTACCCTGGGCTCTGTGGGACAGTGCCACCTCGGCTCTCTCACAACCTGCTGGGCTCCTTCATGGAGCTTAATCTGCTGTGATTAAAAAAATCAGTTTGCCTCCTTTGAAAGTTAAGTTCCAGGAAAATGAGGCTCGAGGCTACTTTCACGGCACACAGCAGGCGCTCAAAGATCAAGCCGCACCTCCAGTCTGAGCCTCGGCACAGGTGCCCCGTGCAGGATGGAATCACCTGGGGGGCAGGTACCGACAGGGCCGGGCAAGCCCCAGTGCTCCCCGCAGACAGCTCAGCGCAGCGCTTCTGTCGCGGTGACACGGGCGCGTCCCCTCCGGGCTCGGGTTGGGCTGGGCGACCACCCTGGGGGCAGGGGCTCCCTCCCTGTCCTGTCCGCGGCTGCAGGAGCGGGTCCCGAGCGGCCGGTACCGATGACCGACGGCCCTGTCTGTACTCCACGTCCTCCCCGAGCAGTACAGCGCTGCAGCGCACCCGGCCCGCCCCACCCCGGGGCCGACCCCAGCCAGGGCCGGGCCGGCAGGGACCAGGGCGTGACCCGACGGGCTCCTTGGCCGCTGCGGCCTGCACCGCCCTCGCGAGGCCAGGGAGGAACCCATCCGCGCAGGAGCTGTCCGGCGGCTCCAGGCCGAGCTGCACGACTGCGGCGGGCGCAGGACGCCCGCAGGGACCCCCAGGTCCGCCCGCGCTGAGCCTCCCCGCCCGGTGACACCCGGCCCAGCCCCGCAAGCGCCCTCCCCACGCCGCGCGGCACAGGCGCACCCCGGGGGCTTCCGCGCACCACGGTCGCCCCCAAGTCCCCGGGCCGGAGTCCCCGACCCCGACCCCGAGCCCCCAGGCCCGGCCCCGCGTCCGAGGGGGGCGGGGCTCGACCACCTGCCCCGGACCGCGCCGCGGGGGCGGGGCCGGGCCAGCGGAGGAGGCCGGGAAGGGCGGGGCGGGGCCGGGAGCCGGGCGGGGCCGGGACGGCGGAGGGCGGAGAGGGCGGGGCGGCCGCTGCGGCCGGGGGCGGGGCCTGGGCCGGGGCGGGGGCGGGGCCTGGTCACGCGAGCCCCGCCCCGCGCCCGCCGGCCCCGCCCCTCCGTGACGCACCTGGAATTGGCGCGGCCGTGACGGTGGGACCCCGCGCCGCGCCCCCCGCGCGCACCTCCTCGCGGCCCCGCCCCGCCCGCGCGCGCCCCCGCCGCCCTCGCCGCCGCCGGCCCGCCCCTGCCCCCCCGCGCGCCCTCGGGGTCCGCGCGCGGCGCCTGGTGCCCGCGGGGCGCGGCTGGCGGGGGGGCTCGGGGCGCGGGCGCCGGGCCCGAGGGCCGCGAGGGGCGCTTACTGTCCAGGTAGTGCTCCAAGTACATGGCGGTCGCCATCTTCGTCCGCGGCCGCGCTCCGGGTCTGCGCGGGCGGGCGGCGCCGCGAGGGGCGGAGGCGGGGCCGGCGCGCTCACTATTAATGAAGCTCGGGCGCTGATTGGCCCTCTGGCGGGGCGGGCCGCCGTCGGGACACGCCCCCGGACTTCCGGCCGCCGGGCTGCGCGCGATGTCGCGCGGGCGCGGGGCGCGGGGCCTGCGGGTCGGCGGGGCGCCCTCGGCCCCTCGCCGCGCGGCCTCCGGCCCTGCCCGCGGGCCCCGGAGCCCCGCCCCGCCCCGCTCCCCCGGCAGCTGCTCCGGCGGCGAGCGCGGTCCCGGGCGGCCGGCGGGCGGCGCACGTGCGGGCGCAGGTGCAGGTGCCGGCGCAGGTGCAGGCGGCCCGGGGCGCGGGGCCGGGGCCTCCCGGGCGCCTCCCCCGCCCGGCGCGCCCCGGCCGTGCCGTCGCCGCTTCCTCGGTGCAGACGCGTGTGTAGACGGGGAGCCCGTTCGTGAGCTCCCCCAAGCCCGCCAAATACCAACACATGGAGACCCCGCTTTGCCGACATTGCGGTCCCTGAAAACCCCAGTCTCCTTGGGAGCCGGCGATGCCCGACCCCGGACCCAGGCCCGTCGACTCGGCGTCCGCCCGGGTCCCGGGGCTCGGGCAGGTGCACAGGTGCCCACGGCGCGCCCCGCCCTCGGCCCAAGCCTGCTGTTTTCCTTGGCTCCATAGACTTTAGAAATAGAGCAGTTCCAG
The DNA here is from genome assembly GCF_048164855.1 of Canis lupus baileyi. Lineage (NCBI taxonomy): Eukaryota > Metazoa > Chordata > Mammalia > Carnivora > Canidae > Canis > Canis lupus. The sequence continues at coordinate 53,111,223 of NC_132861.1, read as the reverse complement.
GTTCACAGGGAAATCGAGAAACGGGGATCCGAATACCCCAGACACGCGCGCGGGCCCATGACAAGCACGTGCACTGTGGCACGTTCATTATAACTGATGCGGTAACACGGATACATTATTATCACATGAGCCCCATAGATCGGGTCGGGGCCCCCTGTGCGCCCCCTGGGCCCCACCAGCGTCTGACCACCCGGATCGCCCTACAGGATCGCCCTACAGCCAACGGGACTGTCGCCGCGCCCCGCCTTCCCCGCAGCCCCGCAAGCGCTCCCCTCTCTCTGCGCTTTTCCCTTTTCCTGCATCTCGTGGAGTTGGGGGCGCACAGTGTGCAGACTTCAGGTTGGCTTCCACGGAGTAAAAGGCATTAGGTCTCCTCCACGCTCTTCTGTGGCTTCACGGCTCGTCTCTTCTTAATGCTGCGTAACACTTGATCGTCTGGATGGGCCACGGTTTACCCGTTCACCTACGGAGGGACACCTTGGTTGTCTCCAAGTTTGGGCGATTACGAGTAAAGCTACTATAATCACTGTTGTGCAGGTTTTTGTGTGCAAATTCCTTTGGTTGAATACGAAGAAGCGTAAGACTGTCTAGGTTTGTGGGAAACCACCAAACTGTCTTCCAAAGTGGCCCCATCCCCTTTCATCACCACCAGCGAAGAATAAGAGTTCCCATTGCTCACGTCCTCACTAACATTTGCTGCCAGTGTCCCTGATTTTGACCGTTCTGTTCTGATAGGTGTGGAGAGATGGCTCATCATTCTATTTGCAGTTCCCTAATGAGCATCTTCTCACACGTGTACTTGTCATCTATTATCTTCTTTGGTGAGCTGTCCATAACGTTTGCCCATGTCTTATATTTTTTAAAAAAAAGGTGTATTTACTTTAGAGACAGAGTTGGGGGGGGTGGGCAGAGGGGATGCAGACTCCCCACTGAGCATGGAGAGAGGCAAGATGCAGGGCCAGATCCTGTGACCCTGAGATCACAACCTGAGTTGAAACCAAGAGTCAGATGCTAAACCAACGGAGCCACCCGGGCACCCCATAACTTTTGCTCATTTTTTAAATTGGGCTTTTGGTTATCTCACTGATGAATCATATTATCCATTTTTCTACTATGTGCTTTTTTTTTCTTAGATTTTATTCATTTATTCATGAAAGACACAGAGAGAGGCAGAGGGAGAAGAAGGCTCCCTGTAGGGAGCCCAATGTGGGACCCGATCCCAGGACCCCGGATCATGACCTGAGCCAAAGGCAACCACCCAACCGCTAGGCCACCCAGGCGCTCCCTACTATTTACTTTTTTTTTTTTTTTAAGGTTTTATTTATCCATTCATAGAGACACACAGAGAGAGGCAGAGACACAGGCAGAGGGAGAAGCAGGCTCCAGGCAGGAAGCCTGATGCGGGACTCAATCCCGGGTCTCCAGGATCACGCCCCAGGGTGAAGGTGGCGCTAAACCGCTGAGCCACCCAGGCTGCCCACTATTTACCTTTTTAATTTAATACTCTTCACAAACATCTGGCCATGTTTTATTCAATTCTACTTTATTATATTTACTATATTTCATTGCCTTGGTGTGCCATATTTTAACAATAGATGTACATTAATTTTTGTTTCCAATTTTCATTAGCATAAAAACGCCCTGGTGAACATTTATGCATATGGCTGTATGTTCCAATTATTTATTGCTGCAAACTAAGCTACCTGAAAACAATGGTTTAAAAGAACGATTATCACAATTTTTGAGTCACATTTCTGCAAGGCTCAGCCAGGTGATTCTTTTGTTCTAACATTTTAGACCTCACTGGGGTGGCTAGAAGGGGTCACTCGGTTGGCATTATGGCCCAGCGTGCCTACATAGGACCTCTCCAGCGCCACAGTCCCAGGTAGCGGTACTCGGTTTATTGCCGTGCAGGGCTTCCAGAGTTCCAGGACGCCTCAGTAGAAGCTGCAATATTTGTGAACTCTACTCAGTAGTCCTGACATCTCATATTTTATTGGTAAAGCAAACCGTTGGGGCTAACCCAGATCTGAAGGGAAGGGAACGAGACACGCCTCTCAATGGGAGGAGTAGCAAGGGTTGAGTCCATCTCTAATTTACACCTTGTCCTATTAGTTCTTTGGGATAAGTTCTTAGGAACAGAATTGCTAGGGGTGTCTGGGTGGTTCATGTCGGTTAAGCTTTGGACTCTTGACTTCGGCTCAGATCATGATCTCAGGGTCCTGAGATCGAGCCCCACATGGGGCTCAGGCTGCCTGTGAAGCCTGCTTACTATTCTCCCTCTCCCTCCTCTCTCAGAAAAAGAAAGGAAGAAAAAAGAAATGCAATTGCCAGCTCTAAAAGTATTGCATGTTCTAAGTGCTGACACTTCTAAACGAATTGCACAAGGGAAAAGTTATACCGACACTCCATTATGAAGGATGTTTTACACTTTTGTCAACCCTAGATTTTGTCAGGCTTTTTTAGTAACTGGATAGGAAAAAAATAACCAAAAAGCCAACACGTGTTTTAATTTGTATTTCGTTGATTTTACGTGAGGCTAAACGTACTTTTCCATATCCACTGGCTATTTGCACTTCTATCATTTTATGTCCTCTACGATCTACGAGGAAACTGATTTTCATGCCTTCATCTAGAAAAATAAGGCTAATGGCCTTTCATGTATCCGATATTGAGAATAATTTCTTCCAGATAGCAGTTCGTCTTCTTTCATCCACTTAAGAAAACTGATGAATCCTCTTACAAAGAGGTCTAGAAGCAACCAGAGAGAGGACTCCTTTTATTGTGATGTACTTAAAAGCAGGGTTTCTCAACCTCAGCAGTGTTGATATTGTGGGCCCGTAACTCTGTGCTGGGGTGAGGGTCGGGGGTGCTTATTGGGTGCTTTAGAGCATCCGTGGCTTCTACTCACTAGATACAGGTAGCACCCCACCACATTGTGACAATCAACATGTCACCCATCAAGAAACAGTGCTTTAGAGGAAGGCTAGGCCAGTCTAACAGAGTAACCCAATCAAAATCCAGTGGCTTAGAAAAGACAGAATTTTATTTATTGTGCAGAAGCCCCAATGTGAAGAGCCCAGGGGGCAGCAGCCACGTCCCTGGGCCACTCAGGGGCCCAGATTCCTTCCAGCATGGGGTCTGCCCCCAGGGAGCTTTGTCGTCGTCAGTGGCTGAGGCTGAAATGCAAGGAGGGGGAGCAGTGGGCAGAGGGAGAGTTTTCTGTCTAAAGCAGCACACCCCACATCTGCTCATACGTACTTGGTGTTCAGCCACACGGCCACACAAGTGGGACGGGGAGACGTAGTAGGGCGCCCGTGCCCAGCAGACCCTTCTGGAGGTGGGTGAGGGCTGTGGACTGAATACCCCCCCAAATTCATAGGTTGAACCTGGACCCCCAACGTGACTGCATTTGCATAGGTTAACGGAGAGGAAGAGACACCAGACCTGTCCCCATCCTGCAGGGTGGGAAGACTGCAGCTGCTGGGAGCCCCTGGGCCGTGCTGTCTTGGTAGGGCGGCCGGCTAACCCAGTGAGGACTTTGATGACAGTCCTGTGAGGCGGAAGGGATGACACACGAGGAACAGGGAACAGTCAAAGGGCTCTAGTGTCTTTTTTTTTTTAATGGACAATCTCAAACGTGTAAGAGTAGGGGGCCCCTAATGGGCCCTGGGTGCCCAGCAGCCAGCTTCAACTATCAGCACCTTACAACCCTTTCTGGGTCCCCCGTCTCCAAGCACAGACACCAGAACACTGCAATTTCCTCCACCAACAGGACGTCCTTGTGCCCACCTAGGAGGCCTCCGTGGGGCTGTGCAGAGCCTACCTGCACGGCTCCAGGTGGACTGTGCTGAACACCGGGCCTGACCTGTAACCGCCCATGCAGCAGAGCAGAAAGGGGACTGCCGGCCAGATGCAAGGGTGCTCCTGGGTCAGTGGCAGGGCCACGAGACCCGCACTGGATGGGCGTGGATGCTGGAGTCACCGGTGACCGGGAGGGACAAGCTGGAGCAGCTCAAGGGTCTACGTGAGCTTGGACATCAGCAACCAGCGGAAGTGGTTCGTGGCTGCCTGACTCTGGCCTTGGAGCCACGGGTGGAGAGGGAAGCCGGTCAGGCTGGTGCTGCGGCACCGGGGTTGGCACTGATGTAGGAGGCACGATCTGCCGGCTGGGCCTGCAGCACCTGGATACCCGGGCTCGCTGGGGCTTCGGCAGTCGGGTGCACCTGCAGCACCACCTGCGGCACCACCTGCAGCACCGCCTGCAGCACCGCCTGCACCCCCCGTCCACGAGGCTCCTCCGCGCGCAGGGGCGGCCAGGCCAGCTCGGGGCCCCCCTGCGGCCGTGGTGCGAGGCTCCGCGCGCACGCTGACCCCGGGAGGCCGGGGGGACGGGCATCCTGGCCGGGCGCTGCTCCCGGGGCGGCGGGCTGCATCCGGGGGGGGGGGGTTGCTGTCCGGGGCTCCCGCGGCCCAGACGGCGGGGGCGGCAGGTGCAGCGCGGGCGGCGGCCGCCTCGGGACCCGGGGAGGCTCCAGCCGAAGCTGCGTCCTCGGGGAGCCGCGGGTTCGGGTCCCGCCCCCGCCCCCGGCCGACGGCCCGCCCCTCCGCGCCCCGGGTCTCCGCCGGGCGGGCTCCCGGCTCCCACGGCCCCGCAGCCCCGGGTTCCGGCCGCCCGCCCGCCTAGCCCGCCGCGCCCGCCGCGCCCGGAAGGCCGGTCCCTGCCGGGCCGATGCCAGCCAATCCGGGCAAGGCTGGGGACCGGCAGCCAATCCCGGCGTGCGAGGCCGAGGGGGTCACTCCCGGAGCGCGCCACAGCCGTTTCCGGCCCTCGCCGCGCGCGCCGTGCCGCCCCCGCTTCAGCCAATCGGAGCGCGCGCCGCGGACGCCCGCCAATCGGAGCTCCGGGCGGCGCGGGGTCGCGGGGTCACGGCGGGCGCGGGCGGACGGGCGCGAGGATGGCGGGCGGGCGCGGGGCCCTCATCGTGCTGGAGGGCGTGGACCGCGCGGGGAAGAGCACGCAGAGCCGCCGGCTGGTGGCCGCCCTGTGCGCCGCGGGCCACCGCGCAGAGCTGCTCCGCTTCCCGGGTGGGCGCGCGCGGCGGGCGGGCGGGCGGGCGGGCGGGGTCCCGGGGCGGGCCTGGCTCCCGGGGCGTGTGCGGCCGCGTCGCAGCCCTCGGCGCTCACCCGCGTGCCCGTTCCCTCTTTGCAGAGAGATCAACGGAAATCGGGCAACTCCTGAGCTCCTACTTGGAGAAGAAGAGCGACGTGGAGGACCACTCGGTGCACCTGCTCTTCTCCGCCAACCGCTGGGAGCAAGTGTAAAGGCCGCCCCCGCCCCCCGCGCTGCCCCCGCCCCGCCCCCGGCCCCCTCCCCCCTCCCCCTTCCCCCCCGCGCTGCCCCCGCCCCCCGCCCCCGCCGCCGGCTCCTCGCAGGCCTCACCTCGCAGGGTAGCGTCAGGTTCCAGGGGGGCCCGCGGCCCAGGGCGTGACCCGGGAGCCCGGATCCAGGCCCGCGTCGGGCTTCCCGCATGGAGCCTGCTGCTCCCTCTGCCGGGGTCGCTGCCTCTCTCTCTGTGTCTCTCATGGATAAATAAAATCTTAAAAAAAAAAATCTGGTGAGGACTGTAGAGGTCCCCCCGCTCCGCGCCCCCAAATCTGATGTCTTAGATTAGGGAGTTATATTTGTTTCCGTGGATAAACTGATGTGGGCACATTTTTTTTTTTTTAAGATTTTGTTTATTTGAGAGGAAAGAGGAGAGGTGCGAGCAGGGGGCGGGACAGGGATGAGCTGACAGTGCTGAGCACCAGGGAGCCCGAGGGCTCAATCCCGTGACCTGAGCCACCAGGCGCCCCGTGTTGACAGCCTGTTAACCGAAGCTCACAATCCACCTTAACACGCCCCTTCTGTTCTACGTCTTCTTACTGCTGCTGCTTCCCTTGACGTTTAACTTGATCAAGTGCCTGTGCTGTTTGCCTCTAGATGCTTTTGTTTCCGTTTATATACACACGACAGTGGAGTGTTTTTTGTTTTTTTTTTGTAGCATAAATAAATGGGGTCGTACTTACAAAGCATGTAGGAACTGGCTGTTTCTGCCTTGCGGAGCCCTGACTCCTAGCCTGGGGTGCTTTCCAGAAAGGCTGTTGCGCAGATGCCCCCTCGTGGTTCTGCACAGTTGCAAGCAAGCCTGCACCGCTTTCCTCCAGGCCTGCACCACTTTCTTCCGGCTAAGTGTGTCTTGTTTGGAAAGGCCTTCCCACTCCCAAGTATTAGAAGAAAATGAGATCGTCTGTCTTTATGCTCTTTAGTACATCTGGAAGTTATCTACCTCATTGTTCCAATTTTGCTTTTTGAGGCTTTGTAGAAAAATAATGTAGGTGTACATAAAAATGAAAAGTAAAAGTAATGCTGACTCCACTTCTAGGGATCCTGTGCTTGCCACACAGGCCTGTGTGCTTGCCGTCCACTCCCGCTGTGACCCCTTTGGTCATTCTAGCCACTGCCATTCGGTCCGTCAGATTTGAAAGTCCTTGGGTGACAAGCCAGATGCTAGGTTCACACGTGGCACCACGACCACCAGGCACACCTGGGAACCAGTGCTCAGTAAACCTGCACTGTTGGGAAGCACCTTGTGACGAAACTGGCATTTCCTCCAGCCCTTTCGTTGTCCACCTTTTTGCTCTGCTTTATCTTAACTGTGTTGGTTGCTGGTTCCTGAAGATACTTGTCCTTTGGCATCTTTACAGTCCGGGCGCCCAGAATGTGTGGTACTCCCGTCACAGAATGGGGCCACATCCTCCTTCTCCTCCCCTATCTCTGTTGACCAAAACCCAGCGCTCTCCCAGGAGCATCTTAAACACTACTCTATGCAGGAATTTGTTCCTAGAAATGAGTGATTTCTTTACTTCTGTTAGCAATCTAGCATTTCTCCTCTACTTTTGTTTGTTTTTAAAGATTTTATTTATTCATCAGAGACAGGCAGAAGGAGAAGCAGGCTCCATGCAGAGAGCCGGAGGCGGGACTCGATCCCGGGACCCCAGGGTCACCACCTAGACCTAAGGGGGCGCTAAACCGCTGAGCCACCCAGGCTGCCCACGTCTACCTATTTTTTTTTTTTTTTAATTTTTATTTATGATAGTCACACACACAGAGAGAGAGAGAGAGGCAGAGACACAGGCAGAGGGAGAAGCAGGCTCCATGCACCGGGAGCCCGACGTGGGATTCGATCCCGGGTCTCCAGGATCGCGCCCTGGGCCAAAGGCAGGCGCCAAACCGCTGCGCCACCCAGGGATCCCACGTCTACCTATTTTTAAGTTTTTACTTTGGAATAATTTCAGTCAACTGGAAGGAAGAGTTGCAAGAACAGTGCCGAGAATTCCTGTATGCCCCTCCAAACTTCATCTGTTACTAATACTTTGCCACATTTGTGTTATCACTTGCTTCCTAATTTAAAATTGCAGGTCATTTATTTTATAAAATTCACAGTTTATCTGATATTTCCTCACGAGTACCTCTGCGTTTGTATTTTTGGAGAAACATCATGGAAGTGACATTGGGTTGGTCCTCTTTGGGACGTTGAGCCAGGAGGGATATGATGTAGTTTGGCCATCACTGGGTTGCTGGTGAAGGGTATGCTGGCCAAGTGACTTTATGAGTAGTCAAAAGGGGAAATACTACAAAACTACATAAAATACCCACTTTCTTATTAACCCTTGATTTTTCTATTTTTATCGTTTATTAATAATCCCACCCAAAGTCTGTTGTGATTCCAAATGGTGATCTTCCTAATTCATCACTTCTACATTGTTATTAGTTGGCTTCCTATGTAAGGAAGAGCTTTCCTGCACATCCCCCGCCCCCCCCCCCCCCCCCCGCCCCCAGTAGTCATCCATGCGTCTGCCATCAGTAGGGACGCGGACTCACAAGTCGTTTTTTACTAGGTGGGTCATACTGTCAGTTGTTTTGATGTTTATTTTTTTAAAAGATTTTATTTAAGAGAGAGAATGAGCCGGGGGCAGATGGAAAGGGAGGATCAGACTCCCCGCTGAATGTGGACCTCGATGCAGGACTTGATCCCAGGGCCCTGGGGTCATCACCTGAGCTGAATTCAGGCAGACGCTTAACAGACTCAGGACCCAGGCGCCCCACGTGTTGGCGTTTAGATCGCAGATTTGGCCTCTGGAAATCTCTTCATGTTGGTTCCTGTGTCCATTTGCTGTGTTTCCAGGCCTCATATTTTGAGAACTTTTTGATAGAATAAGATGTTAGGTTTCTCTTGTGTTTTCTCCTGCTCCCGCCCAAGAACCAGCTGCACTTTTCTGTTTAGTGGAGTATGGGGTTTAGAAACCAACGTCAGGGTACTGGGTGCTTGCCTCTAGTTGGCGTCCCTGCTCCTGGGCTCCTGCATATACGTCTGTCTTTGTGTCTATTTGTATTTGTGATAAAACTCATGCGTTCCCCCTGGTACCTGCTGATCCAAGCTGGCCCCATGCTCTTCCTGACGCTCGGTGCCGTCAGCTCACGCACTTCTGTAGAAGCCTGCACAGAGGTCAGTGCTGGTTGGCAGCTCTATCCTCAGACCAAGGAAGGGCACAGTGGGTGCTGTGTTCAAGGTCTCCTGGAGCAGAATTTTCCCCTGCTCGCTGTGTGTTCATTTGGGATACTGGTTCATTTGTGTATGGTTTTAGGGTTTTTTCCCGTCTGGATTTAATTTTAGTTTTCAAACACATAAAACATTAAGTGCTTCTAAGGGTCAAAGTCCTACAAAAAGGTAACTGCCTTACCGCCCCCCCCCCCCCCCGCCTCTGCCCTTCCTCTGTGGGTAACATATTCCTAGTTTTCCTCCCCAGAATTTTTTTTTTTTTTTTTTTTACATAGAAGCAGAGACACATGTGATGTCCCCATTCACCAGTTTGCCGCCTTCCGCAGAGCACAGCCTGCCGCGTGTACTGGTTTGTGCTCTGCTCTCCGGACACGAGGAGATGGTCGGCCGGCTGCTAGACACCCCTCAGGCCGCACACGGCTGTGCACATGCTCTGTGTACCTGTGCCACCGATTCTCTCTCTGTGAGCTTAGGTAGTCTTCATAGCGTGGGCTGCGGGTAGTGCCGTGATGGAAGCTGCGTGTGGCTGCCGGAGCTGTGCCTCCTCCCTCCCTGCCGGTCTGGGAGCCTTTCAAGGGCACGCATAACCAACATCTTTGTCCACAGAGCACTAGTGCCACTTCCTGCTGATGTCCAGCCCTTTGTGCACATGTTCCTAAGATCTTGGGGTGGTGGCGGTTGAGCTGCCGTCACCTGGTCGAGGACATCCTTGGCCAGCCTGCCCATCCTTGTCCTTGCCCTTTGGGGTCTAGGCCGCGAGCCTCCTGCTGTCCGGCTGCACCTGCTCCTGGGTGCTCCTTCCCAGGGTAGCCTGGCCCCTCTGCACCCCTGCGCAGACACCACAGGCCCTCCTCTGTTCGTCCATCTTCACGTGATCGTGTGTGTTATGCTTCCATGGATGCGTCGTCTTCACACCCCGGTGGCATCTGCTAAAGAGAAGCTCCAGAGCTTTTCTGAACAAAAACAAGGTCATGGACTGCTGTGCTGCAATCCCTCGGCTGCGCTGCTGTGTCGTGAGTTGTGCTCCGGGCCTGCGAGGCCAGGACCGCGGCTCAGAAGTGCTCTCTGTTTTCTAGGCCGTTAATTAAGAAGAAGTTGAGCCAGGGCATCACCCTCATTGTTGACAGATACGCGTTTTCTGGTGTCGCCTTCACCAGTGCCAAGGAGGTGAGTGCGCCTGGTCCCCGGTGGGATGGCGCCCGGTGGACTCGGTGCCTTCACACGCTGCCCCTGGGAGGGTGGGGAGCCCCCTCTTTGCTTGCACGTTGGCTCTTCGTTGCTAGGAGGAGCGGGCGTTCCTGGAGCTGCGGCTTCAGAACTGTTCCCCGGCCGCTGTTAGTCACCACCCTCCGTGGGCGGGAGGGTCGCTCAGCAGGCCCCCTCCGCTCTGGTGTGGTGCTGTCTTCCTGGCCTCGCTGTTCTGTGGGTGTAATGGCGGTGGCCGCACCGCCACTTGGTTCCGCTGCTTAGACCTTGTCACGTGTAAGCCAGCAGGGAGAAGGATTGGCCCCAAGCGTGTCCCCTGCCTCCGAGCCTTTTGGTGTCCCTGCTGAGCCTCCGGATACAGCAGCAGCCCCTTCGTGAACATTTCAGTTCACGTCCCCGAAACAACTTCTTATAAACATGGTCTCGCCTCAAACCTCAGGCATTTGGCGCTGCTGTCCCTTGGTCCGCGTGCAGAGTGGCCAGTGCTGTCGCCAACCGTCTGATTTGTCTTGTGTTTTTACAGTTAGACGGAATCAGGATCCTTTAGGGGCCTATTTGACGTGTCTCTTTAAGCTCTTAAAATACAGGCTCCCACATCTCCTTTTCTCTTGTATTAAAATTTTTAAGAATCTTACTCTGGGCAGCTACTTGAGGCAGCATTGGGCTCCCATCCCGAGACACAGGGTGTCGGGCTGCCTCGTTTGGGGCAATAGCCCTTGGTGGTTCCTGCACGAGGGGTCGCAAACCGATGACCGTTCAAGTCTGCCTGTCCTCCCCCCTCTGCTGGCTGGAAGTCCTTTTTTCATTTTATTTTATTTTATTTATTTAAAAATTTTTTTTATTCACGAGAGACCCACAGAGAGGGAGAGACACAGGTAGAGGGAGAAGCGGTCTCCATGCAGGGAGCCCCACATGGGACTCGATCCTGGTATCCCGGGGTCACCCCCTGAGCTGAAGGCAGGTGCTCACCCACCGAACCCCTGGGCGTCCCACCCTTTTTTAAAAGATTTTATGGGACACTTGGTGGCTCAGGGCATGACCCTGGGGTCCCAGGAGTGAGTCCCATGTCGGGCCCCCCACAGGGAGCTGCTTCTCCCTTTGCCTGCGTCTCTGCCTCCCTCTCTGGGCCTCATGAATAAGTAAATAAATCGTGAGAGACACAGAGAGAGGCAGAGACAGCGGCAGAGGTGGGACTCGATCCCAAGACCCCGGGATCATGACCTGAGCGGAGGGCAGATGCCCAGCCACGGAGCCCCCAGGCGCCCTGGAATCCCTGAACCACACTTGCCTGGAAGCGTTGCTCACTGAGGTCCCATCTGTAAGAGGAGGACAGGACGGAGGACCGTCGTGCCGCGGCCTGGCTCCCTCATGTCCCGACGTGCTGCCGCGTGGCTGGGGGCCGTGGGCCTCGCTCCTCAGCTGCGTCTCTTCCTGGGGCCTGTGGCTCCAAGCGTATAGCTGGGTTCTAACTCTGTCGTCCGAGCAATGTGGCCCTGAGACGGGGCCTTGCTGGCCATGACCTTTGCCTCCAGAAATGACACTATTTTGAAGTTCATGGAGGTGAACTGGGCAGAAGCGTGCAGGACTGGCGCACGGCGAGCGCTCACAGTGCGTCTCCAGCGTCCCTGGCAGGGGGCTGCCCACAGGTGTGGGTTCGGGGCTGGAGCCGGGGTCCGAGCCCTGGGCCCCCGGGGCTGCACGGCACCTGGTCTTTGAATGTTTATTCCCAAAGTCCAAGCAAACCCTCTGAGGTCTCAGAAGGAAGCGCCAGCGTCTCGGACAAACGGTAGATCATTTGTTCCCTTCGTCAGGAACCGTGAAACTGAACGTCAGGCCCGTCCCACCTTCTTACTCTAACCGCTGGGCTCTCTGCCGCAGGACTTTTCCCTGGACTGGTGCAAGCAGCCGGACGTGGGCCTCCCGAAGCCGGACCTGGTGGTGTTCCTGCAGCTGCGCCTGGCGGAGGCGGCCACCCGGGGAGAGTTTGGCCGCGAGCGCTACGAGGACGGGAAGTTCCAGGAGCGGGCCCTGCGTCGCTTCCACCAGCTGATGGCAGATCAGACCGTGAACTGGAAGGTGAGGGGTCTTCCAGGGTCGCCGCCGGGGCGTCTCCTGCAGCAGATTCTGTTCCTCTGTGAGCTGTGCCCAAACCGAGCAGTTTGGTGGCCAGTGGGCGAGTTGGGGAGACTGGCCAGCTGGCCCGCACGCAGCAGCCCCCCCACGCCATCCTCACCGGGCCCGGCTGTGCTGGTCGTGGGACCCGTGACTCCCTCCTCACTTGGCCTTTGGGCTCCTCGGGGCTCTGGACCCCCACCCCCTCCATAACCTCCTCAAAAGTTGGGTTGGCTGCTTCGGGGCTCAGCCCCACCCCGGGGAGTCATTGGCCGCCTGCCTCTCCGCCCTGTCCGGCCGCATCCGGCCGCTGGGCCCGTCCTCGTTCCCCTGCGTGGGGATGAGCTCCCGTCTCCACTCCATCTCCCAGGCCCGGGCCTCACGGCCGCCACCACACCCTGCCATCTCCCTGCACTCGGCGCCCCTCAGCCCTGCTGCCTCCACCACAGGACACTTCCCAGAGGGCACCCCCAGGACCGCCCCGTGGGGCCACACCCTGGTTGCCAGGGCCCCCCTTCCGTGTGGGCAACGACAAAGGTGATTTGGTGGACGGCTGATAAGTTCCACTGCAGAGAGGGGCTACAGCCCTGCCGCCCTGTGGAGGTTTGGGGTGTCAGCTGCTGCCTGCCCCCCACCGTCCACGCTGTATCCTGGCCGCTTGCTCCCCGGGGTGGCGCTCTGGGGGCTCCGTGTTTTTAAAGTCGGGTTTCACCCGCTATCAAGCTAGAGTTCCCAGGAAACTTACCGTAAGCAAAGGGGCATAAAGCAAAGACGCAACTACCATTAAATCACATGGAAACATTTTGGAATGTTCCCAGACCCAAAAAATCACCTTTCCTAGAGTTTTGTGACATGTCTTGCTCAGAGATGCACAGAATCGATGGACACGCCGTCCACGCCGTCCTGGACGTGGCTCAGGGCTCCGGCGGCCAGACGCAGGGGAGGCGGGGGGGAGCTTGGGGTGCGCGGCCCTTCCCTGCGCTGCTCACGTCAGCGCGGAGCGCGCGTGGCTCGTCTGACACCCTGAGAAGGCATTTCTTTGCCCAGGCGGAACCGTCAGTCCGGGTTTTGTACTGATAGGTCGCATCCTACACAGAATTGCAAAGTTCCGTCCCCTTCTTGTTTTTGTCAACCCGTTCTACACGGTTTAAGCTATTTATCCTTCATTCCTAACACATTTCAAACCTCGTGAGGAACAAGTCAAGGAGGAAGGAGCGGGAGCGGGGAGGGAACAGGAAGCCAGCTCCTGCTGCTGGGGCTCGCGCCGGCCGCCCCACTCCCATTTCCATCCTGTGTTGCTCCCTTTAGCTTAAGAACATCTTTTAACCTTTCCTGTAGGGCAGGTCTCCTGGTCTAGAACTCTCAGCGTTTATTTATCAAAAAATGAAGTTTAGGATTCTTTGAAAAAAATGTTAAGCAATTATAAAAAAAAAAAAAAGAAAAGTTACAACTCGCTAGTACAGAAAACCCTCCCCAGAGACCTTTTGAGAACGAATTAGTGCCTGACGCCCCCTCCCTGCCGTGTGCTGTCAGACGTGGGACACGAGCACGAGCCCCTCGCTACCCTCAGGTCCCCGAGCCCCGTTTGGGTTCCCCCGTGGGTCCACTGCTGTCCTTTAACGGATGACCCCGTGTACAGCCCCCTCTTGTCTCCAGCCTGTGACCTTCACGACACTGACGCTTCCGAAGGTCACAGCAGTTGGATTCTAGATGAATCCCAGGTGGACCTTGCTGGTCGCCCACGACTGGGTCCAGGCCATGCGTCTTCGGCAGGAGGCTGGGGCAGGGGTGCCAGGTTCTCACCGCATCCTGCGAGTGTAGGATTTCACTTGGCTCTACTTCAGGTGACAGTCGCTTATCTGGGCGCTGCTGATCTTGGTGTTGGGGGTTTCAGTGAGCAGACTGCCCGGCCCGGCGCCGAGGTCCCTGCACACCGGGGCGCTCACTGGCATCCGCTCCGCAGCACTTAGTGGTCTCTGGGTTCGTCCTGGACTTGCCAGCCCATCTGGCATCACCTGTCTGGGCCTCCTCGTTGCAGAGGAAGGTCTTCTCGGTCTGTGCCCAGGGCCCAGGTGCTGCTTCGTGCGGCGCCGTCGTGGCTCCCAGGCCCTCAGAGGACCAGAGACATAGTTTATGAGTGATATGCCCACGGGACAGTGGAGACCTGTGAGCGCGTGCAGTAGGCCTGTGTGCGAGGCTGCACCCGGTTCACGGAGTGCAGCAGGCGGTCCCGGAAGCCGTCGGGGGTGTCACTGCGTGGGGCCCGCGGCTGTGCAGGAGGCCATCCTGAGCCATGCTGTCCGACCTCATGCAACGGTCGTACACGCCTCTGAGGGAGTCTACACCCCAGCAGCCTCTTCCCGGTGTCCCCGGGGACTCATTGTGCCGTGCGCCCGGCCTCGGCCATGAAGCAGGGCAGCCCGAGCCCACGGAAGCTCCTGGCCTGCCCCGTCCTTGCTTTGAGCAGAGAGCCGTTTCTCAGGCAGCCGGTCCCCTTCCCCTTGGGGACCAGGGGTCCTCACGCTTCCCACGTGACGGCTCGGCACCGATCGCACCGGGGCTGGGGGGCAGCCTGCTGGGTCAGGACGAAGCGACCTTCCCAGGGAGGACAGGATTCAGACCCGGCTTGGCTTCCGGGCAGAAGCTCCGGGAGCTCCCAGCAGCATCGGGCGAGGCCTCGGGGGCGGGGGGCAGGCTGTCCGCACGCTGCGCGGGATCAGAGCCCTGCAGGCTGGGGCGGGAGGGTCTGATCAGGAGCGAGACTGGGTGCTTCTCCTGTGTCGGGGCAGCTCCTGTGTCGGGGCTGCAGCGGGAGCTGGACCCAGGCCAAGGGCAAAGGTCAGCAAGGTCGGGCGAAGGACCCCAAAGGTGTGCTGTGCCCTTCGGAGCCCAGCCCCGTCTGCAGCCACCGCACACATGGAGAATCGGGAAAAGCACTAACCGTCCTTTTTCTTCTGCCTCCCGGTGGGGACGGACAGATGGTCGACGCTTCCAAAAGCATCGAAGCCGTCCACAAGGAAATCCACGCCCTCTCTGTGGACACCATGCAGGCCGCTGCGCAGAGGCCACTGGGGGAGCTGTGGAAGTAGCGGGAGGCGGACGTCCAGGCGACGTGCTCGCGGCACACGCGCCGAGACCACCAGCGGCAGGTCAGGGAGCTGGGAGCCAGCGGGTGCGCTGGGGACGCCGTGCAGGCAGCGCTTCGCAGCGGTGTCCCCCCGTCCTGTCTCAGCCTGGAGACCCAATGAATCACGGCCTTCGGGGAGTTTAATGACCACCTCTAGGCAGCTTCACGGAGATGGCGATCGGTCATCATTTTCCTGAATTTCTTACAGGGGCGAATAAAAATTAATTTAAAAAGTTGCTCGAGGGGATCCCTGGGTGGCCCAGCGGTTTAGCGCCTGCCTTTGTTTTTTTTTTTGTTTTTTTTTTTTTTTTTTAGTGCCTGCCTTTGGCCCAGGGCGTGATCCTGGAGTCCCGGGATCGAATCCCACATCGGGCTCCTGGCTTGGAGCCTGCTTCTCCCTCCTCCTGTGTCTCTGCCTCTCTCTCTCTCTCTCTCTGATAAATAAATAAACCTTAAAAGAAATAAAAAGGTGCTCAAGGGGGCTTGCCTCCCTCCGTCCCCACCCGCATCGGGGCTCCCGGCCGCTGCCCAGCGTCGCAGTGGCGTGCCGGCCCGTCCTGTCTCGGCACCACTGTGGTGCCGGTGGGCGCGGTTTGCCGTGTGTCCTGCCGTGACCCGCTCTGGGCCACCTGCCGACTCGTGAGGGAAGGTGCGGAGTGCTGAGGGGCGGGCGCGGGGCACCCGAGGGCAGCGGCCTCCCCGTCTGCGGCTGGGCGGGGACCTGTGAGCCCAAGGGCGGCGAGCAGGCGCCTCTGCGTGGGGCCGGGGCAGAGCCTGTGGCGGCCACGACGTCCCGCACGGCGGGGTCCGAGCGCGTCCTCTGGTGCCCGGCCCTCAGTCCCTGTCCTTGGGTGGCCCCGCGGAAGCGTGGCCAGGGGCAGGGCTGTTCTGAGGGGCCCTCGGTCCACAGGGCACTCGGGCGGCTCCGAAGGCTCTGCTCTTCTGCACCCGGACCACGCGGCACCCCGGGCACAGACGCTATGGGGGACCGTGCACAGGGTCACCCCCCGCCCCCCTGGGACGTGCCAAGGCCGTCCTTGACCACCCTTGTGCTTTCACACGACGGAGGCCACACACCCCATGACTCCCATGACCCCGGCAGCCTCTGCGTCCTGCAGCTTCGTCAGGGCCCTGGCCGCGTGGGGAGTGGGAGGTGCTCCGAGCGAGCTGTGGGGTTGTGGGGGCAGAGTGGGTCCCGTGGGGGCTGGCGGCGGAAACGGTCTGACAGACTTCAATACCTGGCCAGGGGGGGCGGGGGCGGCCCGGCCAACGGGCACCGTGTGTGGGACCCATGCAGACCCCGTCTTGGCTCATTGCGCTGGGGGCAGGCAGGACGGCCTGAAGCCAGGCTGCGAGGAGACGCCGCGCTCCCTGCCCGGGAGGCCCAGGCCGCGCCCCAGGACCCGACCTGCAGAGACCTCGACTCCCACCCCTGCCCTGAGAGGAAGGCAGTGGCTCGATGCTGCCCGGCTCCACGTGGAGAATGGTTCCAGCACAAGAGGTTCCTTCCGGCGGCTTCTAGAGACCACAACATGGGGACCTTCCCTCAGCCCCTCACAGCGACACTGGGGGGCGGGGGGTCGCCTCCTGACGGGCCCTCCAGGGCCTCGGGGCGGGGCGGCCGGCCAAGGCAGCAAGGGGCCTCCCAACCCTCCCGAGGGGCCGCTCTGTGCTCTCCTAAAAGCAAGTTCCCTGGAGTTTTCCCCTTTGGGGACTGTGTGTCTGGGGAGGTGGCCCCTCTCTCCGTCCCTCCGTCCGTGGAATCTTCCTGGCGCATTGCGAGCCCAGGCGACGCCCCCCCTGTTCTTACCACGTCCACCTGCAACTCAAGGAAAATCAACACACAGACAACAAAGTGTTTTCTACGGAAACTGTTATTTGCCGTTAAGAACTGCCAACTACACTGGGGAGGTGAACATTCTCCGTAAGCCGCCTCAGAACGGCTCCCCGTGGGTCGGGCCGAGGCCCGTGTCCCCCACGTACAACAGCGTGGGCTGCAGCATCAGCCCCGGCCGCCCCCCGGCTGCACCGCTCAGTCGGAGCAACGCGGCTGCCTTTCCTGCTGCCCGGCTCTACCCCACGGTCGCCACCGAGGACACAGGCGGGAAATGGGAGGAAGTCCCCTCTGTGGGCCGGCAGGACGTGCAGGCACAGGGCAGTGCGCCCACCTGCCCGGGAGGACGCGGAGGCGGCTGTGGTGCAGGCGCCCCCCAAGCCCCTGCTGTGCTTCCGGGTGGGACGCAGGCCAGTCTTCAGGACGGACGGCAAACCCAAGCGGGAGGGGTGCAGTCTGGGCCTGGCCGCAGGCTGAGGGCACGGGAGCTGACGTCCGTGCTCAGGAAGGTCCGGAAACCTCCCTGGTTCGTGAGGAACCGTGGGGCTGTGGGCTCTACCCTCGAGCCTGGGCCTGGAGGGAGGCCCTGGAGGGCAGCGTGTCCCCATCCCACCGCCCCCGTCCTGGCCCGGGGCAGCAGGTGCAGCAAGGACGGCGGCACGGGGGCGTCTGGAATGCTGGGACCGGCACAGGAGGTGTGGAAAGGCGCGCCCCACTCAGGCTTTACCTGCGGCTCTGGGAGAGCAGACACGTCCCCATCCTGGTGAGTCCCTCGCACGGGGACCTCCCTGAATCCCACCACGCCCCACCACCTTGCTACTTCGCTCCCCGGGGCGAGGAGAAGCCTTCTTCCAACCCGATCCCCCACTGAAGTAGCCCCCGAGGAGCACGCCAGGCGGGGGGGCGGGGGGGCCGGGGGGCTGGCCGAGTCCGCGGGCGCCCCTCCGCCCTGCAGGTCTTCGGAGACTGACTTGGGACACGCCCGACAGAAATTCATGTCCTTGTAACTTCAAACAGGACTTTAATTCCAAAGCAAACCCAGAACCGAGCGCCCAGGAGGAAGCAGGGCAGAGGCGGCGCGCTAATGCGGGGCTGGCAGTGTGGCAGGGCGAGCGCTCGCGGGTGTGAAGGCTCCGCTCTCAGCAGCTCCCGGCCTGGCTGCACGGGGCGTCCTGCGGCGGCTCCTCGGCGGCGCCCCGGCCGGGCCCTCTGGGCCTGCGCAGTCCCGGGGCTGGCGGCAGGGCCCCCGGAACAGGGCAGTCCTCCGTCCCAGGGCGGAGGCGGCACGGGGCACGGGCGTTCAGCGGACGGGCAGGCTGGATGGATGAAATGCAGCGGCGCCAAGCGCCCCGAGGCAGGGCCGGGCTCTCGACGGCCCCCAGGGAGGGCCAGGGGACACCGTCCCCCAACTGCAGGGTTTTCAAAGAGACAAGATTTCAA
Organism: Canis lupus baileyi; assembly: GCF_048164855.1. NCBI lineage: Eukaryota > Metazoa > Chordata > Mammalia > Carnivora > Canidae > Canis > Canis lupus. The sequence goes on along the minus strand of NC_132861.1, from coordinate 53,092,901 downwards.
AGTCTTCATCTTCTGAATCAAAAAATCTTTCCAGTCGCTCTACGTCAGAAGAATCTAGAAGAAACGAGACGACACGTCATCAGATGCCCAGCGTGGGGTGTCCGGGGTGTGTGCAGCGCCCACCACACCCTGCATCTGGCCCGCTCGCCCTCAGTGCGGCAGGAGGCAAGAGGACCCAGAGCTGCCGAGCGGAGGCCTCGGCCCCCAGGGCTGCGGGTCCCAGCAGGCAGGCGCTTCGGCTGGCGAGGGGAGGGCAGGAGGAGGAGGGGGCGTCCCTGGGGCTGGTCTGAAAAGAGAACACGCTTCTTGCCAGAGCCCGAGAGAAGGGGCGGGGCTGGGAGGGCAGGGCTTCCCGTCCCGAGAGGCGGTGGGCACCCCCGGTACCGTCTGGGGACTGGTGGGACGTGTGTCCCGAGTCTCCAGTGCGGCACCCTGGCTCCCTTCTGGGCCGTGGACGGCGGGCTCAGTCACCATCCTCCATGATCTTCTCAGAGGGGCAGGGACACAGGCCCCGTCCGCGTCAGAGCTGGACGGCTGCATGAACTGGATGTGCTCACGGCCTTCCTGCCGAGTCCCGGTTGTCTGTGTGCCACAAGTGGATTCACTTCAGGGAAACTGAGGGCCTGGGCAGGGAGGCGGCCCTGGGCCTAGAGCCAGTGGGCAGCAGGACACGGAGCCCACCTGTGGCCCACACTCCAGGGCTGGCTCCCAAGCCGGACCTCGCAGAGACACTGCGCCGTCGCGGAGAGCCTCGCTCGCCCTGGCTCGCCCAGACCCGGGGCCGCGTGAGGTGCGCGCCCGCTCCACGCCCGGGGGCCAGGCTATCGTGCTCACGTGAGGCTGAGGACAGGCACGGATCGTGCTGCTGCCCTCCCGGGCAAGGGCCAGGCTATCGGGCAGCAGCCGGTCCCACACACACACACCAAGTGGTCACATCGTGGCCTCATACAACTACTAAAGGTCAAAAGCAACAGGAACAAGACCTGGGGGAAGCAGCGACACAGGACAGGACAGCGCATGGCCCGCAGACCGCCGCAACGGCCGTGGCCCCGCAGGCTCCGACTCACCTAGGGACAGGTTCAGGACGTCGGGGCAGGCCAGGTGGGAAGGCTGCTGCTCCACCAGCTCGAACATGGGCAGGGCGCCTCCGAGGAGCGACAGCTGTCAGCAGACACAGCCATCAGGCGCAGCGCGGGGTGCAGCCCCCGCAAACCAGCAGCCGCAGGGGGCAAGCTCCACAACGCTGACACCCGAAGCCGTCTCCGAAGGCCCACAGCAAGGTCTGTGCCACAAGCGACACTGCGGGCTGTGTGCCAGGTGCCCAGGCAGGCGCGACCCCCGACGGGACACCCCGAGATGGCCTTCCCCCAGCCCCCACCACGCGCGGGACCCACCACCCACCTGCCTGACTTGTTGGCACCAGTCATCGAAGTCGCCCTCGGTCTTACAGAAGAACCCCTGGAACAGAGGTGACGGCGGCATGTGGCACGCGCCCAAACAGGCCGCAGCAGGTGCAGCGTGGAGCCCGAGGGGGCCTGAAGAGGCCAGGGGACTGGCCACCGAGGACCCTCCGCCCTGACTCACCAGGCCACCTGGACCCACAGTGCGCGGCACAACTCACCAAGAGGGCCTCCCACCCAGCAGCACCTAGACCCGGGGAGCCCGGGGTCCCAACGAGGACTGTGGGTGGGGGTGGCACTCAGAGCCGCTACACACAAAGCCCCGAGCCCGGGACGCGTCACTAGGACTCTGGGTGCTGCCAGGGCTACAATACAATCGCGGGAATAGGAGCCCGGGGCAGGAGCTGCTCAGACCGGCGCCCTCCCGCCCCGAAGGCCACCCGGCCCGGCCCGGGCTTGGCGGGGGGACCCGGGCAGCGCTCCACGGGAAGACGAGTGCACCTGCAGCCCTCTTCCCACCAGGCGGGGTCGGGGGTCACTCTGTGCCCACTGCCGACGGCACTACCGGCCCAGGCTGCTGCATCACCTGAGCCCCCGCCGCGGTCAGCTATGGGGACGTGCTTGCTGCCTCGAGCCAGCCGGACAGGAACGCCACCCTGCAAGCTCCAGCCCTGCGCCCTCAGGCCTGCCCCCCGGGGCCACGGACCCACAGGCCGCACGTCCAGAGACGCCAGCTTCAAATCTGCCTTGTCTGTGACTCAGTTCGTCTCTCCCTGGGGACACCTTTACTTCCAGCTGTTTCTGGCCTCCTTCCCCATCAAGTGCATTTTGAGAGCACACAGGTTTGCATAAACCGTCCCAAATTCCTGCCTTGTGATCGGAGCCGGGAAGCTCATTCTGGGAATCATCTCTCGGATACGTTAGGTCTAACAACTTAAAAGTCAAACCAAAGACCCCCAAGAGACGGCAGAGAGCAGGGGGTGGGAGGCTGCGGCTGTTAAAGGGGCTCACACCCCGACCCTACCAAGGGGGAAGGCCACGAGCGTGGGCGTAACTAAGACACTGAAAGCAAAACCCTAAGATCGGAGGCCCTTCCCTTCCGTTGTGAACAGAACTGAGCCCCGAGTGCTCAGGACACCTGCCCACAAGTCACGTGGTCAGAGGGGAGGGGAGGGCAGGACGGACAGGGGGACGCACCACGGCAATGGACGGGTCGAGCTCCCCGATGCTCATCCTGCTGGGCGGGTGCTGGCAGTGGAAGCTCTCGTCGGGGATGAAGCAGCTGTCGGTAAACTCCACCGCCGGCTGCGTCGTGTGGGGATCCAGGTAGATGAGCTCTTCACCTGGGGCAGGTGGGGGGAAGTCAGCAGGCGGCAGCACACCGGGGTCCCTTCAGCCCTGCGCGTGGAAACCCCAGGGCTGGACGGCAGGCAGAAGTGGGAGGAGGGGCGCATGGAGGCCAGCAGCGGCCAGCTGGGGACACCGCCCTCCCGGGAGCTGCTGCCGGACTGGCCACCGCGAGTCAAGCCAACACCCTAGGGACGGCTGGGCTGCCCTGCAGACGAGTCCCTGCTGCTCCGCCCCTGGCGGCTGGGGTGCGCCCGCGGAACCACCGCTCACCAACGTAGCCGATGAAGTAGTGGGCACTGTTGGGCTTCCCTCCGATCACTCCCAGGGACTGGGGCATCATGAAGCAGCGCTGCAGGACACAGGGCAGGGCGGCCGGCTCAGCACGCCAGGGGGCGCACGTCCCCTCCCGGCCAGCCCCGGGGCCTGGTGCAGGGACGGGGGAGGGGAGTGGGAAGACGGGCCCCAGAGAGCCGGGTCCGGAAGTAACGCGCAGTTGTGACCAGGAAAGCGGCGCACACGCAGTGGGCCTGGGGGGGAGGGGGGGTGCGGAGGAGGGGCGGGCAGGGATCCCCACCGCTGTCGGGGCTGCCCGGGTGGAGCCCAGGAGGCGCCGCATCGAGCAGCAGTGTTGCAGTCCCCCCGCGGGCAGGGAAGACGCACCTTCAGGGTCTCCACGTAGGCCTCATTGATGTCCGTGAGCCCCAGGCGCAGGGGGATGAGCAGCACCAGGGGTCTCCACGGGGCCAGCCTGTTGGTGACCTCGGCCCCAGCAGGGAACCCGTTACAGTGGCGGCTGGAATCCGCAGGAAGCGCGGCGGCCCCCGCACACGGAAGGCTGCCCCTGCACAACCTTCCTGAAAAACAGAGAAGTGCTTTCAAGGGCTGAACAGAGCCCGACGGAAGCTCACCCCAGAGGAACACACACATAATTAGTCTCCGAAACAGGTAAAAAAAGTCAAGTGCTTATTAACACAACACGAACCTAGGAAAGAAGTCTAAGGTTAATCCCGCCGCCCCCGGAGAGAAAAAAGAGCCAAACGTTTTCTGTGCACGTTCAGGTCAAAACTGTTACCATGAAATAATGTCTCAAGTGCAACAAACACCGCCGTGTCCCGGGCAGCAACAAGGAGCACGCCACGGAGCCACCACGCAGGCGGCGGGCGGCACTGGCGCAGACACCATCGGGGACCAGCCCTCCCCCTCGTGAGCGCGGAGGACGACTCCTTCCTTCGAAGCACACCTGTAATCCCTCGGGGTGGTACCCAGGGCTGGTGGTGGGGACGGGGACGCTCCAGGGGCCCCCAAACAGCATGTGCCCAGGCCGCGGGCACAGGGAGTGGAGACTGCGGGGAGCTCAGCAGAACCAGGGCTCCTCAGGGAACCCGCTGGCCCCGGGCCCGCGGCAAAGGACACGGTGAGCCAGCCACCCTACCAGCCGGTGAGCTGGACGCGAAGATGCTTACAGAAGCACCATGCAGGCAAAACTCCACGCCACGTCCCCCTCGGCACCCCAGTCATCACAGGGAGGCGGAGGCACGGCCCACACGAGTGACCTGAGGACGCGACCAGAGGGTGGCGGCCTTGTGCCGTGGTGCTGAGGACAGCCACCGAGTATCGTTCTCAGGCAAAATGTTTACTCGGATCTAATCCTGACGCAGCGAATGCGTCGGTTGTGCGGCCCTGCAGCAAGCCGGCCCAGGTTCCGCAGAATGGCCGGGCTATGCAAAAGCAGGAAAATAACCCGGGATGGGTTTTCCGGATCAGAGGCGGCCGCACAGGTGTGGGGACCACACACAACCCCGGCCCCTCGCCCATGGCCTGCCAGGGAGACCCTGGGGGGCGCAGCAGGAAGGCGGGTGTGTGGCCCCCAACACTGCAAACGGCGGGATCTCCCGTGTACCAGTCACCCACCGGGGTCTCGCTCCTCTCCCAACACCCCGAGCCCACCAGCCGCCGCCTCAAGATGCCGACCCCGCCCGCCAGCACGTGCAGACAGCCAGGCCCGCGGGACCGCCTGGCTTCAAAGGCGGCTATGGCTGTCGCCATCCCCCGGACACTGGCGAAAGCGTCTGCCTCTGCAGTGGGGACGCATCTCCAGAACACACGCCCTCGAAAAACGCCTGGTTAAGAGCCTGGGAGCTGTTCAGCTGTGAAAACGCCCGCTCCTGCTCCTCTGCGCTCCCGGCCCCCGCCCCCTGGGAGCCCCACCAGTCACCTCTGCTCTACTTCCGCCGCCAGGCTCTTGGCCCCACACGTGGTCTCCGCGTGCCTGTGCGCCCGCAGCACGTCATCTCCAACCTGTAACTCCTCCCCAGAGTCCGAGCATCCCCTGGGTCTGCTGCCCTCACCGAAGTCTAAACCCATCCAGGGCAGGTGCTGGCGAAGGCTGCTTTGCGGTCCTGCGTGGCCCCCCAAGGAGGGCGGGCACATCTCAACCAGCAAGGCTCCCCCTGCCCTGTGCCGTCCCCTTGGAACGGACAGGGGAGGCGAAAAGCCAGCACTTTCTCTGGGAGGGGCTCCGGGGGCTCCTGAGCACCCTGGACGCCAGGACGGTCCTGGCTTGGCCAGGATGGGTTACCCAGCATCCGCTTTGCTGAATCAGAGCTCTCGCTCCCACACCGGAGACCTCAGGCAGCCTCCTGCGAGCCTGCCTTTGCTGGGGCCCTCGGTAACACCTACCCCCGGGGGCTCCTGAAGCCAAAAGCAATTAGCACGGCCATTCAGCATCCCCTTGCCTCACTGAACTGTGCCCAGGACCCCAGGTCCCAGGGTCTTCCCAAATCAAACCCAAAACGAGGACGCACCACTTGTGACTCAGGAGGGGAGGACTCTAGGGCCCCTGCCCACAGCTGGGAGACCAGACCCGCACCCCAACCAGAACAGACCCACATGCCCCTCAGACAGCCCTGGCTCTGCGCCTCGTCTCCTGCTCGATGACCTGAGACCCTGAGAGCCAGGAGCCAGGTCCGGGCCCCAGCTGACTCCTCCAGGCCCGAACCTGCACCTCCCCTCTGCCCAGAACGCAGGTTCTGGAAATCAGCCCGTCCCTCACCCCTTCCTGGCACCGTACTGGGGAGGCCTGGCTGGCGGGTGACCGGGTCGGCCCGGAGGTTAAGTGGTTCCCCAACACGAGAGGCAAGAGAAACGCCGCCTACTGGGAACAAGCAGCCCGACAGCAAAGGGCTGCAACGTCCCACCAGGGAGGATGCTCGGCTACCGAGCAAGGGCTGCTCTGAACCACAAAGCCAACACTGGGAAGACCGGGGTCTCACCATCAGTAGGCGCGGCTTCCGTGGTTTTCTCTATTCTCTATACATTTCCAGTTTCCAACGTTTCACAAAAATTTCAAGAAATAAAATGTGAGAAGGGAAAAACATCCTTCCTTGAGTTCAGACCCCTAGTTTGTCAGCTCTCAGGGGCACAGGGTCAGTGGGCGGGGAGGGCTGGCAGGGCAGAGTGCGGCTGTGCGCTGGGAGCCCGTCCACCCGTCCTCTGTGGGGCGCACATGCACACGCCAGCAGTCACGGCGCGAGGCCGGCCTCCACCCGACCAGCCAGTCCACAGGTAAGCACGCTCAAAGGGCTCCGTCTTGGGTAAAATTCAAAGCAACGTCTTTGGGGAAACGTGTTCCTAAGTAAAAACGAAGACGTTAGAGTTTTGTCTGCTTGGTTGTGTAACAGGACGTGACTCCAAGCTCCACACTGTCTCGCGAGAGGCCACGTGCCAAACGGAGCCATCACGTTCCTCTTGGACTAAAGTCTGGCATGCCCGGACTCCTTGAGGTCCCCAGAGCCCTGCTCCCCTTTCCTTAGGCCTGGGCTGCAGACGGTGCGGCTGCCAGCTGTCCTTGCCTCTCCCTGTGGAGCAGCGATGCCCATCAAGGCCTCAACCAGGTGTCTGCCATGAGGACACAGCTGGGGTACTAAGTAACGCAGCTCTGCAGGGTCCAGGCCCTTCCCCTAGGCCTGTGTCTGGGCCCCGCCCCATGGCCCAGGAGCCGCTGCCCGAGCCCCGCACCCCGTCTACTTACTAATGTCCTCCATCACCACCGTGTTGTCCATGGCTATGTGGACCGCCAGGGCGCTCCAGGTGTCGAAGACAGCCAGTTTCCTAACAGAAGGGGAGGACACAGCAGTAAGCCTTCACAGTTCAGACCTTTCACCTCCGTGAGGTAAGCACAGCAGAGATGAAAGTCCCAGCGGACGGGAGTGAAGCTGAGGCTGCAGCCTGCTTCCCCCCACCTGGCCCAGGGCGCCTTCCCTCACCCCAGCTGCCGCCTGGGGACAGAGCCCTGCTGCGGGGCATCGTTTCCTGATGTAGCTGCATGAGGAGACAGGAAATGAAACACAAACCCTGTCCCAGACCCCGCAGGTTTCAGCAACTCAGGCAGGCCCAGCTCCACCTCACCCCAGAAGAGATGGACTGACCAGGGCAAGGGCGACCACACGAAGCCCCTCCTGGTGGGAAGGCCACAGTGGAGGCCAGGGGAGCAGGTGAGAAACTCCACTGGCCGCTGCCCCGCGGGCCACATACAGGGCTGAAACCCACTGACATGCCAGAGACAACGCAGGCTCCCTGGTGCTGCCGTTCCAGACAAGAGGAGGGTGAAAAGAAGTAACTGTGTGGGCAGTGAGCACCACGGAGAACAGAGCAGTAGCCGGGGGCAAGACCGAGGCAGGGCAGGGAGGCCTTGATGCGAAGGCCGACCCCGAGATGCCGGGGAGCAGGTGCAGAGGCCCGGGGTGGGTGTGCTGGGAGCAAGCACAGGGCAAGCGGGGGAGGCAGGGCACGCCCACTACACCTGCAGTCAACTATGGACGTCCTCAGCAGAGAAGGGGCACAAGGCCGACTTATGTTTTATGAAGATCACACCTACCGGTATTCTAATTTTATAAGATTTATTGATTTAGGGGCACCTGGGTGGCTCAGTGGGTTGAGAGTCTGACTTCGGCTCAGGTCTCAGGGTCCGGGATGGAGCCCCACACCAGTGGGGAGCCTGCTCCTCTCTCTCCTTCTGCCCCTTCCCCTCCCTCCCTCACCCCCGGCTTGTGCACGCTACACTCGCTCTTCCTCAAATAAATAATCTTTAAAAAACATTCATTAATTTACTTTAGAGAGAACATGTGAATACTAGGGAAAGGCAGAGGGAAAGGGAGAGAGAAGGGAGACTCTCGGGCAGACTGCTCACTGAGCATGGAGCACGGAGCCGACAGAGTTGGGGGTGGGGGCTTGATCCCATGACCCTGAGGTCAGGACCTGAGTCCGAATCAATAGCCAGATGCTTCACTGAGCCACCCAGGCGCCCCAACACTTTACTGGTATTTTAAAAGAGACTCGAGAACGTCAAAGAGAAAAGACCAACGAGGAGGCGGAAGAAGGAGCTTGGAAAGGGTGAGGACAGGGAGGCCACGAAGGCTAGGTGCAGCCTAGACACGTCTGGATGGGATGTTGAGAAAAAGAACCTAGCACAATCACAATCCCAGTTTTTGGCCTATGGTCCTGGAAAGACCACACTGCCTTCCCTGTAGAATGAAGAGGCCGGGGACGGGGAGGAGGGTCAGCTGTGGGTTTTGGCTGTTAGGCTGATGTGCCCCATGGAAATCCAAGGGCTGCTGCTGAGCAAGTATCTGGACCTCAGTCTGGGGTCTGGGCACAAGTCAGCACTGGCGTGTGACCCTGGGAGTTGTGCCTGTGCAAACAACAGCGAACACTGTGCAGACACAAGACAGAAGTGGCCAAAGGCCCACACCAGCCCTGCAGTGCTCACGGGCAGGTGGAGGGGCCAGAATGGAGCCATCAACCATCAACGGGGACCCAAGAGGGCGGCTGTACAGCCCAGGGTTCTGTGAGGACACCTGCTGAACCTGAGTAAACAGAGGGCCCACACCTGGCCCTTGGATGAGACCACGTGGACACCAGCCTGGAAGGAGCTGCTCCAGGGCAGCAGTGGGGGCAAAGGGAGCCCACCCGTAGACCACGCAGACACCCCTGGGTGCAGGCACACACAGAGCTACACGCGCAGACTTCTACAGCATGTGGACCACGCAACAGAGCACACGTGCAAACCACCCCCGCTGAGCACACACAGGCCACGCAGGGACTCTGCTTCCGAGCCATGCAGGGCTGGACCCAGGGCTCTTAGGGGCGTGCGGCAGGGGCTGAGTGAACGTGGAGGCTGGGTAAGGGGACAGAGAGACAGTGGGCAGGCTTGGGGATCAGCTAGGAGCTGGGTGTGCGAGCGAAGGGAGCGCCCCGGAGGAACCTAAAGAACCTGACAAGAGCAGCCAGCTGGAGGACAAGGCCCTTTGCTGCAACGAGGGCGAGAGGGCTGGGGGACGAGGGAGGGGAAGGGCCAGTTCAGATGCCACATGAGGAGCGCGGGGAGCAGGGGGCGGGCGGCAGATGCACGGGTCAGGATGCGGAGCTGTGGACACGGTCCGAGGTGGTGAGGGTGGGGTCAGCACAGGGGCAGGGCCCACGGCACCCACCCTGCACTGTTGCTCCAGGCCAGCTTCAGCCTCCCTGACCACCAGAGAGCACCTGAGTGCATGCGTCCGTCTGATGGACACACGGAAACCCCACCCAGCGAGTGCCATCGGGATGAAGACGCTCATCTGCCAGGAACGTTCCCCACGGGAGACCACCTGGCGCGCCACCTGAGGACTCCCAGGAGGACCGCCAGGGAAGGGAAAAACAACCCTCGTTTCCTTCAACAATGAGGATTCAGGAGAGTTCATGCTCCCGCTACCCCCGAGGAACCTGCAGGGACAGGGCTTGACACATACTTGAGCACCTGGGCGACGGTGTTGGGCCCGTACCACTGGCCGATGGACTTGCCCTCGCCAACTCCCATTTGCGCTGCGGGAAACACACGGGATTAGGCGTGCGCCCCAGCCACCCGCCCCCGCCCGCCGGAAGAGGCCAGTCCTGGCCTCACGCAGCAGCGGAAACACTCCACAGGAAGCCTGGACAGGTGCACCCACCCCCGCCCCCCGCAGGAGCTCCTCCAGGGAGGACGGAGGCCACCTCAGGCCGTCCCACACGACAAGTCAGGATGCCAGCCCTCCAATACGGAACAGCCTGGAGGAAACTAAATGAGTCAAAGCTATAGCTTGACTTCCTTCTGTAAGTGAGAGCGTGACGCTCCACAAAGAGGCGCGCAAACAGCCCCACCCCAGGGCAAGGCCGGCCTGGCCCCAGCAGCAGCCCCTGGTGGCTACAGGCCGGGGCACCCACACCCTCTCGCCTCGACACCTGACAGCAGAGAAGCTGTCAGGGGACCCCACCACTCGGCCTGGTCTAGGCGGCAGACGTGGGCACACTCTGCAGCCTCCCACCTATCTGGTGAATGGAGTAGTAACTGTCCTTTCTGTCGATAAACGCGTTGAGGACGTTGAAGTAGCTATCCGGCTGCCTCTTCCGCTGTGTCCACCTCCAATCTGTCGGAGAGACACAGAAGTTGTTTTACCCAAACAGGAGAAAGAAGCTTTACGTTTATAAAACACTCAAGCCACAGGTGACAATACCCTCTTTTGGAACCTAAAGTTAAAAGCTAAATTCTCCAGGATTCCAAACCATCAAAAACAAGTCCATACAGAAAGAAAAAAAAGGTTTCAGTGACACGATTTCTAAAAGACAAACGTTCACCAGAACTCCTTAAACTCACTTTTTTATTTTTATTTTATTAAAAGTATTTTATTTATCCATGAGAGAGAGAGAGAGAGAGAGGCAGAGACACAGGCAGAGGGAGAAGCAGACTCCATGCAGGGAGCGTGACGTGGGACTCGATCCCAGGACCCCGGGATCACGCCCTGGGCTAAAGGCAGCGCTAAACCGCTGAGCCACTCGGGCTGCCCTAAACTCACTTTTTTAAACCAACGAAAACTAGTGGGTCACCGCTCAAGAAAACCCAGAATCGGGGTCTGTGTTGCGGTGGGGACCAGCTTTGGTTAAGCTAAGCCCACAGCCCTGTTGGCTCCGAGAGAGCTGGCACCCCGGGGCCGAAACTCACCGCGGCCTAAGTGGCGGCACACCAGGGCCTGGGCGAAGATCATCTGTCCGCACCGCAGCATGCAGCCCCAGCCCGTGTCCGAGGTGGGGCCGGTTCCCCCTGTAGCGGGGGACAAAGGAGAGGCCCCGCCGTCAGATGGCCTAGCGGGTCAGGGCTCCGCTCCACCTCAGGGGACAGGCCCTATAGGTCCTGCTCACGCTGGGGGCACACGTACTGGGCAGACCCGTCCTGCCAACCCCTCCAACTGGGCAAAATACAGGAACAAGTCAGTCACAGAGGACTGAGAATGTGTGGAAAACACATGGAAAGACCCTACGCCTCAGGTGTAACCGGGAAAGCTCCAAGCGTGGTCAGGAGGCCGTGCCCACCGGCACCGGAAGGGCACCAGGCGGCTGCTGGGAGAGCGGGCCCCAGACGCAGGAGGGCAGAACCGTAACCCGGGCTGCTCGGTGCCCCGGGGCCTGTCCCCGTCACGCCCACGGCCCGGGCCCCACAGGGACAGGGGACACCCGACATCCCAGCCAGCAGCACCTGGAGCCGAGGGCAGCCCCTCCCACACGTGGGTGGACGAGGTGTCAAGGGCAGAGTGGCAGCGGGCAGAGGAAGCACAGCGCTCTGGGCCTGCCGCGCCAGCTCCTGTACGCACCGGCCGCCTGCGGCAGGCACCCTTGCTCTCAAGGGCTCCACCAAACACAAGGCTCCCCTCGGCCCGACCTCACTGTGAGTCCCGATGGCAGACCTGCGGGACAGCAGGGTCCCTCCCAGGCCTGCACAGGCCCCGGCCCGGCGCCTCCACCCCTGCCTCCAGGGCGGAGCAGAGCAGCCGCAGAGCAGGTGTGTGAATCTGTGGCATGAACGACCCCCGGAGCGCACCTGCCGAATGCCATCATCTAGTGGCCTGTGTTGGCACCGGCCTCGTCTCCCCACACTGCAGCGCTCCGGAACATCGAGCACTGCGGCTACACCGCATCTGTCTCCCTTCCGAGAACCCAGGAGATCAGATCCCGGTGAGGGGCCAGAGACCAGCCGCCAAGGAGCTGGAGCCCCCCCAGTGCCGAACCTCTGGTGGCGGCTTCTCCCATCAGCAGAGGCAAGGCCAAGACTGGGGCCCCTCCTCTGTCCAGCTCCAGGGCCACGACAACGTACGTCCAGGGACGTACGTTACTGCCATGTGAAGACGTGGCACATCAGCCTCACCCTTCAGCTCTCCCACAACCAGGCATGGAACACGGGGAAAGGCGATGGACATGGAGCAAAGGCCTCCAAACATCCTGGACCTCCTGTTACAGCCGTGACCCAGGACACAGTTCAGACGCACAAACCGAAGCTGCCTGACTTCGTAACACACGATTCCATGGTCCGTTCGGCTCTACGTGCCTGAACGCCGCTTGTGAAACATCATCCTGATCTGAGGTCCCAGAAAGAAACCACGACTAGCATCGGAAAATCCTTGCCCTGGGGAGAATCCGGAGGATCGGACCCTGCCTCCGCCACCCCAGGGGCCAGACCTCAGCCAGCGTATCTCGCCAGGGTCGCTGTGAGGCTCAGGATGAAGCGACAAGTATCCCACGCCCAAGTCAACCCTATAAACCTAAGTTTCCCTCCCTGTAAATCGTGTACATCACGGGTTGTGAGAGACGGCATACTTACCGATGGCTGGGAAGTTTTTCCTGTATGTAAACCAAAGCCTGGACGCCACGTCGGACAAGATCTCATCCTTTTCTAGGGATTGTTTAAAAGAAGAAAACACACAAAGCCTTAACTTCATAGATCACGTGTCATAAAACGTTAACAGATAACTATTATGACCACGAAATGCTTTTTGTAGATTGAGCCTGAGAGCACAGCAGGCTCCAATGTGGCCAATACCTGTGAAAATGCTGTATTTTCTACCCAGTATCCACACAGGCTCTGAGGTCTCCGGGAAATCTTCAAATTCAGCAAATCGAAGAGTGTCGTAGGTCAGAGTAGCTATTGAAACCAAACACACATTGATCCCACTTTTATAACGTCATGAAACAGCAGCGGAGATCCTTCCCAGCACTTCTGTGTCAAGAGCCCCGTGTAATTCTGTGTCCTGGTAGGGCCGGGACAACCACCAAGGACAGGGCAAGCCACGGGGCAGCACCTCCGGCCGCCCCACCCGAGCCCGGCCTTTCCGCGGAGGCCCCACGGAGGGAAGTACCTGATGTAAGTACTCGCTTTAAACTTAAACCTACAGGACAAAAGAAATCCTTGCGTCGCAGCGTGCAAGCGAGGCCACACCACATAACAGGTGGGGTTGGTGTCCCCTAGGAGCAGGTGTCCAGAGGCCGTGGGGAAGGGGGAGCTTCAGGGGCAAGAAACACAAGCTGGGGACGATGATGACAAGCAGCTGTGGAGGGGCAGGTACTACTCCTGGGTGGGACACAAACCCCCAGAAACAAACAGACCTTTCGGCAAAGTCCTTGAGCCTCTCCCAGCTGTTTTCACTCAAGATGCTCCTGGAAGAGCACGGCCACCAGCTCCCACCTGCTAAGAAGGTCGCTGTGTGTGGAGCTCACAAGACCTAAGCACCGTTTTGTTCTGTTGCCTCAATTAAGCTAGAGACGCCCCGTGTCCCTCTCTGTCCTTGGGAGCCGGCTGAGGAAACACCCTGCTCACGGTCCCCAGACTCCGCAGAGCCCAGACCAACACCCGTGAGGCCAGGGGCACGGAGCGTCCTGGGTCCCCAACTTTCCGGCTGCCCCTCACGGAAGCCCAAGCACACAGAGCTTTCACCTGCTGCCTCTCAAGCCTCAGTGGGACCCAGTCCCTCATACCTTCACCTGCAACTTCCCAAATAACTCTGGAAAATCAGTTAGTTATAATAGTTTCTCTCACAACTGAATTTAATTTTTAATAGCCCCACTTATTATATATGTTCTATAACAATAACATTCATTTTTAAAAACTCAAAGACCACAAAAACATTATTAAAAACCCATCTGCAAAACAAAAAACCATCTGCAGCTTCGCAGGTAGCTGGGAGTCTCCTTCCAGAAGTCTCTGCGTAGATCCACAAAGGAAACCAAACGACACCTGTGATTTCCTCCTCTATCCTAAATGACACAGTCACTCCGCGTAGACGCACGGCAGCAGCACACGGCGGCCAGCCTCACAGCACCGTGCTGCACAGAGGTCCACGCACCCTGTCAGGTGCCCCTCACGTGCCCGATGCGAGCACCCCCGGTGTCCTCCGGCACCGGGCACAACCCCTTGGGGATGCTGGGGTGCAGGGCGGGCTCTGGCGCCTGGCAGCAGAGACTCAGATCCCAGCTCAGGCACTCACAGGTTGTACGTTCTTTGGGGCCCTTGACCTCTCAATGTAGAGATTTCCTTACTCATAAAATGGGGGGAAAAAATAACAGGACACCCTCACAGTGCAGCTGCAACGTGTCCATGAACCTTCCCACAAGGTGCTCACATAGAAGCCGGCAGACACAAGGGTTCCAAGGTCAGCTACTGTCATTAATATTGAGGACGCAGAACTGCAGCCTCAGAGGCACGCAATCTTACGACACTCAAAAGGCTAAGCTGGATGCGCAGCTAATTCCCAGTCACAGGGCTGGGAAAGCAACGCTCCTGAACAAAGAAATACACGGCAACAGGAGACCATCTGCTGCTTCAAGCACTCTCCAGTTCTCAGCTCTGCCTTCCCTTCTTTCCATCTGAAACCTGACAGCGTCAGGGCAGTCCTGTGCTTCTGGAACAGGCCGCGCTGCCCGGGACGCGAGCGTGATGGCAGGCGCCGGGGGCCCCCACTGGCCGGGTCCTCGCAGGGGCTCCACTCAACGTGTCTGACTGCTGGTGCTTCGACGGAGCCAACCGAGCTGTCTACGCTTAGGAACCATTAAGCCTGGGTTTCTCTGGCCCTCCTTTCTTACATAAGATTACGTGTTTCTGGGGCAGCCCCGGGGGCTCAGTGGTTTAGCGCCGCCTTCAGCCCAAGGCGTAGTCCTGGAGTCCTGGGATCGAGTCCCACGTCGGGCTCCCTGCATGGAGCCTGCTTCTCCCTCTGCCTGTGTCTCTGCCCCTGTCTCTACCTCTCTCTCTCTGAGTCTCTCATAAATAAATAAAGTCTTAAAAAGAAAAAAAGATTACATGTTTCTGCACGTCATTATGAATGCTACGTTGGAGTGAAAATGCGTTCTATCTTCTTGAGGAGCTGCAAACATCACGGTGTTTCTGTTACTTCTCTATTGTCAGGACCTCCAGCCTTTAACCAACACGTAGATTCAAACCCAAAAGTTTACTCTCCACGAAGGAGGACGCAAACAACTTGTCTAATACCGAGTGATAACACAGCAGGACCCTAGCTCTCATCCTGCCCTACTGGAGCCTTGACCCTTCAAAGGCTGCAGCCGTGAACTAAAGATGCAGAGACGGCTTGCGACCCGGAGGCTACCGAGTGCTGTGGGCAAGCATCTCTCCGGTGCGCTCTGCAGGAGGGGCGCCGCATATGTCAAAGGACCACAACCTGGTATCTAAGGTGGGGCACCTTTGAAGTTGAAAGGTTTTCATCACGGAGGTGGCAAATGCAAAACAGGCGTATTTCTTAGGTTTACTAGCAAACTTTATAGGCAACCACGCTAACTTCAGACGGAAAGAAGAAGAGGTGTTCTATTAAGTTAACACTTCATCACCAAATTTCCTACTATAGCCAACTGAATTATGGGTTGTGTGGCCTCAGATTCTTTACTGCATTGGCCAAAAGCAAATAAGGCGCCAGACGCACTCAAAGGGAATGAACTCCTGGGAAGTGACCCCGGCTCTTGCCAGATTAGCAGGAGCCTCAAAGTGAGGGTACACATCCATCATCTGCAGGGTCCCTCAAGAGTGCTCACATGCCCATGTTCCCCCTCACCTGTCGCATCGCTGCTTTTCCTGCCTCTGCCCCCCCCCCCCCCCCAATCCCACCTCTGTTGGGTGCAAGTCACACGTGCCTCTGGAATTGCTGCAGACACACTCCCTCCATGGCACTGCAGCGTCCTTGGACTGGGACCGTGTCCCCCTGTCGGTCCCAGGGGACACTGTACAGGGAGTGTGTGTCCATCACGCCTGTTGAACACAGTCCCCGCTGGGGGCAGCACAAAGTCTGACCCTCATTCAGTGGAGGCCTTACTGTGCTCATCCCTCAAGGATGGTGTGAGGAGGAAACAGGAAAAGCTTTGCCCCATGCTGGGTGACAGTAGGCACATTTTGGGGTGGGTCCCCCAGAAGTCACCAGAACGAGTAAGTTGGGGGCGCCACCGTGCGGAATGAAGACCAGCCTCCACATTCTGTGACAGGTGTGCCACCCGGTGCAACATACACAGGACACTGACCCAAACAGGTAATTACCTCGGAACGCTGAATCTAAGCAACGAGCATCCTCCCAAGACTGGGTCTCGGGGGCAGAAGCCAGCCATCTGACACAGGCTGGCTCAACGTCCTTAGGCTTCCACCCTGGAAAACGAGCACGGAGTCCCACGGACCTCCAGCAGTTCCGACCAGGAAAGCAAGTGAAGGACGTCTCGTCACCGTGCAGCCGTCACAGTCTTGACCGGCCGTTGGTGGCTCTGCACTGTCCCACCTGCAGCAGAGGACACTGACACCTGACCGAATGCCGTGGCCTGGGCGCCCTCATGGCTCCTCACGGCTCCCTCGGGTGGAGGCACTGCTCACTCAGCACCAGCCGCCATGCCTGGACCAGGCCACCACACTCCTGAACCTTCCAGACCTTACCCTCTGAGGCAGAAAGAGGTTTTTCTAAATACCATCCACGCCTGATGCTCAATTTTCTAATCTCTATGAAGATTTGTTTGTGGAGACAAAAGAGCCCACTTGCTCGCTGTAGGATGCACGGCCCTGGTCCCCTGGCCACAAAGTGGGGCATGGCTGCTGGCTCTGCAGTGAGGTGGGAACGCAAGGCTAGTGCCAGGTCCCAGCAACAGTTTCCAGCGCCTCCTCCTCCTCCTTTTTTTGGTATTATTTCAAGCCTCATAATCTGTAAGATCAAACGAAATCTCCCTTGCCCCTTACAAAACGCCACTTTTATCATCGGCAGTCATTTACACAAAACACATATTAGCGCTTCTGCAGAATGAAAACCGTTACAGAACACCACTTCAGAAAACAGTTCAATCAAAAAACTAGTACTTTTCTATTTTTTTTAAAAAGATTTTATATATTTACTTTGGAGAGCATGAACAAAGGGAGGAACAGAGGAAGAAGGAGAAGCAGACACCCCGCGGGGAAGGGAGCGCAACACGGGGCTGGGTACCAGAATCCTGACCTGAGTCGAAGGCGGACACTTAACCACCTGAGCCACCCAGGGGCCCCCTAACTTTAGTTTTAAAACAGAAAAGTTTGGGGCACCTGGGTGGCTCAGGTAGTTAAGTGTCTGCCTTTGGCTCAGGTCAGGATTCTGGGATCAAGCCCTATGTCAGGCTCCCTGCTTCTCCTTCTGCCTCTGCCTGCCACTCCCCCTGCTTGTGCATACATATGTGTGTTCATTCGCTCTGTCAAATAAATATGTAAAATCTCTAATATATATATATATAAAACCTAAAGGGGTACCTGGGGGGCTCAGTGGTTGAGCATCTGCTTTGGGCTCAGGCCATGACCCCGGGGTCCAGGGATCGAGTCCTACGTCGGGCTCCCTGCATGGAGCCTGCCTCTCCCTCTGCCTGTATCTCTGCCTCTCTCTGTGTGTGTCTCTCATGAAAAAATAAAATCTTAAAAAACAAACAAGAAAACTAGAGTTCACAATCAGTAACATCTGCACAGGTTGGCCAATATCAGGAGGCCACTGCTTTCTCAACTCTGCTCAGATGGACCAGCTTCACGAAGGCTTGAGGCCAGGAGCCCCTGCATCCTTCCCAAAGAGAGCTGCCCCAAATTAATTAGGCCTCAAAATAATCTCATCACCACCACACATGGTATCGTATCATATATGAAACAGTTCACATGCCTCCTGAGTGAAAAGCAGTCAAATCTTGAAAAGAATCCCAGTCTCCAGACTCCCAGGAAATGGTTTTAACTTCCACTAAGATGACACTCAGGGCAAGCAATATTGACACGTGTCACCCACCTTAAGAATGAGGCTGTTTCAGAGGCACTTTCCCTCACTTGGTCACTTGGGTCCCAGACACTTGATTTTCTAGATTTTCCTCCAAGATGTCCGTGAGCACACCCGGAAGAGGAAGCAGAAAGCTTCACTACTACAGTAATTCCATTAGAAACAAACGTTTTAATATTATTTATCTGGCAGAAAAATGGAGAATTGTGCTCAATGGCGGTAACCAATTTGTCTCCACTTAGTACCAACCACACTGTAGTCACCAGGGAGAAGCACAAAACACACACCACTGCATTTCCGTTAGAGCTTACTGTATAATATCACTTTTCAAAGATATTTCCCCAAAACACCAATAGCTTCTAAGAGATTATGCTTTATAAATAAAACCAAAGGATTCTATCGTTTCTTTAGAAAACGTTTACATTTAAAAACTAGGTTTACTAAACAAACAACAAATAAAACAGGTTTACTAAGTAGTTACTTTCCATTTATTTTTAAAGATTGTATTTATTTATTCATGAAGAGACCCAGAGAGAGAGGCAGAGACACAGGCAGAGGGAGAGGCAGGCTCCCTGCAAGGAACCTGATGCCAGACTCGATCCCAGGACCCGGGGGGTCACGACCTGAGCCGAAGGCAGACGCTTAACTGCTGAGCCACTAGGGCATCCCAAGTAGTTACTGTTTAAAATCTCAGTTTCCCTGAAGATGCTGGCAGTTCAGTTCTGGATGAAAAAGAAGGAAAAGAAAAGCACCCGGAACATCAGCTATGCCAGAGTCCAGGAGATCTCACGCCCACGGGCACGCTGGACAGCACGCCACGCTGGGCCCGGCTGCCCGCAGGTGAGCAGCCCCTCTCCCCACTGAGACCTTATTAGCTAACAGACTACATTTACCCAACAGACTCTCTAAACTGAAGCTCTCACGGCGCAGAACCCGTAAGCATTACCTCGATTACCAAGCACATGCCAGACACAGCGTGAAGCCCTCGAGACGCTGGCTCTGTCCTCAAGGGACGGACAGCACAGCTATGTGACTGCTGGCACGCACAGGTTCCTTGAGCCCAGAGCGTGCCTGGACACAGTGCCGGGGCTCCGTGAAGAACACCACCAGCCTGCAGTTGGCCTGCCACTTCTGGACCTCCCCACGCCAGCCAGCAGCCCTTCTGTTTCCTCCTCCTCTCAGACCCTCCGCATCTCATCCAAAGTGGCTTCCCATACACTTCGACCTCAGCTCCAGGCCCCTGGACATCACCACGTAGATGTCTAACAACAGTCAACACGTACAGTCCAACAGCTCCCCCACCAAGCAAGACCCCCAAAGTCTTCGCCATCAGTTTCTCAGTTCAGCCCATGAACCTCAGCACTACCTTCCACTCCTCACCCCTGCATGCCCCCTCCCACCCCATCGCTTCCAGTGTCTACACAGTCCTGTTGTCTCAACCCTCAAATATGTCCACAACTCAACTTCCTCTTCCCACCCTGAGGAAGCTTCCAGAGCCTCCCACTTGGCTAACCCAAACAGACTCCTAGCTGGTCTCCTTGCTTCTGCCCGGGGCCCTCGGCAGGACACGCAGTGTGTTCTGGACACAGCAGCCAGAGCGAGTCCACTAGACATACGTCCAGTCACATTTCTCCCCCACTCAAAACCTTCCAAAGACTCACCAGCTCGCTTAGGATAAACAAACACCCGAGTCCTCACTGTGACCCAACAAGGCCCCACGACTTGGCCAAATCTGTGTCTTTGCCTTCGGCTCCTACTTGTCTCACTCCCACCTGCCGCATCCTGGCCACACTGACCCACTCACCCTTCCCCCTGCGCTGCTCCTGGGTCTTGATCAAACGTACCCCCATCTGCCCGGAGACTGTTCCCGGCCATCCTGGCCACCATTCCAACCCCCTCTAGCTCGGCCCACATCATTCTCCCACAGGAGCCATGTGGTTTCTGTCTCATCTATTCACTTCTCTAGCCCCGGGGTCTAGAACAATGCCCAATACAAACCTCCCATTCAATAATAAACGTACTTTACTGAACGAATCCCTACAAAAGCAACTGCGGACCTCGCAAGACTTGGTCAAGGAAGGACGAACCTGGGAGTCCAGAGGCTACAGGAGGCCGTACCATCAGTCAGCATGGTGTCGGAGAAAGCTCTCCACCACAGTCTCCAAATACCACATGTATTTTCATGAGCAACAACGACGACCTTCAAATGTGAATACTTTCTACTTTGAAATACCCCTCAGCGTCCCGTTAGGATATCCTCAGCACGTGGCCACTCCTAACTTCAACCTGAAGACTGCCACGTGCAGGGTAACGCGACCAACCCTGAGCTGTGCGGCCACCTTACCAGGTCGCTCGTGTTAACAGTCTAAGGCATCCGAGCAGTGACGACTTCAAAAAAAAAGGTGGATAAATAGTTCTCTTCCTTTCTCCACCTCCAGCAAACAATAAAACACTCTCTGATGGTTTCTTTTTTAACAATTTTTTTTAAAAAGTTTTATTTATTCCTGAGAGACACAAAGAGAGAGAGAGAGAGAGAGAGGGAAAGAGAGAGGCAGAGGCCCAGGCAGTGGGAGAAGCAGGCTGCGTGCAGGGAGCCCGATGCGGGACTCGATCCCGGGACCTGGGGTCACGCCCTGGGATGAAGGCAGACGCTCAACCGCGGAGCCACCCAGGCGTCCTGGTTTCTTTTTTATCTTTTTTTTTTTTTTTTTTTTTAAACAAACTTCCCAAAGATAATGTGGTTAACATGCTCCGCTGGAAGTCAGGGCCGCGGCTGCTCCGGCACCTAACACGCGGATGTGACACGATGCCACAGGCCACTGAAATACTGGCCACACGTGCCTGCATTCGTTTCCAAACCGAGATCTGGGTACCTTTACGTGGCCACTGGCAGGAGAGGAAGCCCAAGCAAACAAAGCCGTCCGGGGCGACAGGTGGACCTAAACCAGGTGGCGGCGGGGGAGGGGAGGTGCCCGACCCGGGCGGCGCGGCGGCCCGCGTGGCGAGGCTCGAGGCCACCGAACAAAGAGCGCCAGCCGAGGCCGAGGCGCCCGCGGGGTCCGGGCTGTGCCCCCGACGGCGGCGGGACGAGCAGGCCCGGCCCCGCACATGCGCACGGCCGCCCTTCCCCGGCGCGCTCCGCCGCGGGAGCCCGCGAAGCTGAGACGTGACAAGGTGAGCTCAGCTCCTGGGCGACACGGAGCGCAGCCTGCACCATCTCCTGGGCACCGAATTAAAGAACTAGACTTAAAAAATAAAATAAAAATAAAAAAGGAAGCGTGCGCTTGAGTGTCGGGAGTCCGCTCCTGGCCGCCAGCCTCCCGCGGGGCCGGGGCCGGGGTCGGGGTCGGGCAGCCCCGGCCTCCTCCGCCCGCCCCGCCCCCCCCCGCCCCGGGCGCTGCGGGCCGCGCTGGCCCCGCGCCGACGGCCGACTGTCAGCCCCGCGCCGGCCGCCCACGGACCCCGGCCGCGCCCCGCCCCGCAGCCCCGCGCCCCGGCTGCCCCCGCCGCGTCGCGCCGCCCCCCCGCGGCCCCCGAGCCAGGACGCCGCCGCCCGCCGCCTCCCCGCGCCCGCTCGGGCCCTCACCTGCGTCCATCTTCCCTCTCCGGCCGCCGACTGAGAGCCGCGTCGCTCCGACGGTTCCGCAGCGCGACGCGACGGGCCGCCGCCGGGGCCAATCCGGGCCCAGCGAGCGCGGGCGGGGCCGGAAGTGCGGGAGGAAGTGCGCGTCCGCCATCTTGGCGTACGGCGGGGCGCGACGCCGAGGGCCGGGCCCGCGCGCTCGGCAACTCGGCGGCCCGCGGCGTCCGCCCCGGGGACCCGACGGCGACGCGTCGGGCTGGCGGAAGCAGACGTGGGCGGGCGGCTGGGCCCCGGGGAGGGCGCGCTAACCCGCCGCGCGCCCGGGCCGTCGGCGCGGCCATCTTGCCGTACGGACGGCCCGGCGCGCCATGCCTCCGTACAGGGCCGCCGGCCCGGGGCGCTCCCGCCCTCCCCCGACGCCGCGAGCCGCGGGCCGCGCCCCGCCGGGTGCAGGGGAGCCCGGGCCGGCCGAGCCGCTGCCGGGCGGCGGGGCGGCGGGGCAGCGGGGCGCGCGCCGCCATCTTGCCGTACGGGAGCCGCGGGGGCCGGCTCCCACGTCCCGCAGCCGTGTCGCCGCGCGCCCTCCCCTCGGGGCGGTCCCGCTCGCGGCGCGGCGCGGCGAGGGCCGGA
This sequence comes from Canis lupus baileyi, assembly GCF_048164855.1. Taxonomy (NCBI): domain Eukaryota; kingdom Metazoa; phylum Chordata; class Mammalia; order Carnivora; family Canidae; genus Canis; species Canis lupus. The sequence goes on along the minus strand of NC_132861.1, from coordinate 53,070,846 downwards.
GCCTGGCGGCGGCGCGGCGGCCTGAGGCCCGAGATGGTGATCTGCTGCGCGGCCGCGAACTGCTCCAACCGGCAGGGCAAGGGGGAGAAGCGCGCCGTGTCCTTCCACAGGTAACGCGCCCCGCCGCCGCCGCCGCCGCCGCCCCGGCCGGCCACGCCCCCGCCCGGCCCCGCGGGGAAACTGAGGCCGCGCGGCCCGCGGCGGGAGGCCCCCGGAGCGCCGGGCCTCGGCCGGTCCCGCCCGTGAGTCAGCGCCGGCGCTGTGTGACCTTGGCGCGGGCCGCCGTCTCTGGGCCCCGCGGCCCCCGGCGCCCCCTCCGCCCAGCCCCCTCCCGCCGCGCGCTCGGCTCAGCTGTCCGCGAGCGTCGCCCCCGATGGCGAGGCCCTGCCCTCCCCGGGCCGCCCCCCCTCCCCTCCCCTCCCCTCCCCGGGCCGCCCGCGCCGTGGCCGCGCCGCGCGAGCTCTACCTGGCGGCCCGCGGCCGGGAGGGGGGAGGCGGGACGGGCTGCCCCCCCGGGGGGCGTCCTGCAGCATCTGCGCTGGAGCCGGGCGAGGCCGGCCTTCCCCGCGCCCCCCCTGCCCTGCGCCCCTGCCCCGCACCACCTGCCCTGCGCCCCCCCACGCTGCTCCCCTGCCCTGCGCCCCCCCACCCTGCGCCCCTGCCCTGCGCCCCCCACCCTGCTCCCCTGCCCTGCGCCCCCCACCCTGCGCCCCTGCCCTGCGCCCGACGCCCTGGCCACTTCTGGGCTGCACCTGGGGCAGGAGACGGCTCTGCCCTCTGGGCTGGACAGCGGGGAGACGGCTGTGCCTCCTGGGCTGGCCCGGCTCCCTTCCGGAGGTTTCCTGGACTCCAGCCTGATCCAGCGAGTCCTCCTCCGTCCTCCGTCCGCTGGCTCCCTGGAAAGCCTCCTGGCAGATACTTCTGTTTTATGTTACGGGGAGTGAAGTTTTAAGGGCTCCAGTGGCCTGCTACCTACAGTCCGTCCCTCCCTGCGTGTTCTCTTAAGCTGCTACAATGTATCCGAAGAACTGGCCGCGGCGGGTCAGAGGTCAGAGGCCATGCCGTCTTGAGAGCTCTCTTCAGGGCCTGTGTCCCCAAGGCCTCGACAGGCTTTCGAAAACCAGGCAGAGCACTGCGGAGAAGGGCGCCCTTGGCGCTCGCAGTGCTCTCTGGTGCGGGGCAAAGGACGTGGGAACCGGGTCTTCGGGAAGTGGGGTCACAGGATCAAGGAAGTGTAGGACGTCGTGTTGTCCAGAACTTCCTGGGGGGATAGTATCCGCCTTGGTCCTGGTTCTGGTCCACAGTGGCCTCAGGTGGGATAGATGACCTCAGGTGGGGCACGTAGCCCTCGGAATAATCACCCAGCCCTGGGTAGAAGTTGCTCCCGGGTCTCTGAAGACAGGTCTTGTCTAAATGAGAAGAAATGATTACTAAGTATCTCGGCATTGGGTGTTTTCCAGTTGCTGGTTGCTTTTTAAAAAACACTGTTGCTCCTGGCAGCCGGACTGTAGCAAGAACAGGGGACTGTTGCTGTTGAGTCTGACCTCTCCTTAGGGTCGCCTCGCATCCTGGACTGCTTGAGTCACAGCCCAGGCTGGGCCCACGCAGCATCTGGGACCCTCTCCCGGCCTCTCGCTCGCATCTCTGCTGGCCACAGCAGACCCGGCTTCCAACAGGGGACCCGCCATCCCAGATTTAGCACCCAGCCTGCATCAGAGGCACACCAGGAGGGTGGTTTAGCTGTGTGTTTCTAGCAACTATTTCCAGGGCTTCCTGAAGCCTTTCCTGTTGTCAGATGTCATCCTGTGCGACCTCTCCTGTGGGACATTCACCACAGCTTGGGAGGAGTTCCCTTCATTCTTTCTGTGCTCTCAACTGTAAGCTCCTTAAGGGTAGGCAATGAGCCCAGCATCTTCTATCTCATGATGACTTCCAGGTAGAGGGTGCTTAAGTTTTTAGTAAGTTTTTAAACGGGTAAGGTCAATACAGGACTAGGTATTTGCAGAAACACTTGTTTTGCTTTAATAGTTGATAAATTTGGGAGGAGACATTTAGTGATTTCTTTCTAATTCCGTTGTCATGTTTCCTGCAGGTTCCCCCTAAAGGACTCAAAACGTCTGATCCAGTGGTTAAAAGCTGTTCAGAGGGATAACTGGACCCCCACAAAGTATTCTTTCCTCTGTAGTGAACATTTCACCAAAGACAGCTTCTCCAAAAGGCTGGAGGATCAGCATCGCCTACTCAAGCCTACAGCAGTGCCCTCCATCTTCCACCTGCCTGAGAAGAAGAGGGGCCCTGGAGGTCATGGCCGCACGAGGAGAAGGGTCACCAGAAAGGCCTCTGGGGGCCTGAGGGGACACGCGAGTGGGGCGGACGGGAAGGGAGCTGCAGGTTCCTCGTCGTCCTTGGGTGAAAGCCCGATGGCCAAGCCGGGGTCCCGAAAGGGGAAACAGGCTACACTGCAGGGTGAAACTACACCCAAAGCCTCCCAGGAGGCCATTGGTCAGGAGCGCACGCGGCAGGCCCTGGAAGGGACTCCAGGCGATGGTCCAGCCCCTGCGGCAGGCGGTCAAGGAGAAGCAGATGCATCTGCTATGGATGCTGGTGGTGACAGTGCCGCCGCCGCCGCCCCCCCGGACGGAGGCCTGGTAGATAAGAGTGGCATCTCCAAGGATGACTTTACGCCACCGGGGTCCGGGGCTTGCAAGTTTATTGGCTCGCTGCATTCTTACAGTTTTTCCTCCAAGCACGCTCGGGAGAGGGCCTCTGTCCCCCGAGAGCCCGTTGACCGAAAGAGGCCGAAGAGAGACGTGGAGCCCAGCTGCAGTGGGACCGGCCCGGGGCCCGACAAGGGCTTGGCCCAGAGTCCCCCGAGCTCATCACTCACAGCGACGCCTCAGAAGCCCTCCCAGAGTCCCTCTGCCCCTCCGACAGACGTCACCCCGAAGCCAGCAGCGGAAGCTGTGCAGAGCGAGCACAGCGATGCCAGCCCCATGTCCATCAACGAGGTCATCCTGTCTGCGTCGGGGGCCTGCAAACTCATCGACTCGCTGCACTCCTACTGCTTCTCCTCCCGGCAGAACAAGAGCCAGGTGTGCTGCCTGCGGGAGCAGGTGGAGAAGAAGAACGGTGAGCTGAAGACCTTGCGGCAGAGGGTCAGCCGCTCCGACAGCCAGGTGCGCAAGCTGCAGGAGAAGCTGGACGAGCTGAGGAGAGTGAGCTTCCCCTACCTGAGCAGCCTGCTGCCCTTCAGCCGCGGTCAGTACCGGAGCCTTGAGGCTCCCACCCTGCCCGGTCGTTGTGAGACCTTTCTGGCTGTGGCTGGCGGGCCCGGTCACCTTTGTGTGTTGCGAGCGCCCTGCTGTCTCGGGAGGAGGCTCTGCTAGCAGCTGTACGTCGTAGACAGGGAGTCCCGCTCGGGAGCTCACGCGGCTCCAGGGCCTGGAGGGGCATCGCAGCTAGCAGGGGCCAGTGGGTGACAGGGGAGGGGTGTCACGTCCACCGGGAGAGCCCGCAGTGCTCGCTGCAGGGTCCCCCGGCCTATCCGGGGGCAGTCCGCCTCTCCTGCACACCTCACTCAACCCTCGGTGCCGACTGCGCTAGCGTCTCGTTGCAGAACAACGCGGACATAGTGAGGTAGTAGAGAAACGGGAGGAGGCCCTTAAACCACGGAGAGTGTCTTGCGCTTTGTGTTTTAATGAATATCCTTGAAGGTAAATCATTTTGAATGTTAATAACTAACAAGATTTTAAGCCTCTCTTTGAGTAGGATATATTTGTTTTGTAAAAATTAGAATGCTACAGGAATACGTGGGCTAGGGAGTGGTGAAGGTTCCCGTTTCTCGCCTCCCAACTTGGAGTCCTTGCGGCCAGCAGCTTGTGTGATCTTTTGGACTATCTTCTACACTTTTACATACTTGTCTCTGTACCTGTACTGATGGGTTGGATATGTTTTATAGATTTATTGGCTACGTGTCTGCTTTTCATCTTATTTGGCACTTGTTAAAATTGCTCTCTAGATATTCTATGCATTTTGAGTATAGTTATCTTTTACCTGCCGTGTATCCATGGAAAATGTTTTCCTAGTTATTGTTCATTTAATTTGGATCGATATTTGTCTTCCTGGGTGTAATGAACCCTTCGGGATGGGGGAAGGCTCGCCGGGTGGCAGGCTGTTCAGGACCTTCTGGACCCCGGGGCAGTAACCATCAGCACAGCCAAAACAAAAGCAAAAAACCAGACCCACTGTGTGCATTTCCACCTTCACACCAGGGGAAGATTGGCTCCAGTGGAGGACCAGCGATGGACTGGCCTCCTCTCATCTCAGGCTGTTTCTGCAGTTTCTCCTAGCCCGCACGACCCTGCTACCTTTCTTTTCTCGTCAGGCTTCTCCAGCTGCCACGATTACAGGTCTTTCCAAACTAGCCCCTCGCCCATCGAGCAAGGCTGCATAGCTGTTTACAGTCCGTGAATCCTCGCTTCTTCGTTTCCTCGGTTTTATTTTGCCGTTCTGGCTACTGGAGGGAAGTTTGTATTTCCTGATACCTGCACTTTGCAGCTGCGTCTCTTCTTCTGTCCCGTGGGTCCCCATGAGGGTCTGTTTCGTGCTGCTCATTGTTGTTCACATCGGGATACTTGGTCCCTTGTCTTCACTCCCTCTTTAACTGAGTGATTTAGACGGGCATCAGCAGTTTTTCCAGTTGGTACATTAGGGGAGGGAGCTAATTTTTTGTGATTTTTTTTTTTGACAGTTTCAAATATTGCATTCATTTATTTAAAAAATTTTTTTAAGTTCCAGTCTATTTAACATGCAGTGCTGGGTTAGTTTTAGGTGTTAGTGCTCATCAAGATAAGTGTGCTCTGATCCGCTTCACCTGTTTCATCCATGCCTCCCCTTTCTGTGATTATTCTTTTTTTTTTTTTAAGATTTTATTTATTCATGAGAGACACAGAGAGAGAGAGAGAGAGATGCAGAGACACAGGCAGAGAGAGAAGCAGGCTCCATGCAGGGAGCCCGATGCGGGACTCGATCCCGGGTCTCCAGGATCAGGCCCTGGGCTGAAGGCGGTGCTCAACCGCCGAGCCACCCCAGCTGCCCTGTGATTATTTTAAACTTTATTGCTTTAAGGTCCAGTGATATGGTCTCATAAAGATAGCTACTTTTTGGGCTCTTTCTTGGGATTTCATTGTGGCTTTTGTGAATATTTCATTGTGGTCGAGAAGAATGTATGGGCTGCAGCAGTTGGTTACATCTTCTGTGTCTCAGCCTGGGTCTAGCCGGTTAGCAGAGCTGAGGTGCCGGTTCTGCCGGGTGTGTCAGCACCCTGTGGTAGACGCTCGGGTGTTCCTGACAGTTACTGGCACAGTGCGCCCCTTTTTGTTCCAATTTAAGGGTTACTTCATTTTCTAATTTTTTAAACTTACATCTTTTTTTTTTTAGCTATATTGTAACTCAGTCTTCAAGTTTTTTTTTTTTGTAGAGCAATTTAATCCATTTACCATTGTGATTATTGGTTAAGTTGGAATCTGCGTGATGTTTTATTTTTTTAATTTGTTAGGTTTTCTTGTTCCCCTTTCTGCCCTTCTGGTGGATGTCCTTCAGCTTTTTTTTTTTTTTTTTTAGATTTTTAAAAATTTATTCATGAGAGAGAGAGAGAAAGAGAGGCAAAGACAGAAGCAGAGGGAGAAGCAGGCTCCCCACAGGGAGCCCGCTGTGGGACTTGATCCCAGGACCCCGGGGTTATATCCTGGGCTGAAGGCAAGCTCTAAACCTCTGAGCTGAGCTACCCAGGCGTCTCTGTCCATCAGCTTTTAACAACAATACCTGATGAAGCCCATCTCTATAACCCTCAGAGCTGACCCGCTGCCCTGCACCAGCCCGCCAGCTCCTCCCTTCCGCTACCCTGACCAGGACCGTCTGTGATCCTGGGTCCCTCTTGGCTTTCCCATCAGGCAGGCATAATTAGATTCAAGCACACATCTGATCTGTTACTTTCGTCACCACCATTTATTGTATCCAAATGTTTCTTCTTTTGGGGGAATATTTAATGATATTTTTGGAACCCACCGCACAGTAGAATTTTGAGAGAAATTGAGTTTGAGATGCTCCTTAGGTGCCGATGCCCGGGAAGCAGCACCTGTCCTCTTGAAGTTTCCATGTTTGCTGTGTCAGGATGAGATCAGAGGCATGTAAAGCGGTGGGATTGAATAAGGTTTCCAGGAGAAGTTGTAGTTGGGGAAGGGGCCCAGGCCCAGCCCAGGAGCAGGCCATGTTTGTGGAGGTACAGTGGGAAGGGCCAAGGGGAGGAGTGGGAGCAAGGGTGTGTGGGGCGGCAACCTGGAGGGAAAACCAGGGGTGCTCAGCCAGGTTGGATCCAGCTCTGATCAGAATGAAGAAAAGATGGCTGGATTCAGCCACACGGGGTCACTGGTGATCACGTTCTCCTTGGAGCAGTGGGAACGCTGCTGGGTCTCTGGGGTGAAGGCGAGGTGGGGATGAGGCAGTATGTTGAGCCATGAAGGAGTAGATGGTAACCAAGGGGATCGTGGCTCCAGGGGAGACTTCGTTTGTAAAGTGGAGACAAGCAAGCAGGTGTCTGTGCTGCTGGGGGCGCGGGGGATGGGGAGGAGGAGTCGTGAGGGCCAGGAAGGAGGTGCCTGGAAGGGGGCTGTGGACAGGGTGTACCTGCACCTCTGCCCCTGTGCTCCCCAGAGGATGGGTCTGGCCACTGGCTGGGAGTGGAGGGGAGGACTGGCAGTGGAAGAGGAGGGCAGGGGGCGGGAGAGCGGGCTCCCTGGCTTGGTCTCCAAGAGCTGCTTGAAGCCGTCAACTCAAAACGTCTTCTGTCTTAATGGTTCCCAGCGCCATCATGAATTTGTTGGCCATCAAAGGAAACTTTGTAGGGGTTTTATGTCGAAGGGGCTATCCACGTGTTTCTTTGGTCCATTGTCTGTAGCCAGTCCTTTACCTGTGGACAGATTCCCCACAGTGAAGCAGCTGGGCCAGGAGCTTGGCCTTCCTGCAGGGCCCTCCCAGGCAGGAGTCTGTGGCTTACGTGAATGTCCAGTTGCTCTAGCACCATTTGTCCAGGAGGCTGTCTTTTCTCCATCAAGTTGCCTTTGCTCCTCTCTCTGGACTCTCTGTTGTGTTGTGTGGATCTGTGCATCCCCTGGCTCGTCAGTACCATGCTATTGGTTATTGTAGCTTTTAGTAAGTCTTGAAATATAGAGGACTATTCTTTTCCATGAATATTGTGTTGGCTATTCTGGGACTGGTGCCTCTCCATATGAACTTTAGAATCAGCTGGTTGATTTCCAGGAAATGGCTTGCTGGGATTTTGACATTGGGATTGTGTTGAATCTATAGATCAATTTGAGAAGAATTGACATCTTCACAGCATTGAGTTTTTGGTGTATCAACATGAATACCCATCCATTTATTTAGATCTTTTATTTCCATTGGAGTTTCATATTCCAATTGTTTCTTCTGGTATATAAGAGAATAATTGACCCTTTTTTGTTAACCTTGTGTTCTGCAACCTTGCTGTCATTGCTTAATAATTCCAGGAGTTTTTTGTCAATTCTCTGGAATTTTCTACATGGATAGTCATGTCATCTCCAAACAAAGGTGGTTTTTTTTAATTAATTAATTTATTTATTTATTTAATATTTTATTTATTTATTCATAGAGACAGAGAGAGAGAGAGGCAGAGACACAGGCAGAGGGAGAAGCAGGCACCATACAGAGAGCCTGACGTGGGACTCGATCCAGGGTCTCCAGGATCGCACCCTGGGGCTGCCCAACAAAGGTGGTTTTATTTTTTCTGTCCCAATCTGTATCCTTTTATTTCTTCTTCTTCTTCTTCTTTTTTTTTTTTAATTACATCAAGTAGGATTTCCAGGACTTTGTTGACTATGAGTAGTACCAATCTTAGTACGAGAGCTTCTGAGTTTCTCGCCATTATAAGTATGTGTTAGCTGTAAGGTTTTGTCAGGGATGTTCTTTATTAAGTTAGGAAATTCCCCTTTATTCCTAGTTTATCAAGAGTTTTTATGAGGAATGGGTGTTGGATTTTTGCCAAACACTCTGAGCATTGATTGAGATTATTGCGTGGTGGTTTATCTTCCAGCCTTTTGGTGTGGTGAGTTATATTAATGGATTGTAGACTGCTGAACCAGCCTTGCATACATGGGCGGAATGCACGGTCATGGTGTATAATTCATTCCTTCATTTTTTTTTTAAAAGATTTTATTTATTTATTCATGAGAGACCGAGAGAGAGAGAGGCAGACACACAGGCAGAGGGAGAAGCAGGCTCCATGCAGGGAGCCTGACGTGGGACTCGATCCCGGATCTCCAGGATCATGCCCTGAGCTGCAGGCGGCGCTAAACTGCTGCACCACCGGGGCTGCCCCATTCCTTCATTTTTGGATTCAATTTACTAAATGCTTGTTAAGGATTTTTGTATCTATGTTCATGAGAGATATCTGTACTTTCCTTTCTTGTAACGTCTTTGTCTGGTTTTGGTGATTGGGTAATGCTCATCTCATAGAATGAGTTTGGAAGTATTACCTCTGCTTCTACCTTTTACGAGAGATTGTAAAGAATTGGTATAACTTTGTTCTTCTTTGGTATAGTTCATCGATAAACCCATCTAGGCCTGGTGTTTTTTCTTTTGGAAGGTGATTAATTTTTTTTTTAAGATTTTTATTCATGAGAGACACCGAGAGAGAGGCAGAGACACAGGGAGAGGGAGAAGCAGGCTCCCTGCAGGGAGCCTGATTGTGGGACTCGATCCCAGGACCCCGGGGTCACACCCTGGGCCAAAGGCAGACGCTCAACCGCTGAGCCACCTGAGCATCCCTTTTCTTTTCTAATATACTCATTTAGTGCTATAAAATTTCCTCTAACCATTGTTTTTACTGCATCCTACAAAATTTGGTAAGGTGTATTTTTCTATTTAGTTCAGATATTTTTTTTTGTTTCTCTTGAGGCATCCATCTTGTCCCACTTGTTAATTAGAAGTATTTCATTTAATCTACAAATATTTGGGAATTTTCAACTAATTTGCTATTACTGACTTACAGTTCAATTCTCTTGTGGTCTCAGGGCATACTTTGTATGATTTCTAGTGCGTTAAATTTGTGAAAATATGTTTTCATATTCTTGCTCAATGTCCCATGTGAGCTTGAGAAGCATGTGTGTTCTGCTGTTGGATGAAGTAGTGAGGATTCTCCAGGGAAGCAGGATCAGTAGGATGTGTATATACACAGATATAACAGGAGGTTTGCTATAGGAATTGGCTCCCAGGGTTATGAATGGCAAGGTGGAGAACTGGGAAAGCTGGTGGCATAATTTAGTTCCTGTCCAAAGGCCTGAGAGTTGTCAGGAGTGCGAGGGGATGGGGTGTAAGTCCCAGTCTGAGTCTGACAGAGCCTGAGGATGGGAGAGCTGATGGCCCAGGACGGGTGGATGCCCCGGCTCAACCAGAGAGCACGTTCATCCTCTCTCTGCCCTTTGTCCTCTGCAGGCCTTCCGTGCCCACCGCACAGGGGAGGGCCTCCACTCTGCTCTGTCACCAGTTCACATGCCTCTGTGAGGGGGTTTCCAGGAGTCTTGTTTCACTAGCTCTGTGCACATCTCGTACCCTGTCAAATTCCCTGACACCGTAGCTCACAGAGTTAGTGACATCCTGGTGACTGATGACGCAGTTCATCCAAGTCCTTACTGGTTTTCTGTTGCTGGATCCATCCATTCCTGACAGGGGAGTGCTGAAGTCTCCACCTGTGACTGGATTTGTCTGTTTCTTGTTACAGTTCTACCAGTCTTTGCCTCACCTGTTTTAGTGTTTGGTTAAGTGTGTAGACAGCAGCAGTTCTGGTGTCTTCTTGAAGTATTGACACTTTTGTCTCTATGTAACGGTCCTCTTTATCACTGATAATTGTTTTTGTCCTAACATCTGCTTGTCTGAAGTTAATATAGCTCTGCAAGCTTTCTCCCGGCGTGTATGAGCATGATGGATCTCTCTGTGTCTTTATTTTTAACGTGGGTATCTGAGAGATGACATATAGTTGGGTTTTCTTTTTTTTTTTCCAGACTGTCTACTCTGACAGGCTCTGTGTTTTCACTGGTATACGTAGACCGTTCACGTTTAAAGTGGGTATTGAGGGCAACCCCGGTGGCCCAGCGGTTTAGCGCCATCTTCGGCCCGGAGTGTGATCCTGGTGACCCGGGATCGAGTCCCACATCGGGCTCCCTGCATGGAGCCTGCTTCTCCCTCTGCCTGTGTCTCTGAGCCGCCCCCCCCCCCCCCGTCATGAATAATAAATAAATAAAATCTTTAAAAAATAAAAAAATAAAGTGGGTATTGCTCCAGCTGGACGAATATCCTTTGTGTCTGCAGCTGCTCTCCTTTGGCTTCTTCTGTGCTGTTCCTCTCCTTTTCTGACTTCTCTGGTTTTGTTTTTTTTTTTTTGTTTTGTTTTTTTTTTTTTTAATTTTTTAATTTTTTTTTTTTTTATTTATGATAGTCACACAGAGAGAGAGAGAGAGAGAGAGAGGCAGAGACATAGGCAGAGGGAGACGCAGGCTCCATTCCCTGGGAGCCCGACATGGGATTCGATCCTGGGTCTCCAGGATCACGCCCTGGGCCAAAGGCAGGCACTAAACCACTGCGCCACCCAGGGTTCCCTGACTTCTCTGGTTTTGATTGAGCATTTTGTGTGATTTCATTTTCCCCCTTAGCAGATCAATTTTACTTCTTGCGGAAACTGGGCTTGGGTGCCCTGGAGTCTTCACGTTTACAACTCCTCTGCGTCCACTTTCAGATGCCGCTGCTTTGTCCTCTGCAGGCCTTCCGTGCGGCAGGCCTTCCTTGTAGTGCGGGCTCCTTAGAGCCGGGCAGCCCAGTGTCCCCCCTCATCCCTTGCAGCGTTGTCGTCCCTCGTTCCGTTTGTATGTGTGCTGGAATCACGCTGTCGTTAATCTGAGCAAATCCGATGGTCGATTAAAAATGAGAAAGGGGGCTCCTGGCTGGCGCAGTCGGTTGGGCGTCCGACTTCACCTTGGGTCGTGGGGTCAGGCTGTGCTCAGTGCGGAGTCTGCTTCAGACCCTCTGTCTCTGCTCCTCCCCCCACACTCCCTCCTCTCTCTCTCTCTCTCTCTCTCTCTCTCTAATAAATAAATCTCTAAAAAAAAAAAAAAAAAAAAGATTTTACTTTACCTTCATGTGTTCCTGCTCCAGCACTCTTCTCTGTCTATGGATTCAGGTTTCTGACCTATATCATCCTCCTCCTCCCTGAAGAATTTTATTATTTCTTACAGGGCATGTAATTCCCTCTATTTTTGTTTGAAAAAGCCTTTGGTTCTTTTATACTTTTGGAGGACAGTATTTTTTTTAAGTTTTCATTTGAATTTTTGTTTCATTTTTTATTTTAGGTTTCATTTTAGTTCCAGTCAGGTAACATACTCTGTTGTATTTGAAGGGCGGCCTCGCTGGATATAGAATTCTACTCTTGTGCTCACTTTGGCTGCACATACACTAAAATAGAATTTTACTCTTTTTTTCTTTTTTTTCTTTTTTTAAGATTTTATTTATTTGGGCAGCCCGGGTGGCTCAGCGGTTTAGCGCCACCTTTGGCCTGAGGCCTGGTCCTGGAGACCCAGGATCGAGTCCCACGTCGGGCTCCCTGCATGGAGCCTGCTTCTCCCTCTGCCTGGGTCTCTCTCTCTCTCTCTCTCTCTCTGTGTGTGTGTGTGTGTGTGTCTCATGAATAAAAAATAAAATCTTTTTTTTTAAAGAAATTCTTTTCTTTTTTTTTTTTTTAAGATTTTATTTATTTATTCATGAGAGACACAGAGAGAGGCAGAGACCCAGGCAGAGGGAGAAGCAGGCTCCATGCAGGGAGCCCGACGTGGGACTCGATCCCAGGACCCCGGGATCACGCCCCGGGGGGAAGGCAACGCTAAACCGCTGAGCCACCCGGGTGTCCCATAGAATTCTACTCTTGTTTGCTTACGTGAGCCGCCCACTGTGATTCTTACCCATTTCGTTGTATAGGTTAGAATTTTTTTCCTCCAACTTCTTTCAAGACTCTCCATCTTTGGTGCTGTACAGTTTCAATATGAAATGCTTAGATGTAGTTTTTTATTATTTATTGTGCTTGGTGTCCTCTGAGCTTCTTGGATCTGTGGTTTGCTGTCTGACATTAATTTTGAAACTTCTCAGCTGTTACTTCATATTTCTTCTTTCTCTCCCCACTCCTTCTGTCGTGTCCGTCGTGCGTACATACCCCTAGTCCTCCAATATTCTGTGTGTGCTGCTCTCCGCATCTCAGAATATCCTTGGTTGATTGGCTCTCTCCTCGACCTCATGCGCCACGGGCTTCACTTCTGTTGCAGCGGCTTTGATGTGCAGCCTTTCCTTTGGGTTCTTCATCAGCGTCCTCTCCTCCTGTAGGGCTCCTTTGTTCAGGCACATTGTCTGCTTCTCCCACTAGAATCTTTAGATTAATCATAGTTACTTTATTTTTTTTTTTAAGATTTATTTATTCATGAGAGAGAGAGAGAGAGAGACAGAGACACAGGCAGAGGGAGAAGCAGGCTCCATGTGGGGAGCCCGACGTGGGACTCGATCTCAGGTCTCCAGGATCATGCCCTGGGCTGAAGGCAGCACTAAACCACTGAGCCACCCGGGCTGCCCAATCGTAGTTATTTTAAATTCCAAGTCTGAGGATTCCAGAACCTATGTGACACCTGTGTCAGGTTCTGATGTTGTTTCTTGAGATTGAGTTTTTTCCTTGCCTGTCAGCATGGCTTGTAATTTTTTTGAAAGGTGCACGTGGTATAACAGGTAACAGAAGCTGAGCTAAGCAAGCCTTTAGCTTGAGGTATCAGTTGGCCTGCCTGGCAGTTGGGTCGTGTCCAATCTCTAGTGCCTTTGTGGTGGCTTCAGATTCCTCTGAAGTCTTTACCGTGTGCCTCAGGACTCCCAGCATAGGTACCTGGGACTCTTTCTGCTCTGATCCTCTTACCTGCGAGAGCCCTGCAGAGTGGTTTGGGGGACGGGGTGCTCTGCAATGTCAGGTTTGAGGTTCAGCCTCGTGTGGCCTGTGTTTCTGGGCTCTGACCTTCTCAAGTCCTGGAGTGAGAAGGGAAGGCTGGAGGGGCTTGTGGGGAAAGCCCTGCCCCCCGCTGAAGTAAAGCTCAGGTAAGATCTTCCCTAAAAGCCTTCCTTCATTCTGGAGAGTGCTCTGAGCTTAGTTCAGATCTGTTCCTTTGTATCCCACTGCAGAGACACACAGGATTGGTTCTTGGCCTTTCATGGTGATAACCTGTTGTGTTCCTGGGAGTCAGACCCGTGCAAGTGTCAGGCCCCCGGGATACTGTGTATCACACTCGTCTGTGCTCAGCTCCAGCCTCCTGCCCAGTTACCACCCAGCGTTCCTGTCTGCTCACGTCCACTCCCAGTGAGCCCGTCTCCACACCCTGGGAGGCCTGGGACCTCACTTCTGTGATGGGTCAAGGCGAACTCACTGGTTCTCAATTTGTTCCATGTTTTTCTTGTAAGTTTGGGAGTTAGGGCTTCCATCCTCTTTATAGATCAGAGTTGACCCTCAAAGCCTCCGCCCTTGTTATTAATGTAGTTATTGTTAATATGCCAGAAAGCTCCAATTTTAATAGCTAAGCAGCCTATCAAAATTACTTATTCTAATAGTTTTTCAGTGGAGACTTTTGAGTTAATAGGTAATCAGCCATAATACTTGCAAATTAAAATTATTTGGTCTTCTTTTACGTCTTTTATATTTTACAGAAACATGTGCTCTACTTCCTGTCATTTGTTTTTTTTTCCCCTGTGTGCACATGCACCTTCCCATCTCATGGGTAATAAAGTGAGGGTCTTGCTATCCTTTTAAAACAACAGGGGATCCCTGGGTGGCTCAGCGGTTTAGTGCCTGCCTTTGGCACAGGGCGCGATCCTGGGGTCCCGGGATTGAGTCCCACGTCAGGCTCCCAGCATGGAGCCTGCTTCTCCCTCCTCCTGTGTCTCTGCCTCTCTCTCTCTCTCTCTCTCTCTCTCCCTCATAAATAAATAATTCTTTAGAAAAAACAACAACAACAACAACAACAGCTTCCTCTGGTGTGCCAGGCACATGGAATACAAACTGATCAACCATGCCAGGACAGCCTGGGTGCCCTCCCTGGTGCTTTGCAGCCAGTGTGCAACACTGTTGTCACTAACACTCAGCAGTGTGAGGGTGGGAGGCACCAGGAAGGAGTCCCAGTGAGGGTGTCTGCTCCCTTCCTGTCCTGGGCCCGTCTCCTGACACCTCTGCCAGGAGGCAGAGCAGGCTGCAAGCATCACCCGTTCAAAGCCAAGACAAGTGGGCCGCCAGCCCTCTAGGAGACAGATATCAAGGGACACGTCAGGAGTTCCCAGAGTGACTCTTCTAGAAGTGGCTTTTGCTCTGTGCCTGACTCCGCCCGTTTCCCTGTTACACAGGCCACTTCCCTCCGTGGTCACTGGTGGGAGCAGCAGCAGGCGGAAGCCCCACTCCTCACTCCCTGGCCTGTCCCACCTTCGTAAAATTCAGACTTGATCTCCTCCCAGATCCAAGGTTCGGTCACCTCTGGGTCTGTCTCCCCGAGGGTTTCTGGGGCACCACCTCCTAGGGTGGAACTACAGCTCCCAGAATGCCATCCTCAGCTTGCCATTCACTTCCTGCCAAGCTGCTGACAGCCAGGTGCAGGCGTTTTCCGTCAATTGGCAGAAAACAACCTTGAAGAACCTTGACCGCGTCTGGAGTTCAGAAAACTTACCATCACTGATGGGTAAGCCCACTTTCACTGTCTTGGACCAAAAACTGAAAATTTACTTTTCTTGGAGAAAATTTAAATTTTTGTTTTTGCATTTTGGTTGAGATTTTAATAAACGAAAAAAGAAATCAGAAAAATGCATATAAAAGCCTGTCCAGTTTAAAGAGGTTAAAAGTGGCAAATAGCCTTAACTCCCTTATTTTTTAGTTTTTTTTTAAATTTGTTTGACTTTTAGGTTCGTTTCACTTTTATTTTTTTTAAGTATTTTTTTAAGTATGACTTCTGTGGAGTAAATATACACAAATCCTAAAGATTTCGTTAGATGAGTTGCAACATACATATGTAGGCTCTTGTGAGCTGACCTTGGGACTTAGGCTTACCCTCACCTTGCTGGTTCTCCCATGCAGCACCTCACTGGCAAAGAGGGACAGTGGCGGAGGAGCTGGCGGCGGGTGGGGGCAGTGGGGCCGGCCCGCAGGCCCAGCTGGCTTGGCGCAGTGCCTCCCGGCACCCAGGGGCGCTGCAGGGGCGGACCTGGAAGGAGGCGAGCTCCCTGCCTGCCCCGGGCCTCGCTGCCTGCCCCTCACTCCGTTACAATTCATTACAGTTGGAGAGCAAATACCCGCCAGCCGCCGAACACCCCCCCGCCCGCCCAGCCGCCTGTCCCCAGCCACGTCACCTCTCCAGCCCCTCTTCTGCGTTCTGGCTCTGGCAACCCCGTCCTCTGGGCTTCCAGCCCTGGTGCCCTTGGCCACTGCCCCAGCCCCCACCCCGAGCAGACAGTCCTCTGTCCCCTGCCTGAGCCCCCCTGGCACAGCACCTGCATTCAGACGTTGTCCCAAGGAGAGAGCGGGCAGGCTCGACCTGCGCTGGCGGAGCGCCGCGGCCCTGCCGTCTTGTCCCACAGCCCTGCGTCAGCCTCGGGGCTCGGTACAGGGGGGCAGGCTGGGCTCTGCGTCTGTCTGCGTTGTTAGCCGGGTGGTTGAGCACAGTCCCCTGCTCCCTGTCCCTTCATAGGACCCTCCCTGGAGCCCCTGTTCCTGACCCCTCTCTCCTGCTGGTGTCCCTTTGATTTGATGCCTGCGAGCAAACAAGGACTGAGGCGGAGGATCACCTTCAGGGCCTGGGCCCCTGGAGGGGTGTTGGGAGGACATCCACAGGTCCAGGCTCTGGCCTGGGACCGCTGTGCGCGTCCTCCCCTCCGGCCCCCTGAACCACGCCTCACACTGCAACCTATTGTTGCCATAATTCAGACACCTCTTTAGAAATTGGATATTTTAGCCCTAAATAGTTCTGGGTTTTCTTAAAATACCAGACAATCTGCAGCAGAAGGCCCTCTGCCTGTGGGCAGCAGTTGGCCAGCACAGACCAGAGGCCCTGGGAGGCTGGTGTCACCTCACCGCTCATCAGCCTGTGCTGTAGTGACATAGTAAACAGGTCCTGGGAAGGCGTTTTGGCCTCTGATTTTTTTTTCTTAAGTTTGTTTGTTTTGTGGAAGTTTTGCCTCTGAATGTTTTCATTGCAGTACAATTTACGTAAGTGAAACAGCCCTCAGGTGCTCCCCTCCATGACTTTGGATGGGTGCAGACACCTGTGTGACCGCGACCCCACCCAGAATCCCCGGGTTCTCTGGTGCCCACCCGCCCCGGCCCCCACCCGACAGCCTCATCGTAGCTCCATTTACCTCTTCTAGAATTTCATGCAGATGAAATCACAGAATAAGTACATGTTTGTGTCTGGCCTTTCTTTTGTGGCAAGGCGGTTTGGGCGGTTGGGAGGGAAATCTGATAGTGTTTCCTTGCTGCCTTGTGATCAATGTGGTGAGAACTCTGTACTTTTTGTAACTTACAGGTTTTCTCTGACCGTTTGTAAGGTCTGTTTCATGAATATTCCAGAGGAACTTGAAGGAGTACTCCCTAGTTTTCAGTTCAGAGTGCCATGCCCCTGGTTGTGTAAGGCGTGCTGCTCACTTGGACACAGAGTAGGCCGGGATCCCCTTTCGTTGCTCTCCGCCAGCACCCGCGTGTCTGCCGCGGCTGCGTTTTGGATGCTGCTGCATTTGCTGCTGCGATGTCTCCGTGGTGACTTGCACCCTCAGTGTCCCAGAGAGCCGTTCTTCGTCTGGCTTAACGCATTTCGGCTTGAAGTTCATCGTCCCCCATAGTGGGATCGTGATGCTTGCTTTCGTGGTGCCTGCTTTTTCCCGGCTCCAAAACGCCTTTCTGAACCGCTTGGTTCCTGGTGCATCGTGCATAGCGAGAGTTGAAGGTCTTGCTTTGTGATACAGTCTGAAAAGCTTTTTCCTTTTTATGTGAGTTCAGGTGTGTTTGGCCTTAGTTCTGCCTTATTTTATTTTATTTTATTTTATTTATTTTTTAAGATTTTACCTATTCATGAGAGAGAGAGGCAGAGACACAGGCAGAGGGAGAAGTAGGCTCCACGCAGGGAGCCCAATGCAGGACTCGATCCCGGGACCCCAGGACCACCCCGAGCCGAAGGCAGACGCTCAACCGCTGAGCCACCCGGGCGTCCTTAGAGTAAAAACATTCCCCACTTGGCCTGTGCCTTGGTTTGCCCACCTGGGGGACGTTGCTGCTCAGGGGTGGACTGTGGGCCTGCTCGTAGCCCCTGCCCCAGCTCCCATCTTCCAGCAGCTTCTATGTGTACACGGTCAGGACGTCAACCGCCTGGGACTAGTCCCTGTTCTCCCGGCGAACACATCCAGGACTTACTGGGAATCCCTTTGCCGTCCCTTCCCCGTAGCCTCCGGGCAAAGCCTGCCCCGTGGCCGTGTCCTCAGAGGATTCGCAGGAGCAGACTTCCCAGCATGTTAGTGTTGAGACTGCCCGATGTGGCGCCGTCTGGCAGGAGCACAGCGTGAGCTCACATGCACATGAAATTGTCCAGTAGCAACACTGAAAAGGTAAAGAGAGGTGTGGAGAGAGAGAGAGAAAGAGAAGAAAAGAAAAGAAAAAAGAAAAGGAAGGGAAGGGAGAGAGAAGGGAAGGGAAGGGAGAGAGAAAGAGAGAAAAAGAAAAAAAAGAAAAGAAAAGAAAAGAAAAGAAAAGAAAAGAAGGAAGGAAGGAAGGAAGGAAGGAAGGAAGGAAGGAAGGAAGGAGGAAGGAAGGAAGGAAGGAAGGAAGGAAGGAAGGAAGGAAGGAAGGAAGGAAGAGGGATCCCTGGGTGGCGCAGCGGTTTGGCGCCCGCCTTTGGCCCAGGGCGCGATCCTGGAGACCCGGGATCGAATCCCACATCGGGCTCCCGGTGCATGGAGCCTGCTTCTCCCTCTGCCTGTGTCTCTGCCTCTCTCTCTCTCTGTGACTATCATAAATAAATAAATACCTTAAAAAATTTAAAAAAAGAAAAAGAAAGAAAGAAAGAAGAAAGAAAGAAAGAAAGAAAGAAAGAAAGAGAAAGAAAGAAAGAAAAAGATGAAATTAACTTTAATAATATATTCTGTTTAACTCAGGGCCCCTGACTGGCTCAGTCAGAGGATCGTGCGACTCTTGATCTTGGGTCGTGAGTTCAAGCCTTGTGGTGCGTATGGAGGTTACTAAAAACTACATAAATAAAAACTTTAGGGGCACCTGGGCGGCTCAGGTGGTTAGGCATCTGTCAGGTCATAGTCCTGAGGTCCTGGGATCGAGCCTTACGCTGGGCTCTCTCCCTCTCTGCCCCCTGCCCCCAGCTCATGCTTTCTATCTCGAATGAAAATGAAGTCTTTAAAAAAAAAAAAAAAAACTTAAAAAAATTTTTATTTAGCCCCATAGGGTCTGAAAAACATGATCGTTTCAACATATAATCACCAAAACCAAAAAGTTACTGGGATGTTTGACATTCTCCTTTATTCCTTGAGTTTTTGAAATCCAGTGCATCTTCCCCTTGAAGCACATCTGTGTGGACCAGCGACATCAGGTGTCAGGTGTGCACGTGTGGCCGCGAGCGGCCGTGTCAGCACAGGTCTGTAGCCCGTGTGTCGCACAGAGTTGTGGCAGCTACAAAGGCCTTGGTGCTCGTGCTCTGTGCATGTTGTGAGTGTGGCTGTGGCATCTTCTGCTGGACGCTGTCAGGAGCCTGGTGTGCTCTCCGCCCTGCGGACTTCCTTGCCTGTTCACACAGTCATATACATGGCATCGAGCGTGTGGCCAGAGTGTCTGGCTTTTTTCCCTTGGTTCCCCCACATGTGGCACGTGTCAGGGCTTCACTCCTTTTTATGGCTAGTGCTGTTCGCCGTCTGGCTGGGCCACACGCTGTCATCCACCCGTCAGCTGTGAGCAGCAGCCCGGCCCCTGGGGATGTGTGCCCTGCCGTCAGGGGGACACCTAGCAGCGGCCCTGGAGCGGCCCGACCCTCGCGGGGGCCCGTGGCACATGCCCGCAGCACAAGGGGCTCTCGGCCTCCTTGACTCTGTCTTCGTGTCACTCTTCTCAGGCCGTGTGTGGCTGGCTCGGCCCTGAGCCCCACACCGTCCATGGGGCTGCTTCCTGAGCTGCCTCCACGTCAGCTTCCTCGGGCTGCTCTGCGCTGTGTCTCCCCCAGTTCTTAGGGCTCCTGCTTTCTTGACACTGCTCTCCTTCGTTCTTTTTTTAAAAGGAAACATTACAGGGATGCCTGGTGGGGGGGGGGGGCCTCAGTGGTTGAGCATCTGATAACTTGAGCTCCTAGATTCACTTGTGCCTGAGCAACCCCTGGACTCTTCATAGGGACCATATATAAAATTCTCCTCTACATCGAGTTGGATCTCTGATATTCGCCGCTAAAATGGCCCCAAGTATGGGCCCCTGGGGGGCTCTGCGGTTGAGCGTCTGCCTTCGGCCCAGGGTGTGACCCCGGCGTCCCGGGATCGAGCCTGCTTCTCCCTCCGCCTGTGTCTCTGCCTCTCTCTGTGTCTCAGGAATAAATAAATAAAATCTTAAAAATAAATAAAATAAACATTACTGTATATATTTTATTTGTTTTAAAGATTTATTTCAAAAACAGAGGAATTGGGGATAGGACAGGGGCAGAGGCAGAGGGAGAGAAGCAGCCTCCACTGAGTGCCCGAGGCCGCGGTCCTGAGGTCATGACCTGAGCTGAGATCCAGAGTCGGGGCTCCTCGGCCTGCGCCGCCGGCGCCCTCAGCTCCCTGGTTCTTCATCTCCCACCAGGGCTCTTCCTCCCCAGTGGCTTCGCCCGGTGCCAAGTCCCCGGTGCTGAGCCGGTGCTCGCGGCCTCCCCGGGCGGGGACCGTGGCAGGTGGCAGCCCCCGCGCTCTGCGCTCCTCCCGGCGTCCACTCTGAGGCCAACTCCCACGGCTCAGCTCCCACAGCCAGCGTGAGGGAGACGCGGAGCGGGCCCCATGTCCGGCGGCTGCTCCTGGCCTCGAGACGGCAGGCCCTCCCGCCATGCCCTCCGCGCCGTCCTGTCTTCCCCAGGGGGAGGCGGGCAGGGACGGGAGGGGTAGCTCCCTGTGGAGATGGTAACGACCGGCCTGCGCCCTCAGAGCCCCGGGAACCTTGGGGGGGATTCGGGGGAACCCGGCGCGCTCCCACTCCGGGAGGCCCCCCGGCAGCCCGGCCCGGAGGACGCCGTCGGGGAGACGGGACCGGCCGTCGGGGAGCCAGGCGGGCCAGGACGGCCTTCCCTCCGTGCCGCCAGACCGAGTGCCTCAGAGGCCGCGGCCGGCTGAGAAAACAGAATTTCTCTTTATTGTGGAAACCTCGGATCCCGTTGTCCTTCACGCCCAGACCCTCCTCTCTTTTCTGCGTAGGAGCCGCGGACATGTGCTCATCACTTGGCCTTTTTCTCGCCCTCTCGACAGGTGGCCAGTGGCATGTTCGTGCTCACGTAGGGTTTGCTGTAATGGTGAGGGCGTGCTTCCACACGCGGTGTGCACATCCACACAAAGCAGGGCGTACGTAGGAGTCCACTGGATGCGGAGCCCACTGACCGCCTCTTCCTTTTGTCCTCAGAGCCCCCCACGATGAACCCCGTGGTGGAACCGCTGTCCTGGATGCTGGGGACCTGGCTGTCAGACCCGCCGGGAGCCGGGACCTTCCCGACACTGCAGCCCTTCCAGTACCTGGAGGAGGTGTGCATCTCCCACGTGGGCCAGCCTGTGCTGAACTTCTCGTAAGTGCCCCCACCCCGACTGCCTGTGAGCAGCACCAGGCTGAGACACGCAGGCGCCAGGCGGGTTGTGTTTCAGAGAGGCACCCTCTCCCTGCCCTGACTCTGGTCACACTTGGGTAATGGCACTTTCTGGGTCTCTCATGTATCTGAAGGTGTGAGGCTGAGCACAAAACCTCATCAGGCTTGTTTGTGCAAACGCAAAAGTAAGTGCTTGTGCTCAGATCCCTCGTTCCACGCAGTACCTGATGTGAAGTCACCCCCATGTTACTGAAAACAGAATGGCCTGGCTTTCTTTTAGAATCCCTCCTGCCCCTGAGCTACTTGAGGTCTCAGGGAAGCTGTCAGTATATGTAAGTCATCCCTATACCCAGCGCAGGGCTTGAACTTACAGCCTTGGGATCAAGACCTAAACTGAGATCAAGGGTCGGACACCTAACCTCCTAAGCCGCCCAGGCGCCAGACAGCTACGTTGTTTTATATTTGGAGGGTGGGGATGCTTTATAAAGTGAGAAGAGCGTCCGATACCTGGGGCTTCACCTTTCCTGCTGTCCACAGGTTCAACGCCTTCCATCCGGACACACGCAAACCCATGCACAGGGAGTGTGGCTTCATCCGCCTCAAGCCCGATACCAACAAGGTGGCCTTTGTCAGCGCCCAGAACACAGGTACGCCTCCCTTGGTGGCTGTCCCTGGCCTGCCCCCTGCCCGCACGCCCTGCATGCCAGCAGCGGGGTGGCCACGGGGGGAGGCAGCATCTGCCTCCTGCTTTCCAAGTGACCTCCGGGTGTGTCCGTGCTCATGGTCATGTTTGTGGGGGACGACTGAGCGCTTGTCCATGTGGGAAGCGTCAGGCGTTTGGACAGGCTCAGTGGGGCTGCGGGAGGGCGCTGGTGAGAGGAGGCTGATTCCCTTTTCTCCTGAGTTCCTCAGCAGCAGCCCACGACAGAGCCTGTGTCTGCCGCAGCTCACAGATGTTTCCTGTGTGAGTGAGAACGGGGGGCTCGCTGTGCAGCCAGACGTCCTCTGTCTGGAACTCTGCTCTGCCCCAGTGTGAGGTCACCCTAAGGTAGTTAACCCGGTTCGTGAGTTAGAAATTACTCAAGAACACCTGCCTGACCTTTACCTCGTTCATAGGCTCCAGTGAGTCTCACTTCCTAAAAGCTGGTGGACGATCAGAGCTAGCCTGTCCCCGCAGAGTGGGCCTGCCCAAGGCCTTGGCGAGCTAGAAATCGGGGGGACTTCGGCCCCTGGGGAGGGGGGGTCCTTGTCCTATTTGATGGGGCAGGGCCGGGGTCAGGGCAGTGACCCCCCCAGAGTGACCCCTCCACAGACCCCCTGCCCTGGCTGTGAGAGTCTTTCCCCCTTGATGCCCAGGAGGCTCAGTGCTGGAAGGGGACAGGTTGTTGCCTCACTGGCTTCAGAGTTCAGACCTGTTGAAGCCTTGGGTGCAAAAGGTGGTGGTAGGGGCAGTGGTACCAGGAAGCCATGGGCAGGCTGTTGAGGACTCCCGGCCCCCGCAGGCATCGTGGAGGTGGAAGAGGGCGAGGTGAACGGGCAGGAGCTGTGCATCACGTCCCACTCCATCGCCAGGATCTCATTCGCCAAGGAGCCCCACGTGGAGCAGGTGAGCCTTCCCTCTCAGATGCCATGTGCTCAGTAATAAGGGGGTCATGAGTCCCCCCGGCCGCAGGCAGCCTTTCCCCTGGATCTCGGAGGCCTGCGTGTGCCGTCATCTTGTTGCTCCCCCCACATGCCGAGGTGGAGGTGTGCGCGGCGGAATCGTCTGGTCCCCGGCAGCTGGGCCCCTAGGGGTCATCAGGTCGGCTGTGGTTCTTCTGTCACAAACATCATATTACATTTGTGGTGTTCTCTTTGGTAAATAAATCCACATCCATTGGGAGAGTTCAGAGGACAAGGACCTTTGGGATATCGACGCAGATCATTAAATTGCTTTCCTTGGTGGCCGCGTTCCCGCCAGTGCTGCAGGAGCACACCTGGTACCCTGCGCCTGTGTCCCCACGGCCTGGCTGCAGACTTGCTGGGGACGGTATCTTGTTTTACCTTAAGGGCGCCAGGGAGCATTGTCCGTGCTTGTTGGCCGTTTGTGCTTCTTGCCCCGTACGGCAGACGCTCGAAGTCCCTGCCTGTGTTTCAGTGGCTCTCATTTTCTTTCTGATTTAAGGGAGCTTTCTGTGTCCCGTGGCTGGTACTCTCTGCCCTTTACGTGGCAAATGTTTCCGCATTTGGTGGCTTTTGTGAGTTTGGTTGGGGTGCGCTCTACTCACAGGTTGTGAGCTTTCCTGTAGTTCTCTCCGGGGGTCTTCCCCTTCATGGGGTCTGGGTTTGGGTTTCTTTTTTTAAAAAAAAAAAAAAATAGATTTTATTTATTTATTCATGACAGACACAGAGAGAGAGAGAGAGAGGCAGAGACACAGGCAGAGGGAGAAGCAGGCTCCATGCAGGGATTCCGACGTGGGACTCCATCCCGGGTCTCCAGGATCACACCCTGGGCTGAAGGCGGTGCTAAACCGCAGGGCTTCCGGGGCTGCCCTGGGCTTGGGTTTCTACTCAGATGATGACATCAACTCTTCTGCACCTTTGTAGCGTCCCTTTCACACCTCGACCTTAGTCCCTCCCAGATGTGTGTTCACATGATGCGTGCACAGACGGGTGACCAGCAGCCCCCCAGATGTGGAATGTCTTGCCTCTCGGGCCCGTCTCCATAGATGGGGGAGAAGGGTCCTGTTGTCTACTTTTTCTCTGATAGTGATTCAAAGTCGTGTAGTAAGTTGGGTTACCGTAGTCCTGTGTCCCATTTACTATCCGGGGCGGGTTGGTATTCTTTCCTCGACATTTTCTTGGTTAAGTGTTCTGTGTTCCCTCCTCTGGACGGACCGTCACGCGGGTCTGTCCAGGTCTGCACCCTTCACACCAGGATCACGTAAACACGTGAGTTAACCTGAGGTCAAGGGGAGTTCTGGTCAGTAGCCGTGTGAGTGGTGTGGTGCTGCGTCGTGCTGTCTCGGGTGTAGTTTGGGTGCCAAGTTACTTTTTGACTTTAATCATGCAGGTCTTGGGTAGTTCACGGCAGGGTATTGCTGTAGCACTTTCTAGTTAGTTTTCGTGGCGCTGGCTTCCGCTAGCATGTGGCTTCCACTCCATCTTCTGATTGTGTTGATGGTGGGGAGGCCTCTGGTTTGTGCGCGCCTCTGCTGGCCAGGACTGTCCGTCCTGACGGCTGGTCCGCAGGCACAGCCCTGACGGAGCCGGGGGGAGTCCAGGCTGGTGCTCACCCCGCGAGGTGCTTGCCCCGGGCCACACGGTGGCGGGCAGCCTGGGCTGGGTCAGGAGCCCCTGTGTCTGTACGGGGACAGTGATACTCAGGAATGGCCTTTAACTTTCATCAAATGCTTTTGCTGCCTCTTTTGGGAGGATTCTGTGTTTTTCCACTTGAAGCTGTTGATGCAGTGAATTGTATTAATAACTTCTGAGTGTTGAGGTGTGTCTGCTTTTTGAAGAGAACGCCCACTTGTCCTGATTCTGGTATCACAGTTACTCGTAGAGGCCGCTGGGAGCCTTTTCACTGTTTCTGTTCCCTGACAAGGAATAGAAGCCCTTGGAGATGGCCTGTTCCTTGTAGATGTCCTCGGGGTCCTCAGGACGCATCTGGGCGCCGCAGGCGGTGGGGGTTACCCGGCCTTCCTACCCCCTGCGACTGCAAGGCCAAGGCTCCCAGGACCAGGGCTCTTCCATCTAGATTTTCAGGGTTTGAGAAAGAAGGAACGCTTACTGCTTTCTCTGTCTGCATTCTGCGTCCCCTTTGTATTTCTGATCTTTTCTGTCTTTGTTTTTTCTTTTTCTTGCTCATACTTGCCAGAGTTTACTTTATCATGGTTTATTTTTTTGAGGGTGTTGATTTTCTTTTATATTACTGGAGAACTAACTTGGAGTGTTATGAATTAAACACAGGAATCCCTCTCTGTAAAAGGAGGGGAAGGAGACGTGAAGCCTATGGGTGGGGAGCATGGTGAGGGCAGGACCCCCGCGGGGGAGCACAGTGAGGGCAGGACACCTCTGGGTGGGAGCACGATGAGGGAAAGAGCCCCTGGGGGGGAGCACAGTGAGGGAAGGACCCCCTGGGAGGAGCACAGTGAGGGAAGGACCCCCTGGGGGGGAGCACGGTGAGGGAAGGACCCCTCCGGGAGGGGACCAGAGGAGGGCTCAGCTCTGCAGTGACATGGCTGACCATCGACCGGCTGGGTGTGCCTCGGTGGGCCTCCCTGCTGGGTCAGTGTGGACAGACCTGGAAGGGAGGGAGCCGGGGAAGAAGGCCTCTGTCCTCCAGAGGCTGGTGGCCAGAGTCCTGGGAGCAGCAGGTGTCGGGACAGGTCCCATTGTGTGCCGTTGGAGCCTGACCTCATCGCTTCTGTTACCTGCTCTGTGTGCTCGGCCACTCGAGACCCCACACGGCGCCCACGGCAGCCCTGAGACACAGCGGGGCCACGCAGCACCAGAGAGGCCCCTGCCTTCCAGAGACTCCACCTGTACTCCGGTACCCTGAGGTGCTGCCCCTGCGGCCGGACTGCTCTGCTGGCCTCAAGGAGGCTCCCCTCCCCTCCCCTCCCCTCCCCTCCCTTCCTGGCAAGTCCCGTCCAGGTCCTCTGAGTGGCTCCCACTGCGCGTCCCCTTCCTGACACTTGCTGTTCCGTCACTTGGACGTGAGCCCCTCCTCAGTACCCTTCCAGTCTGTATCTCTTCATCTGTTTCTGTTGCTGAGAAACAAGAGTGCTTAATTTTAGGTGGTTCAGTTTCCTGGGCTCTCCTTTCTGAATTGGTTTTCTGTTTCTTGGTTAGGTAGGCTTCCTGAAAACAGGTCAAAAAATATATATATTCTCTCTTTTGTTTTCCTGGAAGCATCACAGCTTGGCCTAAAACCTCCCCTTCAGGTCATTCATTCACCTAGAACGGAGTTTTGTGCAGATGAACATCTGGCCGTCCCAGGTGCCCTGCTTGCCTGCCCCCACCCCCACCCCCCTGCCAGTTCACGCTCACTTGCATGAATTACTAGAACTTTCGTCTTTTACTTAACACCCCCACCCCGTGGAGGTATAATTGGCGGCCAGTTAGTGTGCGCACAGCAGGTGTCCACCCTCAGAGCTACCTCAAGAGCCTGTGCCCCCTGGCCGGCCCCCAGGTTTCTGTCCCTACAGACCGGATTGGCGTCTTCTAGGACTCATTGCACACAGAGCCTTACGGTATTTGCTCCTTCGCTCAAGTTCATCCTGTCGCTTTCAGTGGTACTTTGGGTACGTTTGATTCTGAGTCGTGTGCTGCTGGGGCGAACGTTCCAGCTTTGTCTCCTCTGTTGGCAGACACCGATGGCCTCGTGCCTGGGCCCTTAGGAGGAAAGCTGCTGTGAGCATGTGTGCGCGTCTTGGTGTGCACGTGTGAGTACCTCGGGCTGCGGCTGCTGGGCCACGTGGGGGCACCAGGCAGGTGAGCAGGAGCCGCTCCACTGCTGCCCCCCCGCTCCCCCGCCCCGCTGCCCTGCTGGCCCCTGAGTGTTGGCTGTCCTGGTGGCAGCAAAGGGGCGTCTTGCGTGGTCACCTACGGTTCCGGGTGACTGATGTAGCTCATCCTCCCCTGGTGCATATTTGCCGCTTCCCTGTTGTGTGGAGGGTGCCGAGATCCTGGGCCCCCTTTTCCGGCGGCTTGCGGTTCTTACTACTGGGCTCTGAGTACGTGTCCGGGGGCAGGTTCGCGTCAGGTGCGTGTGTCCCCGGCTTATGACTTGCCCTCTCATTTCTTTTACGAAGTGTTTTACTTCTCATTTTCCACTATCAGCTGTTTTTTATACTCTGTGCTTTTTGTGCCCTGCCTTTACTTCTTTGGCTTAACCCAGGCAGCAGAGATTTTTAACCCTTGTTTTCTCCCAAGAATTTTTATGGTCTTTAGTTTTGGAATTTGTGTTTTTGAACGGTATGAAGTAGGGGTCAAGATTCTCTGACTTTCTTTCCCCCATAGCTGTTGTCCCAGTTTGTTGAAAAGTCTGCCCTCATCGCCGCCACCACAGGAAGGTGCCTTGCCCGGGCCCGGGTCTGCACGGTGCTGGACCCAGGTGATCCCTGAGGTCTGTGCCCTGAGACCACGTGGCCTGGGTTACTGTCGCTTCATAGGAATGTTTGCGATCAGATCGTATCATTGCCCAACTTTTTTTTCCTTTTCTGCAAAATTGTTTTGGCTACTCAAGGACCCTTTGAATTTCCGTATGAATTTTGGAATGAGTTTGCCAACGTCTAGCATTCTTTAGAATTAATTGAGTTTCTGGATTAATTTGGGAAGTACCATCTTCAGAAAACTGACTGTCCTAGTCCAGTACACGGGTGAACCTCTCCACGCGTGCAGGCATCTGTCGCCGTGAGTTGTTTGTAGTTCTAAGGGTGCAATTAGGTTTATGCCTGGGTATTTGTGGGTTTGGGATGCTATTATAAATGATTTTTAAATTTTCCCGATTATTGCTGCTAGCTCATAGAAATACATTTGACTTTTACACATTGGTTTTATGTCCTGTAAGCTTCTCAAGTTCACTGTTTTATTTTACTTATTTTTGTAATAGATTCTTTGGGGTTGTCTACACACTCAGTCCTGCCGTCTGCTATTATAGACGCTGTCACTTCTTTCTTTCCAGTCTCGATGCCACTTGCTTTTCTCCTGCACTAGGACGTAGGAAAGGATGGCCTACAGATGGTTTAGTCCAGGCGGGAGTAGACGCCAGGCCCTGTGCTCTGTTCACGGGAGCCGCTCCGTCTGTCACCACTGGCTGTGATGGTCACTGTCGGGTTCTGACTGATGCCTTTTACCATATTATGTTTTCTTATATTCATAGTCTGCCGGCTTTTGAAAATTGTAAATGAGTGTTGAATTCTGACAAGTGCTTCTGCTGTAACTATCGAGGTGCTTGTGTGATTTTTTTTCTCCTTTATTCTCTTAATGTGGTGAGTTATGGGAACAGGATTTCAGATATTGACGTTCTTTGGATAAACCCCACCTGACCGTGACGATTTATCGTTTTTATCTATTGCTAGATTTATATATTACTAAAATACATCATGTTGAAGGATTTTTGCGTCATAGTGTTTCTTTTATTCTAGTTGTCCTGAGTTTAATTTCCTCTCTTTTGAGCTCTTAAACAGGAAACTTACCTCATTGATATTTAGCCCATTTTTTGTGGTCCAGACCCCGGGATCACACCCCGAGCCAAAGGCAGACGCTCAACCGCTGAGCCACCCAGGCATCCCCATTTTTGGTTTATAATGCACTTTTGGAAACTATGAATTTTCTGCTAAGCTTTGCCTCAGCTGCGTCTGCTGGTATTACCTCCTAGCTCAAAATACCTTCCTGGTGACTTTCTTCTTTGAACTGGGTCACCTAGAAGTATGTTACTTACTTGCCAAATATTTGAGGATTTTCTGCATATTCTGTTGCTAACGATCTCTAATTTAATTCTGTAGAGCCCAGAGAACGTGCTCTCAGAGTGACTCTGTGCCACCACAGTACATGATACAACTTGGGGGGGCACCTCATGTGCGCTCCAAATAAATAGGTTTTTGAGAGTTGTTGGGTCTAGTGGACTGAAATGCCAGTTAGGTCAAGTCGATGGATGACATCACTAAGATTTCCTTCACACGACTGATTGTTTTTGGCGGAGGGGGTTCTGGTTCTGATTACCGAGAGGTGCTAAAATCTCCACCGATGATCTAGGTTATTTCTGTTCCTTTTTTTGGTGCTGTTTTTGCTTCATGACTTTGAAGCTCTGTCCTTAGATGCATACATATGATATGTAAATATACGCATTATATTTATAAAACGTTCCTCTTGGTAGCTTGTCCTGTTCCTGAGGTCTGTTGGTAACAGAACCACACCTGCTGTCCAATATTTGTTGTTTATACGGTGCATCTGTTTTCCTACCTTTTACTTATGTCTCTATATTTCATGGGGTCTTGCTTTTTTTGTCTAGTCAAAAATCTCCACATTTTAATTGGAGTTAGTCCATTTACATGTAACAGATATATTACTGATAGGGTAAGTTGTAAGACCACCATCCTGATTTGTTGTTTTTTCTTTCTTGTTTTTTTCCTTTACCATGTTCTCTTGGGTTAATTAAGTATTTTTAGCATTGTTTTATTTTTTCTTTTAACTCTTTTTCTATTAAAGTATAGTTGACATGCAATGTTACGGTGGTCTCAGGTGTACCATTTAGTGATTGGACAACTCTGTAAGCTCTTTATTACGCTGTGCTGCCCACACGTGCAGCTCCCACCTGTCCCCACGCGACCCCATCACCGGCTCGCCAACTGCTGTCCCCGTGCGGCGCGTCTCGACCCTGGGACGTGTGCTCAGTACCTGGAGGCTATAATTCCTGCTCCCCTTCACCCCTGTTGTCCATCCCCTTCCCTCTGCAACCACCAGCATGTCCTCTGTATTTATGGGTCTGATTCTTTTGTTCATCTGTTTTGTTTTTTTAGGTTCCACACACAAGTGAAATCCTGTGGTATTTGTCTTTCTCTACTTTCCTTAACATAATGTCTCTAGGTCCATCCATGTTGTTGCAAATGGCAAGATCTCCTTTTTTATGGCTGAGTGATATTTCTTCTGTTAGCTTCTTAGCTGTGTCTTTCTCATTTTTTTTTTATTGGTTTCTTTGAAGCCAACAGTGTACACCCTAAACTTAACCAAAGTCTATTTATAATCTGTATGGCACCATCGCATCTCCCACTTCATGTTGATTTTGGATAATCTCCCTTACTTTACAGCTGACACTTTCCTGTTCCTGCTTCTCATATGTCGTGGCTTTCAGCTCTGTAACCCTGCAACCGTTTTTTCTCTGTATGTCACACCTGTAACATGTATATGTAAATACGTGTTTAAAGCATATACACACATACCATAAATCTTCACAGTATTGTAAGTTTTGTTTTATTTCTTAAGATTTTATTTATTTATTTATTTATTTATTTATTTATTTATTTATTTATGAGAAATAGAAAGCAAGCACCAGTACAGAGGAGCAGAGGGAGAGGGAGAAAGACCGACGCTGACTCTCCACTGAATGCAGAGCCTGACACGGGGTCAGTCCACAACCATGAAATCACAACCTGAGCAGAAACCAAGAGTCAGACTCTTAACCAACTGAGCCACCCAGGCAGCCCATTACTTTTGCTTTAAATAATCCTCTCATGTTCAGAGAAATTACAGAGAGGGGGAGAGTAATCACTTCTCCTAACCCACTTATTTTCTGTCTTGTGTTCTTTTCACTTTCCTGTAGACGAGGGTCTACATAATATCCCTTCATCCTGAAGCCCTGTGTTCACACCTTCTTTGCAGTATAGGTCTGCTGTCTGCAGTTCTCTTGGGATTATATTACTTTATGACTTTTTTTTAACTGTGGAGTAAAATACATATGACAGACTTCAACATCCTAACCGTTTTTAAGGGTACAGAGTAGGGGTATTAAGTATTTTTGTACAGTGTGCAGCCGGCACCACCATCCATCACCAGAACACTTGCATCCTATAAAACTAAAAGCTCCATGCCCATTAAGTAGCAATTCCCCACTCTCTCTTCCCGCGCCCCGGAACCCTCCCTTCCTACTTTGTGTCCACTGGATCTGTCTACAGACCGTAAGTGGAATCACACACTACTTGCCTTTTAGTGACTGGTTTATTTCACGCAGTATAATGTCCTCGGGATTCATCCATGTTGTAGAACATTGTGGAATTTCCATCGTTTTTAGGGCTGAGAGTAGTCTGTATAGTGTATGTATGTATTATGTTTTGATTATCCATCCATCCATCAGTAGACACAGTCGCCTCCATGTTTTGTCTCCCGTGAATAATGCCACCATTAACTTGGGTGGACAAATATATCTTCAAGACCCTCCTTTTCGGCATACCTGGGTGGCTCAGTGGTTTGGCGCCTGCCTTCGGCCCAGGGCATGATCCTGGGGTCCTGGGATCGAGTCTCACATCGGGCTCCCTGTATGGAGCCAGCTTCTCCCTCTGCCTGTGTCTCTGCCTCTCTCTGTGTCTCTCAGGAATAAATAAATAAAACCTTTAAAAAAAAAAAAAAAAAAGACCCTTCCGGTTCTTGTGTGTACCTGCAGATGGACTTTCTACACCGTAGAGTAGTTTGTTGTTAATTTTTAGGGGCACTGCCATACTCTTTCCCCCAGCGGCTGTGCCAGTGCATTCCTGCCGGCTGTGCAGGAGGGCTCCGGTTCCTCCGTGTTGTCACCACACCAGCTGTTTTCTGGGTGTGGTACAGCAGCCAGAGTTCTGTTATCTTGGACTCCCTTATCAGATACATGACTCCCAAATATTTTCTTTCTTTTTGTGAGCTGCTTTTTTACTGTTTACAGTATCTTTTGATGCATCAGAGTTTTTTTTTTTTTTTTTTAAGATTTTATTTATTTATTCATGAGAGACACAGAGAGACACAGGCAGAAGGAGAAGGAGGCTCCCTGCAGGGAGCCCGACGTGGGACTTGATCCCGGGTCTCCAGGATCACGCCCTGAGCCGAAGGCAGACACTCAACCACTCAGCCACCCAGGCGTCCTGATACATCAAAGTTTTAATTTTCATGAATTACAATTTGGTTTTTTTTCTGTTGTTGGCTGTATATTTGGCGTCACGTCCAAGAAACCTTTGCCAACTTGAGCATTGTGAAGTGTTTGCACTATTCTCTTCAAAGAGTTCTGTGGTTTTAGCTCTCACATTTAAGTCTCTGACTCATGGGAGTTACTTTTGGTGTGTGGTGATAGCATCCACCTTCGTCCTTTTGCATGCAGATGTCCAGTTTTCCCAGTGCCATTTGTTGAAAAGATTCTCCTCTCTCCACTGAATGGTCTTGGCAGCTTTGTTGAAAATCACTTGGGCAACCCAGGGGACTCAGCGGTTTAGCACCGCCTTCAGCCCAGGGCGTGATCCTGGAGTCCGAGGATCGAGTCCCACGTCGGGCTCCCTGCGTGGAGCCTGCTTCTCCCTCTGCCTGTGTCTCTGCCTCTCTCTCTCTCTCTCTCTCTCTCTCTGTGTGTGTGTGTCTCGTGAATATATAAATAAAAATCTTAAAAAAAAAAAAAAGAAAGAAAGAAAATCACTTAACTACATATGTGAGAGTTGATTTCTGGGTTCTCTACTCTGTTCCATCAGCCTATATGTCTGTCTTTATGCCAGGGCCATACAGCTGTGAAATCAAGAAGTGTGTGTCCTTCAGCTTTGTTCTTTTTCATTTGTTTGTTTTGGGGGGGCAGTTCTCTCTCAGTCTCTCTCTCTTTTTTTGGGGGGGGTCTCTTGAGATTCCATGTGAATCTTGGCATGGTATTTTCTGTTTCTACAAAACATACAGGGATTTTGATAGGGATGTCATTAATTCTGTACATGTTTGGGCAGTATTGATATCTTACTGATCTTAAGTTTTCTAATCCATGAGCGTTGGATGTGTTTCCATTTATTTGTGCTTTGTGGTTGTTGTTGTTTGGTTGTTGTGGGCTGTCCCTGTGCCCAGAAGCCACCTGAGATGTAAACAGATCTTCTTGGGTGTTTTTCTGACCCTCTCCCTGGGCATGTGCACTCCCTTTCTAATTTCCCCATGTTGTTTGTCCTAGTGTCTGATGTCTGGTTCCTCAAAGAGAGAAGAGTTAAAATGAAGTGGGGTGAGGGGATGCGGCCCTTCAGATCTCCTGTGAGTCCCTTGAGCTGGAGGGACAGGGTCCTTGCTGCCCCCCTCTGGCCCCACAGGCTGCTCCAGAAATACCTACACAGCTGCCTGCCTCCCGGCTACTGGACAGGCCAGGGCAGGTGCGCCCCAGCAGGGAGACCAATTCTGGGGGCTTCCTACTCGACCATCTTCACCGAGTCCTCCATCACTCCCAGCTTTGAAGGATATTTTTACCATAAGTAAAATTCTGGGTCAACAGGTATTAGTTTTTAAAGTAATTTCTTTATCTTGTTAAATTGTCTTCTGACTTCGTTGAATTGAAAAGTCAACTAGAATTCTTCATGCCCTGTACATTATTTGTCTTTTTTTCCTAGTGGGTTTTTTTTTTTTTTTTTAATCTTTGAGAGAAAGAGAGAGCATAAGTGGAGGGTGGGGCAGAGGGAGCAGCAAGACACCCTGCTGAGCGGGGAGCCCGACTGGACACGGGGCTCGACCCCAGGACCCCGGGATCACGACCTGAGCCAAGGGCAGACGCTGCACCGATGGAGCCACCAGCTGCCCTTTCTCTAGTCATTTTTGAGATTTCTTTTTCTTTATCTTCCTGGGTGTGGGGTCCTTGTGTTTGTCCTGTGTGAGTCTCCTGAAATTCTTGGATCTGGGGTGGTGGTGGTGTCATATTTGGGGATTTTCTGCCACAGTTTCTCCAACTCTTTTTCTGCTCCGTTCTTACTCTTCCCGTCAGAACTGCTACTAAACAGATGGTAAGCTGTTTAATGCCGTCCCGTGTGTCCCCAAGACTCTGTTCATTTTTCTTCAGTCTCTTTTGTCTACATTAGTCAAATTAGGTATTTTAAAGATTTTTGTTTTTAATCTCTGTGCCCATGACAGGGCTCAGACTCACAGCCCTGAGATTAAGAGTCACACGCTCCACCAACTGAACCAGGCGCCCCCAATTTGGATATTTTTTTGACCTGTTTTCAAATTCACAGAGCCTTTCTTCTGTCTCCAGTTTGCTGTTAACCTATTGAGTGAATATTTCTTCTTTCTATTGTGCCTTTTCTCAAAATGATCCTTCGTCCGAGTTTCCTCTCAGTGCCTCCTCTCCTCCCACACCGGCAGCCACCTGTCCTTGTCACCCGGAGGAGTAGGGCGGGGGTTTGGTTGCCGGCGTGGCACAGGTGTGTGTCCGAAGCTGTGGGGCAGCCTCTGGCCCTGGACCCCGTGGGTGACCCCTTCGCCCGTTCAGGGATGCGGACATGGAAGCAGCCTGCGTGCGCCCTGACGGATGAGTGGACAGAGCAAGTGTGTGTGTGTGCGTGCACGCGTCTATGCACATGCTCACGGAATATTATTCAGCCATTAAAAAAAAAAGAATTAAACCCTGCGGGGATTATACTAGGTGAAGTAAGTCAGAGAGAGAGAAGTACTTCATGGTTTCATTTATAGGTGGAACTTTTTTTTTTTTTTTTAAATTTTTATTTACGATAGGCACGCAGTGAGAGAGAGAGAGAGAGGCAGAGACACAGGCAGAGGGAGAAGCAGGCTCCATGCACCGGGAGCCTGATGTGGGATTCGATCCCGGGTCTCCAGGATCGCGCCCTGGGCCAAAGGCAGGCGCCAAACCGCTGCGCCACCCAGGGATCCCGGAACTTTTTTTAAAACACAGAGTAGGGGGCAGCCCCGGTGGCACAGTGGTTTAGCGCCGCCTGCAGCCCAGGGCGCGATCCTGGAGACCCGGGATTGAGACCCACATCGGGCTCCCTGCGTGGAGCCTGCTTCTCCCTCTGCCTGTGTCTCTGCCTCTCTCTCTCTCTCTCTCTCTCTGTGTGTGTCTCTATGAATAAATAAATAAAATCTTTTAAAAAATTAATAAATAAATAAACACAGAGTAAGTAGGATGGTGTTGCCTGGGGCAGGGGGATGGCAGGTCGTAGGGCAGAGGGCACAGATGTCTGGGTGTAGGGGGAGCCTGTCGTGGGGGCGGAAGGGACAGTGTGCTGTCTGCAGTTAACGCCGTGTCGTGTACTTAAAATCAGCTAAGAGAGGAGAGGCGGTCAGGCCCCGCTCACGGGAGGGAACGGCGGTGGCGGGGCCAGCTAGTGGGCACGCGAGCGCCAGCCTGTACACGCATGGGTGCCGTGTCGGCCCTCGGGAAGGCGGTGCGCACCCAGCCCGGTCCTGGTTGCGGTGCCTGGCGGCGAGCCACCACCCGTGACGACGGGCCCAGAGGCCACTGGCACGCTGGGAGCCCAGGGCCACCGGGCTCAGCCGTCTGCCCCCCGCGGGGCGCGCTGGCCACTCTGGCCCTTCGTCTCTGTTTAGGGCCTGAAACCCTTTGTTTCGTGGTCAGAGCATCTTCCCCCCAGATTTCCTTTTCCATCGTTTCTCTACTGAATGAAACAAGATAAAAAAGTACTTCGAGTCCGCTCCACAGTCTGCTGCCGTGGGGCCGGCGTGGGCGGAGAATGCGTCTGTCTGGCAGGACCTTCCCTGCCCGCGGGTGCGCGTGGCCTTGCCTGCCACTCCTGGCCCCCCGGAAGCTCGGAGGCTGGCAGGGCCTCAGCCCCACGTCCCTGAGGGCCCGCGGGCTGCCAGGAGCAGACTCGCCCAAGGCGCCAGGCGGCCGGCACCCACTGGGAAGCTCGCTCGTGCCTCCCACTGGAGGACACGGCGCGTGACACCCCGAGGGACGGCAACCGAGGGGCCCGCCGGGTGACAGGAGGGCGGGGTGGCCGCGGCTGCCCGGTGTCCCTGCGGCGGGGTGGGTGCTCCCGGCTCCCCGTCCTTCCCAGGCCCCGGTGGCCTCGGGGCGCACCCAGCCCACGTCCCGCCTCTTGCTCGCCCCTCGTTCCTGGGCCCTGAGCCGGGGGCTGGGGGGCCGGCGAGCCCTGCCCTGCAGGAGCAGCGTGCCTGTCGCCGGGGCCCCGCACCACCTCGTGGCCCCTGGAAAGTGACCCAAACGTAAAAGCCTTTGTTTGTAGGTGAAATTCCAGAAAAAAATAATGTAGTTGAAAGATGCTCCCGTGGCGTGAGGGTGCTTCCCTGGCACAGGAAGTGTCCCCGAGCGTCCATGTGTCTGTCTTGGCCCCGGGCCCTCTGCTGTCCCCTCGCTGCCCCGTGCTCTCCTGGCTTCCCGCCCAGCGGCTCGTCGGCGTGCCGCCCACTGTCCCTTACTCACCGCGGCGTGCGGGCCGCGTCCTCGGGCAGTGGTAACCGGGTGTCCTGACTGTGGGACCTCCGGGACCTCGGGCGGCCCTGCCTCTGCACCAGGGTATGCGGTCCCCGCGCTGCGCCCGGGCCAGAGGCGCCCCAGGACTCCGTGTGTGCCCCCTGCCCTGAGGCCACATGGTTTTGTGGTGTGGGGGGGGGAGGTGTTTATCAGTTTTATTATTTTCATTTTGCTTTTTTGTCTTACATGACTCTGTTTTCAACGATGAGAAAACAAAACACTTTGCTTCTTACAAGTAAATACACGTGTTTTATGTCGTTTTCTTCGCATGAGTCAGATTTCTCACCAACAACACTTGGAAATCTTCCCTCACACTGAACACATCAGTAAATGCCTTTTCTAGAAAAGCAGGAGTGTCCGTCTTTAGGAGGCTCCCTTTGCCTAAGCAGGAGCCCGAGAGCCTTGTCAAAACCTAGACCCACGCAGCTCCTGTCACGGATTTTCAATCAAAATCAAAGAACTGAGATTCTGCAGGTCACGGGAGGGTGAGTGCACAGTGTGTGCAAACCAGTGTTGGACTTTGAACGTGGGGGACATATTTTCTTAAGATTTTATTTATTTATTCATGAGAGACACACAGAGAGAGGCAGAGACACGGGAGAAGCAGGCTCCCTGCAGGAGCCCGACGCGGGACTCGATCCCGGGACCCCGGGTCATGCCCTGGGCTGAAGGCAGATGCTCCACCGCTGAGCCCCCCGGGTGTCTTAGGGGAGATATTTTCAAAAACATGATTATGACTTCGGGCCCTTCCATGAGCTGGATGGGAGTCAGCTCTTTTTACACACGGGCCGCTGTTGGCAGAAGGAGAACGTGCTGCTGCCTCAGTTTCCCAACTGGAGCGCTTCGGCGGCAGGCACTGGGGCCCAGCCAGGTGCTTCATGGTCCCCAACTCTCCATCCATCCCCGCTTCCCTGCCGTGGGGTCCCTGCCCTGAGAACCTGCAGGAGGTCCTCTGGTATTTTCTCTAAGGGGAGGGGAGTCCTGCTGCTGCTAAATCATCTGCACAGTGTTTTTAGTCTAAAGAGGTCTTTCTGGGATGCCTGGATGGCTCAGTGGTTGAACATCTGCCTTTGGCTCAGGACGTGATCCTGGGGTCCCGGGATCGAGTCCCACATCGGGTTCCCTGCATGGAGCCTGCTTCTCCCTCTGCCTGTGTCTCTGCTTCTCTCTGTGTGTGTCTCTCATGAATAAATAAATAAAAATCTTTAAAAAAAATAAAGAGGTCTATTGTTTTTTAAAGATTTTTTTTATTCACAAGAGACACACAGAGAGAGGCAGAGACACAGGCAGAGGGAGAAGCAGGCTCCCCGCGGGGAACCTGATGCAGGACTCGATCCCGGGACCCCGGGGTCACGCCCGGAGCCCAAGGCAGATGCTCACCTGCTGAGCCCCCGGGCACCCCTTGCCTTTGGTTTTGAAGAGTATTTCACCGCAGCGCGAGTCCTTGGGGTGACAGTCCCGTCAGTGACTGAGGTGCCGCCCTTCTGTGGGGAAGCCCGTGTGGCTGGCGGGTCCCTGCCCTCCCCGGCGCCCAGGCGTCCGTGTGGCGTGTCCGGGGCAAGCAGCCAGCGTCGCTCGGATAGAACGTGGGGCTGCTGCTCCGTCCTCGCCATGTCCCGGGATCTGCGGGGCGCGTCGCCTCCGGGGCCCCCGCGCCCCCAGCCGCGTCTGGCCTGGGAGTCTTCCTTCCCGGCACGGAATTCCCGTTGGAGCGTCTCCGGCCGCCGCAGTCCTCGCCGGAGCCCTCCGTCCCGCGCCGGGGCCTGTGGCGTCGGCGCACCCACCGCAGGCGCCCTCCCTGGCACCTGTGCGCCTTGCTCTCGCCTCCTGGCCTCAGTTGGGGTTTTTCTGTCTGTTTTTCTTGGATCCTCGACGCCATGTGTGAAGAGCGTGGACGACGGCGCGGCCATCGCTCGGGCAGAGCCCGTCTGCAGGCTGAGCTGCCCTGAAGCTGGCCGTCGCTGCCTGGCTGCCCGTCATGGTCCCGGGGGGACGTCGGGGCTGTTCCCTGGCCTCCCAGCCTCTTGGCCCCACTGCTGTCCCCTTGCTGTCCAGGCGGCCGCTCGTGGCCACACGTGCCTCCTTGTCCCCGGGACCTCTGTCCTGGCTGCGGGGCTGGTTCCTTGGGCCTTTAAATGGACGTTGTGAGATGTGGCCCCCCTGGTTTTCTGCGCCAGACGGCCAGTAGCCGGGTGCTTGGCTGTGGCCTGGAGGAGGACGGCCTCATCCGCCCTGGACCCCAGCGCGTCCCGCACACTGGCCCCTTGGTGGCCGGTGGCTTGTGTCCCGGCTGCCTCGGCCTCTGTGGCCGGCGCTCCAGGAGGACGGGACTTCCCACCGGCCACCGTGCTCCTTCTGACACGTCGGTGCTTCCGGAGGGGCTCACGCCGAGTCCCCAAGGACATGGGCGACGTCCGGTCAGGCTGTCAGCGCGTGAGGGCGAGGGCGAGGGGGCTGAGCGCGGGAGGTCAGCTTCCGCCTGAAAGGAAGTGGCCGGCTTGTCAGTGAGTCGAGACGAGCCCGAGGCCGGGGCGCCTGCTGGACGCCTGCGGATGGCGGCCGTGGGCTCAGCGTCCGCCGCCCCGGCGGGGCCACCGCACGGCCACAGGCCTCAGCGTCC
Source organism: Canis lupus baileyi (assembly GCF_048164855.1). NCBI lineage: Eukaryota > Metazoa > Chordata > Mammalia > Carnivora > Canidae > Canis > Canis lupus. The sequence goes on along the minus strand of NC_132861.1, from coordinate 53,032,358 downwards.
GCCGCCCCAGCGGGGCCACCGCACGGCCACAGGCCACAGGCCTCTGACAACGGATGCGGCAGGTCGCAGCCTGTACCGAACCCTCAGTCCGGGGCGGGGCCGCCCTCGGAAGATAAAACTAAGGCGTTTGTTTTTTTGTTCCGTTCAGATCACCCGAAAATTCAGGCTGAATTCCGAAGGCAAACTTGAACAGACCGTCTCCATGGCGACCACCACCCAGCCCATGACTCAGCATCTCCACATCACCTACAAGAGGGTGACCCCGTGACCCCGAGTGTGTCGTGACCCTTCGGCTTTGTAGACGCCCGCCGCAGGTGCGGGCGGGCCGCGGGCTCGTGGGTCCCAGAGTCGCCATGGGTCCCTGTAACGGCGTAGGAAAACCAAATAAAAGGCCTTTATTTTTATGACTGAGCATTTCGAATATTATCACTTGTGTAGACTGCGTTTCTTTCATCTGCCGGTGAGTACCCGTTTTCCAGCCTTTTCTGTAAAAAAATTAAGGAGTGACTCTCCTTTTTCTGCTGGCAGCTTTCACAAGATCTAAAGTATTTATGAGCCTCCCTGGAGGAGCCAGCCATAAGCTGCCGACGAACGTGGGACAGAAAGGGTCACGCTCGCTTCACAGTTTGTGAAGCTGACGGTCTCGGGCCGTGTCCACACGGATGAAGGGCGTCCCCAAGGCCAGAGGCGGTGTGAGCGGGTCCTCGCCCACGCCCCGCAGCCCACGGCCCTGCAGCAGAACGCGGCCCGTCTCCCAGAGGCACACGAACCCTCCTGCCGTCACCACCCCCCTGGTTTCCCTCTAGCAGCTCCTCCTCGTCTGTTCTCCCTTCTATTTGCTGCCATATTTTTAAACAAATCCCAAGCATTTATCCCCAACGGCTTGTAAAAACAAAGCCGCTTTCTTCTTCCCAACACAGCAGCAGGTCTGGAGCCACACGGGGAACGTGGACGCTGCAGCGGGGTGAAGCCGCGGGGCAGCTGCAGCCACCCCCGCCCACCCGGGGCTTGGGGACCCACAGCATTACAGGGCTGGGGTCGCCAGGGCCAAGTCCCCTGCAGCTGGGATCCCCAGGGAACACCATGGTGGGTGGATGCTCCTGGGCAGCCCCGCCTGCGGGCGGCAAGCACGGCTCTGGCTCCCTGTCTGCACCCCGGACCCCACGGCCTCCCGGACGCCGTCCCGCGGGGCAGCGCAGTTCTCTGGGGCTGCGGCCCGGGTCCGCTCAGGAGGGGCGAGGGGTGCAGGCCGCTGCCAGGTCGAGGCCGAGCCTCGGGGCCGCTTCGCCCTCGGGCTGGAGGCAGCAGAGCCCCCGCGGCTAGGATTTCCGCAGGTGGGCCTGGGGGGAAACGGGCCTCTGCGCTCGCAGCCCAGGGGTCCGGGAGGGCAGCACCCAGAGCCCGGGGCAGGCAGCAGATGCCCGGCGCGACCACCTGGCCGCCGCCTCCCGGGAGGCTCGTGGGGAAGCGGTCCCGTCCCGGCTGGGTGCTGGGGGGTCCATCCTGGCGCTGTCCCGTCTGCTCCCTGCGGACGCTCTTCTGGGGGCCTCCCGAGCGCCTGTCGCGCCCCAGGAGCCTCGCGGGTCCGCCGGCCGCCCTTCACTGTTGCTAAAATGAAGGGGCCCCGCGGCGGGAATGTGGTTTCCTCAGCACCCACAGGGACGGTGCCTCCACGTTGTCCCCTCCCCACGGCTGAGGGCTGGTCCGTGCCACAGCCCGGGGCCCGTCTGAGCAGGGGGTGGCGCCCCAGGTGCGGGGACGGGCGGCGGAGAGCCATGAATTTCCTACAGCAGGTGCGTCAGGAAGGGGGTGGGGAGCGCCCCTCATACTGTGCGCGCCCGGCTCGTTCAGCCGCTGCAGTGTGGCCCCGGGGTAGGGCGGGTGTGGCCCCCAGACTACGGCCCCGCGCTCTCGGGGAGCCAGGTGACCCGGTCACCTGGCTGCATGGACCGACATTCTCGTCCTGTGGCCGGGGGGGGGGGGCGCTCATCAGAGACAGGGGGGCCTACAGAGGCCCCCAGAGACCCCCACGGAGACCCCGCACAGCCAAGGGCCGGGCCTCCTCTCACGGTGCTTAAAGCCAGGCCCCGAGATCAGGAGTGATGTGCTGTACTGGCAAAGCCAGCCGGGCGCCCCCGACCCTGGTCACATCAGCATTTGGGGACAAGTGCCCACAGGAGTCCCCGTCATGTGCAGCCGTGGGCCCTGGAACCACTTCCAGCAGGAAGCTGGCAGGAAAGAGCCGGCCTTCAATCGTCCGCAGTCTGCGCCCTGCTGTCCCCGGACACGCCACTAGGCCAGGGCGGCGGCCCTCCTGGGTGGGTGGCCCCCGCGTGCGGCCCGACCGGGAACGGCTCCACACCTACCGTGGCTGTGCCACCCGGCCGTGGCCCTTCCCTCACCGCGTAGCCTGGGAGCCCCTTCTGTGCTCAGACACAAGACACGATGCATCCGTGCCATTTCCAGCTCACATCTTGGGATCACAGAAGGTTTGACTTAAATTCTTTGATTTTAACTCTTCTGAGATGATAAGCCTTGGTTCTTCGCAAGACTAATGTCATTTGCTTTATCCTACAGATACCTGCAGTGTTTGCAGGATGATCAGACTGGGGTTAACAGCAGGACCACGCCTGAAGTTTGCAGTTTTTTCCTCTTTTTTTTGCACCTTTCCCAGCAAAGAGATAAGTCAAAATATAATGTAATGGGGGCAGCCCCCGTGGTGCAGCGGTTTAGCACCACCTTCAGCCCTGGGCATGACCCTGGGGTCCCAGGATCGAGTCACACGTCGGGCTCCCTGCATGGAGCCTGCTTCTCCCTCTGCCTGTTTCTGCCTCTCTCTGTCTCTCATGAATAAATAAAATCTAAAAAAAAGTTTAAAAAAATAGATTCTGTAGGCTTAAAGATTTCAACGTAAACTTAAAAATTGTAAAAATAAAAATATATATATATATAGTATAACGGGAATAATTCGTTTTCCCGGGTGCTCATCTCACCGACCTGACCTACATGCTCGTTTCTTTACTTAAACTCCCACAAATCAAGGGTTCTCGTGTTGGCTTTGCTTATGTGAAACCTCCCATGTGACTCCGTCAAAACTGTAAAATCAGGCCGACTTTGCTGGGGCGCGGGGGGGTGGGGGGCGCAGATGGTGCACTGGGCAGGTCCCCTCGTGCCGCACACCTGGCGCTTCCGGTCCCCGGCTGCTCAGATGATGTCACGATGACCCACCTGGCGTCCGGGGCTCTGCCGGCGGGGGCGGGGCAGGGGCCCGTCCTCACCGACCGGCCGCTGTGGTCAGCGCTGGGGCCTGCCAGCCTCCCGGGCGGGGAGACGGAACTGCCGCGTTGGGGTTTGCATTCCTCTTTTTTTCTTTTTCTCGTGGATTTTTGTAGCTGATGAGCTCTTTTGAATTAGGAACATTAATCCTGATATTCTTAATGTTCGGTTACAGCTTTTTTATTGAGGTACAATGCACTGTTACGACATAAAGTTCACCATTTTCACCATCGTAAAGTGTGTAAGAGCTAGTGTACAGTCCAGTGGCTTTCGGTATGTTCACAGTGTTGTGCGACCGTCACCTGTGTCCCCCCCCAAACGCTGTCGCCCAGGAGACCCGTGACCCGCGAGGCTCAGCCAGGCCCAGCCTGGCGACCGCGCCTGTTCTGTCTCAAGTCAAAACATTTTCGAAAAATGTTGAATGTGATAAACATTTCGATCCAGTACGTGTTCTGTCTTTTATTGTGGCTGAACGATGAATCCTCCGCAGGAGTCCGGCCCACTCCCCGGCTACGGAGGACGGCCCCCACCGCGGGCGCGCCGCGGGGATCGCCCGGCCCGCGTCCGTGAGCGCAGTGACCGGCCGTCTGCCTGTACGTGTCAGCAGGCCGCCGCCGCGTCTGGCCGGGGCTCGCGTGGCCCAGCGCCCGGGCCCCCCTCACCTCCCCTTTCCAGGTTCTTCCTGGCTATTCTTTGCTTTTTTAAAAGAATCTCCTTCCATGAACTTTTATGATCAGTTTGTTTAGATCCAGAAAAACCCCACTGCGCTGAGTTTACAGGGAGGGCACTAAGTTTATAAACGGACTCAGGGAGAGTTGTCTTCGGGTTTCGGCTCCGGACCGTGGCGGTTCTGGCTTGTGCTCACGGCCCCGGGGCAGAAGGCGCCGAGTGTGTTGTCACCCAGGCTTGCACTCGTGCGGGTGGTGCACCGACCCATGTCGTCCCTGCTGGTGAGGGCACGGGGTGGCGGGGGGCCAGGAGCTGATGACAGCCTGGTGGTCGGGGTCCCTGCTGGGCTGTGAGGCTGGGTGCGAGGGCAGGACCCCGATGCGTCACCCGGGAAGGGGCACGGCCCTGCACCCGACCCACCACGCCCCCGGCCTGAGCGGGGCAGCCCAGGAAGGGAGTGGGAACTGCGGTCGGCACAGAACCTGCCTCCCGCCCTGCAGGCTCGAGCGTGACGTGCGTGTGGCCGTGAGGCAGCAGGCCCTGGGGGGACGCCGGGCCACGTCTGTGCTTGTGCTCGTCCTGGGGGATGGCGTGCCGTCCCGGCCCTGGCAGTGCCCAGGACAGGCCCAGGCAGCGGACATGACCCTAGCGGGACCCGCACACACCAACCTGGTTCGGGTGCGTGCGTTGCCGGCCTGTCCCTGCCACACAGGGACCCGCCGGGAGGGGACACGTTGCCCCGCCAGAGCGGATTAAGCAGCTGGTGTGTGGGCCCCGTGTGCTGCGGGCGAGCTCGCTGAGATCCCACAGCTCCTGCCGCCCGGGCCAGGCCAGCGTCCCCTTCTGCCCCACGAGGCCCGAGCCCACTCCGCCCTGCCGTGGGCGCTTCCCGGAGGGGCCCCGGGCATGCGGGGGTGGGGGGGATGCCTGGTGTTCCCCACGCCCTGCCCTTTGGACCCGGGAGCGACCTTGACTTCTGGCTCCAGGAACGGGACAAGCGGTTCCGAAGGCCGGGGCCTGGGGACGTGGGCTCAGGGCAGGGCCTCCAGCCCCGAGGTGGGGCCCCGACGGCCGGCGCACTCCCAGGCCGGGCGAGGAGGCCGAGGCCGTGCGCGGGGCCCCGGGCTCGGGGGGCCTGGCTTCAGCCCGAGCGCGCTCCGGCCGCTCATCTCTCTGGCAGCAGCACGAGGAAGGCGGCCTTCAGGAAGCGGCCGAAGCTGCAGAGCGCGGCCACCAGCCAGTGCGAGCGGAAGCCGGGCTCCGTGCTCACCACACACTTGAGGACGTCGGTCTGGAGGGGAGAGGGCGGGTTAGAGACGAGTGGGGGCCGCCGAGGCCTTAGGGGAGGTCCCCGTGGGGCAGCCCAACCCGGGAGGACAGGGAGGACGGGGAGCCCGAGGCGGCCGCGGGCCCGGCAGGAGAGAAGCCCGCTGTGCCCGTGTCCCCGCAGCCACCTGCTCCTGCCCCCGGGGCTGCAGACGCCCCCGCAGCCCCCGCCTGGGGAGCACCATGGCGCACTGCCCCCCAGAACGGGTGGGACCGGCTCCCCACAAGCCCGAGCAGCAGGCCCAGTTCTTTCTCCTGCTGGGAATGAAATCTGCCCTGCGCTCTGGACCTCGACCGCGGAGCCCACTGGCGTCCATAGCAGAGGCCGCGCGGCAGGCAGGAGGCAGCGGCGTCGGGTCTGTGCTGAGGACTGGCCGCAGCCCGGGTCCCGGGGGCAGCCCCGGCCCGAGCTCCAGCGCCCTCGGCCGCCACCCATAGGGGTGAGCTCTCCTGTGGGGGCTGCGCCCGAGGCCCGGCCGGGGTGGGCGGGCGGCTGCGGGCTCGGAGGCCGTGGTGGGGGCGCCCGGCGCGGGGCCTGGGCAGTGACGGGCGATCCCTCCCGGGCAGCTCCTGCCCCGCGGGGCCTGGGCTCGGGGGAGCGGAGGGCAGGTCGGCAGGGAGCCGGGCAGTGCGAGCAGCCGAGCCCCAGCACCCCCCCGCAGCAGCGCACCCCCCCGCACCCCTCACCCATCCTCCGCGCCTCCGCAGCCAGGGCGCCAGGGTCTTGCGCACGAACTCCCCGAGGCAGTCGACAAGCGCGTGGACCAGGGCGGGCTGGGCCTGCCGCACACAGTCCACCGCCAGCCCTGCGGCCACGGAGTACAGCGACACCACCTTGCCCCATGTGATGCCTGCGGGGAGACAGACGGACGCTGGTCAGCGGGGCCACAGCAAGGGCCTGGGGCCCGGCCACCTCCCCCTGCGCCCACTCCGCCTCCCCTCGGCCCCCCTGCCCCCCACCCCCGGTGGTTCTCAGCGGCGATCTCCAAGCCCCCGACACACAGCCGCGCGCCGGGCCAGCCCTGCCCTGCCCGGCGGCCACTGGAGGACGCGAGGGGACAGCGAGAACCCTCAGCAGGAAGGGGGCTGAAAAAAAAAAAAAAAAAAAAAAAGGAAGGGGGCTGAGGCCGGGGCTGCGGGGACCCATAGGACGCCGCACGCACGCACAGGAGGGGCCCCACGGAGCGCCCGCCCCTGGCCCGGCCCTTCTCCTCGAGCCCAGACCCGGGTGCAGCCCCTGGGGGGAGGGTGCGGGCGCAGGGACCCATCACACGCCAGCGAGAACAGAAACCGTCCAGAAGTGTGCAGGGGGTGTCCGCGCACCCGGGGGAGAGGATGCAGGGGCAGCACCGCAGGAAGGGATGGGACACCTGCCACCGCGCGGGGAGCACGGAGCCTGGGCCACGGCACTCAACAGGCCACGTGGGCGCATGGGCCCAGAACAGGAACCCAGGGTGACACGGGGGGCAGGGGTCGCGGGGGGCTGGGTGAGGGGGTGTCCTTCCAGGGCGAGGAGACCGGGGGGCGGTGGCCCAGGGGCCGCTGAACGGCACGTTTCACGGTGCTTCACCGCGATGAAAGTTTCATCCCAATAAAAGAAAGACTGTAGAAGCCCCGGACCGCGTCCCTCCTGCGCCGGCCACTTCCCGACTCTTCCAAAATAAACCCAAGTTCTGGGGCACCCGCTGGCTCCGCCGGGGCGGCCCGTGACCCTCTCCACGCGCCACGCTGGGGCCGCAGCCTCCTTAGAGAGTGAAACCCCACCGGAGCCCCGGGCGCCTCGGGCCTGTCCACCACCTGGGTCCCCGAGCCCTCCAGGTGCCGTCCTGGTGGCCTGTCCCGGCCCCGCGCCAGGGGGCAGGTGAGCCCCAGGGGGCCGGGGCCCCGCGCTCTGCTCGCGTTGGGCAGGCGGCGGGTGGTTCGGCCTCCGTGGCCGCCCGGGGGGCGCTGCCCGCGGCTGCGCCGTCCTTGTGCGGGGTCACCCCGGTGGCTGAGGCTCGACGGCATCCCAGGCGGCGCCTGGCCAGACGCTCGTCCTCCCCGGAGAACCGTCTCTTCTGATCCTTTGCTCATTTTTGGTATTGGTTTCTGAGACTTGTTTATCTTTTGTATTTTCTGATCTTTCTGCGGTAAAATATTTTGCTCTTGTAATAAAAAACAAAACAAAAAAGCCTCCTGCCAGCTTCCACTCAGGGAGGGGAAAATCCCTTCGTCCCCGAAGGGGGCTGAGCAGCCACAGGGTCACAGCTGCCACGAGCGGCACCGGCGGCGTCTCCCCCACGGGCACGGCCGCTCGGAGACGCCCCCAGACCCGGCCCGCGGCCCCCAAGACGCCCCGTCACCGCCAGAGCCGGACTCAGGCCCGGCCTGCACCTCGGGGTGGGGAGCTGCCAGGAGGACGAGCGCGGGGCACCGCGTGGGGGTCGCCGTGTGCTCGGCCACCCGGGGGCCGCGGGGACGGGACCAAGGTCGGCAGATGCCACGTGGCTGGGCCGACGTGGGGCGGACGCGGGGCGCGGGGAGGCCTGGCAGCCGGGGGGGGGGGGGGGGGGGGGAGTGGCTGGAGGCACTGCGCACGGAGGGGACGTTCTCTCCCGCCTGGATGAAGACCCCGACTTTAACCGAAGCCCCCAAGTGGACGGAGCGGCAGCAGCCTGTGCCCGCCCTGCCCTAGCCCTCCCCTATCTTCCCCTCCCCTTCCCCCTGCCCAGGCCCTCCCCCATTCCCTTCCCCATCTGTCCCCTCCGCCCTCCCCCTGCGCCCTCCCCCTGCCTCCTCCCCTGCCCCTCCCCCACCATCCCCCCCCAGCGCCTCTCTGAACCTCTCAGGCCTGTACCGCCCTGAGCAAGGCCAGGCAGCTGGGGGGTGCTGCATCGGTCCCCTCGGTGTGGGGTCCTGTCCCGTGCCCCGCCCGTCCCACCCCCCCAGGGGCCTCCCCCGCCCAGCAGGCCGCTGCGTTCTCACAGATAAGCCTTCCTTTTAAAGGCAGACCTCAGCTCCGGAGACAGACACAGGGCGGCCACCCACGCGCCAGCAGCGGCGGGGACAACGAGCCCCGGAGGCCTGAGGGTGGTCCTGGCCCACATGCCCTGCACCCCACCTGCTGCCCCCTCCCCTAGGCGCCGTCCCAGGTCACCCTCGCAAGGTCGCCTGGGACCCAGGTCACCACCCAGGACACGCTGGAGGAAACCGGGCCCCCCCACTGCCCACCAGGCACCCCCGTCACGGGGTCCTAGCCTTGCTGGCCTCTGCTAGGAGGTCAGTGCTGACCTGGCCGCGGCCTGGAGACGGCCGGAGGCTACAGCTGGCAGCCCCATGTCCCTGGCCGTCCCGTGTCCCCAGCACACTGGCCACAGCTGAGGGAAGCCGGTCCCGTCAAGCGCGGCTCTGACCCTGCTTGTCCTCCCACCCAGGGGTCAGTGGAGCTTCCATGGGAAGGTGCTGGAGGTCAACACGGGCCCCCCCCGGGGGCTGGGGTCTGCCTCCGATGGGCTGAGGCGGCTCCTCTAGTCCATCTCCTCTCCCCGGGGGGGTCTGGGGGGGCCTCCGGCAGACTACAGGCTCCCTGCAGGGGTGGGGACTGTGGCTCCCGCCCGGCCCGCACCCTCACGCCCTGCCCTGCTGCTGCCCTGGTCTCCTAGGGACAAGGACACCAAGGCCCAAGTCGGGCTGGCCGGCCACAGGCCCAGAGCTGCCTCCCGGAGGAGGGGGTGTGAGGCCTCCCTGCCCCCCCGGGGCCCTTCCAGGAAGCCCCAGCAGGAGGCTGGCCCGACGCCCATCGGGAACACTCCAGCTCTGCGGCCCTCAAGCTCTCCGCCCCTGAGGGCTGGGACTGGCCGTCCCCTCATCACAGGGTCCCCTGGCTCAGAGCAGCGCCGAGAGGCACGATCGCGGGCAGGGGGCGGGGCCAGCACCTGTTATACAAGGGGATACAGGACGTGCGTGTGCCAGGATGGGACACGAGGCCGCGGGTGGGGCGGTATGGTCTGTGGACCACAGAGAGGGGACAAGGAGGGGAACACGGGGACAGGACAAGGTTCAGGGGGATGAGTCAGCCTGGGGGCGGGTGTACACACAGGAGGAGCAGGAGCAGACGTCACCTGCTCCGAGGACACAGACGGGCCACCAGGGGGTTCCCAGGTGAGTGTGGGCCAGCCAGGGGGACAGGTGAGGCAGTCCTCCCCGGACGCTCCCCAGCAAGCCACTGCACCCGGGCTCCTGCCCTCAACGTCCTGCCCTGACGCGAGGTCCCCCCGAGATGAGCCTCTGACCCAACAGAATGGGGCCGAGTGAGTGACGCTGTAACGTCTGAGGTGACATCACAAGAGCCTAGCGGTGGCCACCCAGGCTGGGACACTGCTGCCCGGGACCTGCTGCCAGGTTCCCCCGGGGCCAGGACGTGCGGGACCCACTCAGGACAGCCTGGCCCCGCAGCCACCAGGCAGCAGCACCAACGGGCTACGTGGCACGTGCAGCCCAGCTCCGCCCAGTCCCCGCGCAAGAGGCCGGCCGGGTCCCCCCAGTCCGCAGAACCCGGGGTGCCGCACGTCACGGTCCGAGTCGGCCCAGGCTGCTCTGTGCTGGTGGCTCTGGGGCCGGAGGCGCAGGGCCAGGCCTACCTCCAGAGAAGATCTGAGATGCCACCGCCAGGAAGGCGTCAGTCACCACGCTCTCGGACTGCAGGGAGATGTTCAGCTGGCGCGCCACGTTGCGGTAGACGCTGGGCCGGATCAGCTCCAGCTCATCCCCTGGGCAGGCGCACGGTGGGGTCAGGGAGGCCCGGGCCTGCGTGACCCCAGCCCCGCCCCCCCGCCCCAGGCCTGGGGCCACCCACTGCTCAGGGTCCCGGCAGCACCCGGCACCCGACTGGCCTGACCCCTGACCCCTGACCCCGCTCAGCCTGTTGGATGCCCACCCCCGCTTGACCCCACCGTGGCCCGGGGACAAGAGCGAGTGGGCACAGCGGGCACCCCCGACCTGCCCCGCGGCCCGCCCCCCCCCCCACAAGCCAGCCCCCCGCCCCCACCCAGAGCCAAGCCAGCCGGGCCGGTGGGGCGGGATCCCTGGGACAAGCCGGGCCGTGCCTGACGGTGACTCACAGCCGCTGAGCGCTCGGGGCAGGCGGGCGGGGCAGCAGCCAGGGCCACGCGGGCAGGGGCCGTGCCAGCGCCCCCACGCAGGTGGGGCTGCCTTGGGGGGCGTCCTTGCTGGGCGCGGGCACCGCTGCGACCCAGGAGTGAAGGCCTCGCCCGGGGCCCCAGGCGCCGCCCAGACCCGGGCTCCCCGAGCCGCGTGGGCGTGTGTCGCGGCCCTGCCCGCTGCCCACTCGCCAAGGAATTCCACGCGCCCGGGCGCCGCCGCTGGTGCAGCCAAGCAAACGGAAGCGCCGTGGACCGGCGGGGCCGATGAGGGCGTCTGTGCCATCACGGGCCGGGCCGCATGCCACGCAGGCAGCCCGGGGTGGATGCGGAGCAGACCGGCCAGGCTGCGGGCGCAGGGGGGCATGGGAATTCCCAGGGCGGCCGTTCCCACGCAGACCTCGGGCCCGGGTGCCGGGGCACGCTGGGGGCACGGGGGCTCACGTGGAGGGCCAAGAGCAGAGTGCAGCAGGTGGGCATGTGCAGGAGGACTCGGGGGCCCGGGGGTCCCCCTCCTTGGCCACTGGCAGGGCTGAGTGCCAGCGACCGCAGAGCCAGGGCCGCCCCTGCTCCCCACGACCAGGCCCTAGGTGTCGGGGTGCCCGAGCAGGGCTCTCCAGACAAGTTTCAACAACAGGGACTCTGGCCTGGAACAGAGGCAGCGCCGGGTGCTGCTCGCGGACTAGGACGCGGGGCGACTGGGCCCGGGCAGGACGTCCCGCTGGTCCCCGGGCGCCGGCGGCTCTTGGGACGCCATCCTCTCCAGGGCCCAGAAGGTCCCCCAGCATCACACCCACAGCCCAGCCGAGCACACGGCCGTCGGTGGCCGACCTCAGGGGAGTCCAGGCCCTCCGACCCCTGGGGGTCCCCAGGCCCACCGGCCGTCCGCACCTAGGAGCCTCTCCCCTCCCGAGGCCCTGGGGGTGAGCACCCCTCTCGGCGGGCTTCTGACGGCCCCCCCTGCCCTCCACCCCCTCCTGGGCAGCTGGGTCTACGCAGCCCTGCTCTCAGGGTCCACGCGAAACAGGAACACGGTCAGCCTGAGAGGCAGGGTGTCCCCCTTCACGGAGCCCCCCTCCAACCCTGCCCACACGCCATCGGGGCTCGTGTTTGCTCCCCACTGCCCACTCTGAACAACCTCAGCCCTGGGCCGGCGGGGGGGTCACCTACTCTGCGGGGCTGGCCCCACCCCTCTGAGGTCCAGACCCCCCAGAACGTGATAATGGTTACTGTGCTACGGGTGACCTCACTGCAACCAAGTACCCCCAGGCGTCCACACAGGCCAGCTGGGGTTCCGGCTGCCGCGACCGACCCTCGGCGAGCCCGTTTCCAACGCTAGCAGCCTCCAAGCAAGAAGCAGGCAGCGGGATTTCAGGCAGGAGACAGACTTTCCAAAACAAACATGGGGACACGTGGTCCCACAAAGGGTTCCTGTGCCCAGCTCAGTACAAGGGTCACTCGGGAGTCTAGCCTTCCGCCTGGAATCTGGGCCCCGCAGGCATCGCGGGGGCTGGGCCCGCGGGCAGGGGCCTAGGGGCAGGGAGGGGCGGGGGGTGCCCTGCAGGCTGACCCCGGCCCTCGCCCTCGCCCTCGCCCTCGCCCTCGCCCTCTCCCTCTCGGGGCCTCCCCGCACTCACCCAGGCGCAGCAGCACCGCGCACACCTCGGCCAGGCGGCCCCCGGGGGCGGGAGCGGCGCGCTCGGGCGCGGTCCAGGCCAGGCCGGCGCGCAGCAGCCGCGCGTGCACGAACTCCCGGCCCAGCGCCTTGGCCTGGGCCACCAGCTCCTTGTCGCTGGGCGAGCGGTCAAAGGCGTCCATGATCTCCGCGGCGAGGACCGAGGAGCGCCGCAGCACCTCCATGGCGGGGACGCGGGCCAGGGGCGCGGCACCTGCGGGCGGACAGGCTCAGCGGCCCGGCCCGGCTGGCGCTGGGGAGCCCGCCCCGGCAGGAGGGCGCCCCGGGGCGCGGGGAGGGGGCGCGGGGAGGGGGCGCGGGGAGGGGGGCGCAGGGCGCGCGGGGAGGGGGGCGCAGGGCGCGCGGGGAGGAGGCCCCGGGGCGCGGGGAGGGCGCGGGGCGGGGGGCGCAGGGCGCGGGGAGGGGGGCGCGGGGAGGGAGGAGCAGGGCGCGGGGCGGAAGGACCCTTGCCTTGGGGACCCCGGATCTTTAAAAATATGGTGTCACATCCGTTCGGGTCCCGAGTTAAATCGCAAAGCTCCCCGCGGCCGGGATCGGAGGGACCGCGGGGAGAGGGCGCGGGCTCTGGGGCCGCGTGCCCGCGCTCGAAGACGAGTGCGCGGCGGCGGAGGCGCGGGCGGGGGCCGGGCGAGGCCGGGGCCGGGGCCGGGGCCGGGGGCGGGGGCGGCCGGCCTTGCGCCCCAGGACGGGCCCGGTTCCCGCGCGGCGGCCCTGCTCACCTCTGCCGCGGCATGTCGCGGGCGCGGGGCCGGGAGGGGCGCTGGCCTCGGGTGTCCGTCCCGAGCGATGAGGACGCGCCCGCCCGTCGCCAGCCCGTGCGCCCGGGGCCCCGCGGAGTGCGCCGGCCTGTGCGCCCTGGGGCGGCGGCGAGGGGCGCGGGGCGCGGGGCGCGGGCTCCGCGGGCGGGAGGCGAGGCTTGGGGCTTCGCCTTCTAAGGAAAAGGCAGCCCCCGGGGCGGAGCCGCGGCCGAGCTTCCCGCCGCCTCCCCGCCCCGCTTAAGGAGGCCCGAGCGAGTTCCCGGCGCAGCTCCGGAGGCCACCGGCCGCCGCCGTCCCCGCGACCCCGGGCGTTGCCGCCTGGCGCCGGCCCGCAGCTCGCTGCGCTCATTGTTTCCTAGAGGTTCTTTACATAGTGTGGATGCGCGCCCGGGCCTGCCGCGGGCCTCCGAGGGGGGCCCCGACCCGGTCCTCCTGCAGGCGCTGCACAGAGCTCCTTGCAGTGGGGGGCGATCCTGAGTAAAGTCCAATTTATTTGTCGTTTCTCTTATGATTAGTGATTTTTCAGTAGGATAGTCTCCGTTTTCTTTTAGAAGCTTAAATGTTGGGGATCCCTGGGGGGCTCAGCGGTTGAGCATCTGCCTTCAGCCCAGGGCGTGATCCGAGGTCCTGGGATCGAGTCCCCATAGGGCTCCCCGCAGGGAGCTGCTTCTCCTTCTGCCTGGGTCTCTGCCTCTGTGTGTGTGTTTCTCTCTCATGAATAAATAAATAAAAATCTTTTTAAAAAATAAAAGCTTAAATGTTTTCCCACTGACATTTAAATCTATGATGGGTCACCGTTCTTCTGAATAGTATCTAAGGCTCTCTCTCTCTCTCTGTAAAATATGTATTTTAATATGAATATCCAGTTGACCCCACATCATTTATTGTAAAAGACCATCATTTCCCCCCTCCAACCGGGAAAGAGCCTCCATCATAAAAAGTAACTGTATATGTGACCTGCTCTGGACTCTTCCATCTCAGTGGCCAATCCCTCTTTCCATGAACCAGCACACGGTTAACCAGCTGCTCTGATTCACATTCATGCAGGTTCTTCCCATGGGCACATAGAATGTTAATCAAAATAGGGGCGCCTGGGGGCGCCTGGGTGGCTCAGTCCCTTAAGCATCTGCCTCGGGCTCCAGTCATGAGCCCACAGTCCTGGGATCCACCTGCATGCGGCCCCCTGCTCCCGACTCAGCCCACAGTCTGCTTCTCTCTCTCCATCTCCTCCTCCCCCGCTTCTCATGCTCATGCTCAAATAAATAAATAAATCTTGGGGTTTTTTTTAATATTTATTTATTTATTTATTCAGAGAGGCAGAGACACAGGCAGAGGGAGAAGCAGGCTCCATGCAGGAACCCCAATGCAGGACTCGATCCCAGGTCCCCAGGATCACACCCCGGGCTGCAGGTGGCGCTAAACTGCTGCACCACCGGGGCTGCCCTAAATAAATAAATCTTAAAGGTGGGGCAACTGGCTGGTTCCACTGATAGAGCATCTGACCCTTGATCTCAGGTGTGAGTATGAGCCCCATGTTGGGGCTTTTTTTTTTTTAACTTAACAATAAAATCTTTTTAAAAATGTTATTCAGGGCAGCCCCAGTGGCTCAGCAGTTTAGCACCGCCTTTGGCCCAGGGTGTGATCCTGGAGACCTGGGATCGAGTCCCACATTGGGCTCCCTGCACGGAGCCTGCTTCTCCCTCTGCCTGTGTCTCTGCTTCTCTCTCTCTGTGTCTCTCATGAATAAATAAAATCTTTTTAAAAATGTTATTCAGGGGATCCCTGGGTGGCTCGGCGGTTTAGCGCCTGCCTTTGGCCCAGGGTGCAGTCCTGGAGTCCTGGGATCGAGCCCCACGTTGGGCTTGCTGCATGGAGCCTGCTGCTCCCTCTGCCTGTGTCTCTGCCTCTCTCTCTAGGTCTATCATGAATAAATAAATAAAAATATTTTTTTAGATGTTATTCATTTTTTAAAAGATTTTATTCATTTAGGAGAGAGAGAAAGCAAGAAAGCACAAGCAGGGGGGAGGGGCAAAGGGAGAGAGAGAAGCAGGCTTCTCTCCCCGCCCCCCACCATTGATCAGGAAGCCCCATGTGGGGCTCAATCCCAGGACTTCTGAGCTCACAACCTGAGCTGAAGGCAGACACTCAACTGACTAAGCCATCCAGGCACCCCCCCAAAAAAATGTTATTCAAAATAGACCATATCCTGAGCCATAAAATCTCAACAAATTTCAAAGGATGAAATCATACAAGTGTGTCTTCTCTGAATTAATTAAAGTTTAATGTCAAAAAAAACTATTAGAAAGCCTCCAAGTGCTTGGAATTTAAACATCACACTTCTAAATACTTAAGAGTCCAATAGTAAACCACAAGGGAAATTGTAAAATATTTTGCAGTGAACAATAGTGAAAATATGACATCAAACACTGTGGGATGCAGAGAAAGCTGTGCTTAGAGGGAACTTTATAGCTTTAGAAGAAAGGCTGATGATTAATGTTCTATGTTCCAATTCAAGCACTAGAAAAAGAACAAATTTAACCCAACAGTGAAAGGAAATAATGAAAACAAGAGCAAAAATTACAGAAAATCAACAAAGCCAAAAGTTGGTTCTTTGAATAGATTAAGAGGATTCATCAACTCCTGGAAATATCGATTAAGAAAAAGAAAACGGGGGATCCCTGGGTGGCTCAGCGGTTTGGTGCCTACCTTTGGCCCAGGGCGCAATCCTGGAGTCCCGGAATCGAGTCTCACGTCGGACTCCCAGCATGGAGCCTGCTTCTCCCTCCTCCTGTGTCTCTGCCTCTCTCTCTCTCTCTCTCTCTCTCTCTCTGTCTCTTTCTCTCTCTATGTATATCATAAATAAATAAATAAATAAATAAATAAATAAATCATTCAAAAAGAAAAAAGAAAAAGAAAACGTATCAGGAATAAAAAAGAGGACATCAACCGATACTACAAACATTAAAAGGGTAATAAGGGGCATCTGACTGGCTCAGTCGGTGCAGCATGGGACTCTTGATCTTGGGGTTTGAGCCCCACACTGGGCATAGAGATTACTTAAAAATTAATGGGATCCCTGGGTGGCGCAGCGGTTTAGCGCCTGTCTTTGGCCCAGGGCACGATCCTGGAGACTTGGGATCGAATCCCACATCGGGCTCCCGGTGCATGGAGCCTGCTTCTCCCTCTGCCTGTGTCTCTGCCTCTCTCTCTCTCTCTCTCTCTGTGACTATCATAAATAAATAAATAAATAAATAAATAAATAAATAATTTTAAAAAAATTAAAATTCAAAGGGGCACCTGGGTATCTCAGTTAAGCATCTGACTCTTGATCTCAGCCCAGGTCTTGATCTCAGATCTGTGAGTTCAAGCTCTGCATTGGACTCCATGCTGGGTGTGGAGGCTACATAAAATCAATTAGTTAATTAATTAAAAATTTCAAAGAGGATAATGAGAGTATAATATGAACAACTATGACAGTAAATGTGAAATTTAAATGAAACACAATTTACCAAAATTGACATTAGAAGAAATAGAATATCTGGGTAGTCCTATACCAATTAAGTAAAATTAATCCATAATTTAAAATCTTCCCACATGTGCTCGCTTCGGCAGCACATATACTAAAATCTTCCCACAGCGTGCGCACCCCACAGCCGTGCGCTGCGGGCCCGGCTCTGGGCCGGCGGCTCCTTCCGGGTCTGCGGCTCCTCCCGGGCGGCAGCTGCCCTGGAGCTGGCAGGGCGCGCTGCCGGCCGGGTTTCCTTAGGAGGCACGTGCAGAGCAAAGGCAGTCCTGGCTGCAGAGGCGGAAAGCATTACTTCTTGAAAGCGTATTTGCAAAGATTTTATTTTGAAAATCAAAATACGCAAGAGTGGGCAGTATGATGAACCCTCCATACCATGGTTAGTACACCATTAGGATTTCTTGGTTTTGAATCAATATTGTGCCTTTTAATAATCAAAAAATGCCCCTTTAAGGGACGCCCGGGGGCTCAGCAGTGGAGCGTCTGCCTTGGGCTCAGGTCATGACCCCAGGGTCCTGGGATCGAGTCCCACGTCGGGCTCCCTGCAGGGAGCCTGCTTCTCCTTCTGCCTGTGTCTCTGCCTCTCTCTCTCTGTGTCTCTCATGAATAAATAAATAAAATCTTAAAAAAAAAAAAAAGGAAGATCACCAACCATACACAACAAACGTGCCCAGAGACTAAGAAGGGAGCAGATGTTCACCACTTTATTTTGCGAGGCCAACAAAGCACTGGAGGCCAAACCTACCAAGAACATGAATAGAATCTAGGAAAGCTGTTCAACCTCTAGCTGCCTTGGCTTCTCCGTCCGTAGATACAGAAAAGAGCAATACCTGCCTTCTACGGTTGAGGAGAGGACTGAACCGGTGAATCCATGTGAAAATGTGCTTGTCACCTAGTGGGGCTCAGGAACTGATAGCTGTTTAGGCAGAAAAGCTTCTAGGCCTGCAAAGTGTGAGTGTGCGTGTGAACGTACTCTTCAGCTCAGGAGCCAGAGCATCAGGACAGAGTCTGCCTCTGGCACGTCTTTCTTTCTTAGATTTTATTTATTTATTTATTTATTTATTTATTTATTTATTTATTTACTTACTTACTTACTTACCTACTTACTTACTTATTTACTTATTTTAGAGAGAAGGTAGGGGGAGGAGCAGAGGGAAAGGGACAAGCGGACTCTGCAGCAAGCCTGCCCTGGCGCTCACCCGCAGGGCTCAAGCCCACCACCAGAGATCATGACCTGAGCCAAAATGACAAGTTGGATGCTGGGACGCCTGGGTGGCTCGGCCTTTGAACCTTTGAGCACCTGCCTTCCGCTCAGGGAGTGACCCCGGGGTCCCAGCATCGAGTCCCACGTCGGGCTCCCTGCATGGAGCCTGCTTCTCCCTCTGCCTGTGTGTGTGTCTCTCTGTCTCTCTCTCGATCTCATTCTCTCTCTCGCTCTCTCTCTGTCTCATAAATAAATAAAATCTTAAAAAAACAATAGCAGTCAATGCTTAGTGAACGGAGGCTCCCAGGCGCCCCGCCTCTGGCTCTGCTGCAGAGCACTCAGCTTGGGCTTCTCTGTACTTTACAGACGGAAGTAAGGGACTTGCCCAAGGACTTGCTGTAGAACCAGGCACACACTGTGTACTTTGGAGCCTGACCCTGGGGTCCCTGTACTTCTGGCAAAGAAATTAAAAAAAAAACCCAAAAAACAAAAAACAAAAAAACGATGTTTGCGGACAGGAGACGGGGCAGGGCGGGGCGGGGTGGGGGGGGCTCCCTCCTGCTGCCTTCCCAGCATGTGGCCTCAGGCGACATCCTGCCCCACTCAGCCTCCTACACACAGCGGGACCCCGTCCGGCTGCCGCCTCTCCTGGGCCGTGTGGGTGGGTGCAGAGCGGCTCTGGACTGGCTCCAGGCCGGAAGCCAGGGGACTTCTCCCAGGACAGGTCAGACCAAAGCCACGTCTGAGAATGTTCAAAACCAACGAGGGCACAGGAGCTGGAAATGCCCACGTGTTTACCAGGAGAGGAGGTTATGCCAATCATGAGTGGTTCGAGCGCAGACCCGCATCCCGACCTTAGAAAGGCTGCGTCACGCTGGAAATAGCTGAGGTCTTCCAGTCCCTCGAGGCACGGAGGAAGCTGGCCTGTCCCTGGGGTGGGCCTGATGCTGCACAGAGACGCTGCTGAGCTCCTCTGTGCGCGGGCCGGGGGCGTGGTGCCCGTGGGCCAGAGACCCAGGACCCAGGGGTGGGGTGGGTCTCCCCGCCCTCCTTGTTCTCCTTTCAAAATGCCTCCTAACAGAACATGAAAGACTCCTAACTGTGGGAAACGAACTAGGGGTGGTGGAAGGGGAGGATGGCGGGGGGTGGGGGTGAATGGGTGACGGGCACTGAGGGGGGCACTTGACAGGATGAGCACTGGGTGTTATTCTGTATGTTGACAAATTGAACACCAATAAAAATAAATTTATTTAAAAATGCGTCCTAAGAGCTACTTCTGCCCCTTTGCTGCTGCCCCCCCATGCAGGCCAGCACCCCTCCTCCGGGTGGCCTCTCGGCTCCGCGCTGCGCGGGGGGACACCGTCCCTTTCCAGAACCAGCCGATTGCATTGCTGCCCAGCTCCCCAGCACCTGGCTTCACCCTCCTCAACCTCCCCGCTTCCTGTGCCCCCTTCTGCCTCGCTCTCAAGGCTCCGCCACCCAGTCCTTGCAGGTCATCAATGCGCCCCACACACGTGAGTCTCAGGGCCACTGTGCCTTCCTCCCTGTCACCCTCGCAGCTGTGCTCACGCATCGTTCCGCGAGAGATTTCCCTCTCCTGCCTCCCGCCTCGCCCCCGGCCCCTGTGAAAGTCTTTTGCACGCCCACATCCTCTGTGCAACCCGGGGCCCAACCGGCGTGGCCCAACCGGCGTGGCCAAGGCTAGAGTGGGCCCGGAGTCCCCAAGAGTGTGACAGAGCCTGCCACTCACACAGCAGGTCTGTCCTCGGGACAGTCCACGCTGCCACTGAGGCACACACCACGATCTAGCCTCACTTTGTGTGGGTTCCCCTGCACAGCTCACGCTTCCTCCCCGGGGCCTCGCCCCCCCCGCACCCCCCCCCCCCGGCCCCGCTCCTGCCTTGCCCAGGTGCTCCGCTGCTCCTCCTGGACCCCGGGCACTGGGCCCAGACTGGGGCTGCTGGGACGGTGGCCCTCTCCCTTTCGGTGTGTTCGCTGGGTCATCCGTTTTTAGGGGTTCATGTCCAACCCCACGGCCTTCTAGCCCCTCTTCTCGTGAGGTCCAGGACAGGCCCCTGGCCTGGGGTCCTTGCCGTGGTGATGGGGTGCCCCCGAGCTTCTCTGACAGGAGAGGAATTTATGTGCTGACCATCTGGAAGGCGGGCAGGAGCCTCCAGGAAAGACAGAGGAGGGGAAGGAGCCCCCCAGACCCCGGCCTCTCTGGGGGTCCTGCACAGGGCCCACCTCACCCTGTGAGGCTGCCGGGAACTGGAGCAGAAAGGACACAGGATCCCGACCAGAAATCCATGGCACCCTTGAACCCTGGAGCCATGTGAAGAGTCTGGAAGCAGAAGCTGTCAAGTGGACAAGTGGGCATCAACCTGCGAGGCCTTGGCGTGGCCCGGGCACCGTCCCCAGGAGGGCCCTGGGAGGCGGGTGCGCGGTCGGCCATGGGCACCCCCAGCGCCCCGGGAGCACGGTGGGCAGGTGGGTGCACGACCATGAGGGGCTGGGCAACCCTCACTGGCGGCCGAGGCCCCGCTGCAGCTGGCCGGTCCTGCAGCGCTCGGGGTGGCACCTGGGGCTCGGCTCACAGGGGCGGCCCGAAGCCCGGGGCTGAGGTCTGGGGGCACTGGGGGCCCCTCCCAGCCTGCGGCCTAAACACGCGGGGGCTCCACTCCGCCTTCTGCTGTGGCATTTAGGATCCATTTTTGTGGATGTTAGGAAGAAAGATGGTGATTTTCTTTTTTTCTTCTCTAAACTGGGTTGCCAGTTTGTCCAGCACAGTCTGGTGCTTTTCCAGGACTTTTAAACTCCACGCTGAGTCCAAGTCCATAAGGCCTCCACGCAGGCCTGCCTGGGGTCCTCCTCCTTCAGGGGGGCGGCCAGGATGGGCCCGGGGGCGTACCTGTCCCCAAGAGCCGGTGTCGTATGGAAGTGATGCATCTGCCACACCGTACGCCTAAACCTAATATTACACCGTGTGTTAACTAAAATTTAAATTGCTTTTTAAAGATTTTATTTATTTATTCATGAGAGACACAGAGAGAGGCAGAGACACAGGCAGAGCAAGAAGCAGGCTCCCTGCGGGGAGCCCGATGTGGGACTCGATCCCAGGACCCCGGGGTTATGCCCCGAGCTGAAGGTCCCCCGAGGCATTCCCCCTAACTAGAACTTAAATTTAAATAAAACCGAAACATTAAAAAAATTAATTAGGCCTTTTTAATTTTGTAAATTTTCTTTATAGATTTTATTTTTATTTTATTTTATTTTATTTTATTTTATTTTATTTTATTTTATTTTTTTCTTTATAGATTTTAGCATAGAAGTCTTCCAGATCTTTGGTTAGTTTACCCTTCACATTTTTATGTTTAAGGTAAAAAATGCTGTTTTTTTCTCTATGTGGAGTTTTTCTTTTCATATTTTGATGAATATTTATGGATGCAGAATTGACTTTTTTTTTTACACCAAGTGAAGTGGATAGCACACTTACGAACTCAATAATTAACTTACTAAATAAACAGTCTGTAAATTCTGCTGGACCTTTTATGGGCATAATGATGCCATCCACCGGGACTGGCAATCTTCTTTCCCCCTTTCCAACACTCTATTCATTGGCGCACTCCTCTTCCTCTGTGGCTTTCTTGCACTGAGTAGGATCCCCTTGTAATGCTCAGCAGAAGTGGTGGTTTGGGGCCGTGTTTCTTATCCCTCATCTCTTTTCATCTTAAGATGAAAGCAATTTCTTTTCCCCTGCGTGTGTGATGACTTACAATGTTTAGCTTTTCCGATGTTAACATCAACTTACATTCCCATAATAAAAATAACTTATTCGAAGCTCCTGGGTGGCTCGTCGGATAAGCATCTGCTCAGGTCATGATCCCAGGGTCCTGCTCCTGTTCTCTCTCTCTCTCTCAAATAAATAAATAAATAGGGATCCCGGTGGCGCAGCGGTTTGGCGCCTGCCTTTGGCCCAGGGCACGATCCTGGAGACCCGGGATCGAATCCCACATCAGGCTCCCGGTGCATGGAGCCCGCCTCTCCCTCTGCCTATGTCTCTGCCTCTCTCTCTCTCTCCCTTTCTCTCTCTGTGACTATCATAAAAAAAAAATAAATAAATAAATAAATAAATAAATAAATAAATAAAGTCTTTTAAAAATTTTATTCACAACATATTAAATAAAATTGGATCCAATTGCAACAAAAAATTCCTCCTATTTCTAATTATATTTCTAATTCTGCGACGCTTGGCGCAGTGCATTCCACATTTTGGGGGCATTGATTGTGCACTTTAATTATGTACGTCCGTGGGCAGCCCGGGTGGCTCAGTGGTTTAATGCCACCTTCAGCCCAGGGTATGATCCTGGAGACCTGGGATCGAGACCCACATCGGGCTCCCTGCATGGAGCCTGCTTCTCCCTCTGCCTGTGTCTCTGCCTCTCTCTCTCTGTGTATCTCTTGTGAATAAATAGATTAAATCTTAAAAAAAAAAAAGCACTTCCGTGATTTAAAGAGTTGAGCAGCCCTACGAGGTCAGATGAAGGGCAGCCGCCCGGGGCCTCCCCAGAAGCACCATCTCGGTCCTGGGTGAGCCCGGCGGGGGGCTGCCGTGCAGGCTGAGACCCCGCACCCGCCTCCCGGCTGCTCGGCCCTCCTGCTCCAGTGTCCTGGCCCTTCCTTCCCCTGGACCGCTCCCTCCTGCCTCCATCCCCGATCCGGTCACAGCCCCGACCGTGGCCCATCCGCCCAGGGGGTTCACCCCCGATGGGGCCTAGGCTGCCTCCACCCTCCGAGTGCCGAGTGCTAGGTCGGCAGACACCGTGCGGCCCGTCACCATCATGGGTCACTGTCCCAGCTGTGTCAGCGGCTGTCCTCCCCTGGAGGCCTCCCTCTCGTCATCTTGTCTCTGTGCGTGGGGCTCACCCTGAGTGCAGGTGGTGCCAATGGCCTGGGGCCTGTGCCAGCTTCCGGGGTGCCTCCCCCTCCCCCCACTGGTCCATACTGGTATTTGGCTCTGGTTTCTGGGAGAGTTCCTTACTTTTTTTTTTTACTTATTTTTTAAAAATTTTTATTTATTCATGAGAGACACAGACAGAGAGAGAGAGAGAGGCAGAGACACAGGCAGAGGGAGAAGCAGGCTCCATGCCGGGAGCCTGACGTGGGACTCAATCCCAGGACCCGGGGTCACACCCTGGGCCGACGGCAGGCGCTCCACCGCTGAGCCCCCGGGCGCCCCAAATACGTGTTGTTTTAAGCCGTTCAGTGTGTGGCACCTTGTTTGGGCAGCCACGGGAAAGGCGTGAGCTCGGCACCCTTGGGTGCCGAGCTCACCTGTGTGTAGGCTCCGTCAGAGGCTGCTCGGGGAGTGCGGGGCCAGTTGGGGAGCTGACCTCCCCCCACCCCAGGGGGGATCATAGTCGAAGACTAACAGCTCGGCATCGTCAGAGGCCGGAAAGTATTGAAAACAAGTACAAGGATTTGCACGAGAGATTCATAATCCGGCTCCCAGGCCACGCTGCGGAACGTTCCGTACATTTCTCTCCGGCCTCAGGGGAGGACAGGGAAGGAGAGAGGCGCAGAGGGTGGAGTGGGGGCGGTCGCGAGAGCAGAGTGTAGACATTCTCCTGCTCTCCCTTTCCCCGAGTCGGGGCGCGTGTCACCCGCCGCAGCTGGACGACTCTGCCTCTGCCCAGGTTCCCGGGCTTCCGGGGCTATGAACTGCTACCACCGCTGGGTGTGTGCGGTGCTTGCGCTTGTACCTCTAGTGAGCAAAATCGCACCCACTGTCCTTAGCGCTCACGCCTGGAAGCGGTTGCTGGCTCAGCAGCGGGGGTGGGGGGGCATGGGGGACACCGCTGTCCCCACGGAACCCCACTACCAGGGCCCGGACACAAAACAGGGCCAGGGCTCTGAGCTCGTCAGTGCGCACCGGGCAGAGCGGGCGTTTGGTCTGGAGCCCGATGCCGCCTCGTCTCTGTCCGGGGGGCCGCCGGGAAGCCGCTCGGGGGGCGGAGGCCGGGCCCCTTGGGAAGCTCCTGAAGGCGCCAGCCTCACCAAACTGGGGTTGAGTGTTTCCCCAACTTACATTCAGTCTTAGAAGGTGGAGACGTAGCGTCTGTGGGGCCACAGAGGACCTGACCCAGGCCTGGCCTCGCGGGCACCTCCAGGGGATCCCCCCGAGGCTGCAGGGGTGGGGGGCGGCCGGGACCCCCGCAGCCCAGGTGGGACGGGAGCGGGCGCCAGCTGCCCCAGCTGTGCTCCGGGCAGGAGGGGGACCTGGGCTCCGGGGTCCTTCTGCCGCCCAGTGTTTCTTTCTCCTACCTTCTCAGCACCTCCTGAGGCCCGAGGCCCACCTTCCTCCTGCCTATGTTGTTTTGAAGCAACCCTCGTTGTTCTGAGGTTTCAAAGTCATGGCAGCAGCCACAGGCCAGCTGTTTTTCTGAGTACAGAGTGAGACCTGGTCACTGAAGTACACTTGGAAGACCAGAAAAGCAAATAAAAATAAAATTGAAGATCCACGTCGCCGTGTATGGTCCCCAAAGTCCTCTCAGGTCAAAACACTCTGCACACGCGTACAAAATTGGGATGTGGTTCTACAACCTGGTCTTTCACTCACTGGCAAGCCTCCCTCCCTTCAGGGAAGGCCTGTGCCCCCCCCCCCCCCCGGCTCCCACAGACAGCTGCCTGGGGAAGTCCCGTCCTCCTCAGTTGCTGGCCTGGCTTGGGAGCGGGCTGCCTCAGCTCGAGCTGGACCCTGAGGCCTCCCTGGGGTTGCACACAGGCTCCCTCCGCTCAGGAGACAGGCCTGGCGCCCCACTGAGCCTCCCAGTCCTGGGGACCCCCGGGGACAATTAGAGCGCAGCTGGGGTTTTAGTCACAACCCGCAGAGGGCCCTGGTCTCCCCAGGATGGAGGAGACGCTGAGGCCCAGGAGGGCCGCGCCTGTCCTGCACAAAGCTACTGAGTGGAGAGCGGGATCGAAGGTCAGGGACCTTAGGCAGAGACCCCGGGGAGCCCAGGGGGGGTGAGCGGGGTGCTCACCTCCCAGGTCCGTCCCACACCTGAGCCCAGCGGCCTCAAGACCTCCTCGCGCAGGATTCCCTCCCTGCGGTCTCTCAGTTGCCCGGACGTCCCAGGGCGCCCCTTGAGGCCCTGTGACACCTGCTGTCTGAGGGCTGCCTCCACCCACGGTCACCGGTGGTCAGCATCGTCCTGAGCTGCCAGCGCCCTCCCCTCCTCCATTCTCTTCAATGCTGGGTTTCAGGGTCCAGGCTGATGGGCACCCACCGTGTGACAAGGGGGCCCCTAGGGGCAGGTTCGGCCACCTGCACCCCTCCCTCCGGTGCAGCCTGTGTCCCAGGGAGGGGGAGCAGCGCTGTCCCCTGCTGTCCGCCCTCAGTAGCCGCCGCACGCTCATATCCCTGCCTGGTTTAAGGTCTGACAGGCCTGGGGACACCCCCTGGGACCTGCTCCAGGGGGCAAGGTGGATCCAAACACTGCTCACCCCCAGGGAGGCGGTTCCGGCTCCCCTCCCGGCCCCGGCCCCACAGCCCCCCGAGCTCCAGTGGCCCCCCGAGCTCCTGTGGCCCCCCAAGCTCCCGTGGCCCCCCGAGACGAGTCGGCCTGCGGAGCCCGCGGCTCAGGGCAGAGGCTTCCGGCTCACCTCCCCCAGCCCCGGGGCCCTGACGGAGGGGGCCCCCAAATTCTGGCCCCGCACCTGCCCCCCTGGGCCAGTGGGGTGGGCCGAGGCCCCAGAGGGCACATCGGGGCCTGGAAGTGCCCGAGAGCGTGTGCCCGAGGCACTCGCGTCCCCATCTTTCTGTGAGGCTGACTCTCCAGTTCTCCGGGATGAACACCCGGGATTGGGGGGCCGGGCCATAGGCCGGGCGCACGGGCCACGGAAGCGGCCAGGTGTCTGGCGCGGTGTCCGGCGCGGCTGCAGCATTTTCAGACCGTGGCGACCTGTGAGGCTTCCAGGTTCTGCACCCTTGCCCCGAGGGAACAGCCTTTCTCCGCCGCCCAGGGCCACAGGGTGTCGGGGACGCAGGACTCGGCGCTAGAACTGCAGCTCCCGGGAGAGCTGGGGTGCTGGCCACCGTCGCGACTCTTTATTTCAGCCATTGTCACATGCAGGTAGGTAGTACCTCGCTGTGGTTTTATTTATTTATTTAAATATTTAAATATTTTATTTATTCATTCATAGAGACACAGAGAGAGAGGAGCAGAGACACGGGCAGAGGGAGAAGCAGGCTCCGTGCAGGGAGCCGGACGCCGGACTCGATCCCGGGACCCCAGGACCACACCCTGGGCTGAAGGCGGCGCTAAACCGCTGAGCCACGCGGCTGCCCACTCACTGTGGTTTTAATTTGCATTTCCCAGAGAGTTCCCTGACGGCCAGCACCTGTTCATGGGCTGTCTGGCATTGATTTATCCTCCTCAGCGAAGCGTCTATTCAAGTCTGGTCTCATTTTGTTTCTTTAATTGGGTTGTTTTCTGTTAAGTTTGGCGAGCTCTAGACACACACACGTATATATAGTTGGATGTGTGATCCGCGGTATTTTTTTCTCCCAGGCTGGTAGCATGTCTTTTCATTTTCTTAGCAATGTCTTTCTGAAAGCAAAATTTAAAAATTTGTTGAAGTCCACTTTATCACTGCTTTTTTGGATTTGTGGTAAAATGCATGTAACAGGGTTGCCTGGGCGGCTCAGTCAGTCAAGCGTCTGCCTTCGGTTCAGGATGTGATCCCTGGGGCCTGGGATCGAGCCCTATAGGGCTCCCTGCTCTGCGGGGAGCCTGCTTGTCCCTCTCCCTCTGCTGCTCCCCCTGCTTCTCTCTCTCAAAAATAAATATTTTCAAAAAAATATTTTATTTATTCATAAGACAGAGAGAGAGGCAGAGACACAGGCAGAGGGAGAAGCAGGCTCCATGCAGGGAGCCCGACAGGGGACTTGATCCCAGACTCTGGGATCAGGCCCTGAGTCAAAGGCAGACACTAAACCGTTGAGCCACCCAGACATCCCACAAATAAACAAAATCTCTTTTTTAAAATAAAATCTTTAAAAAATACACATAACATAAAATATGGAGTGTACAGTTCAGTGACATTAAGTAAATATGATGTTTTACGATCATCACTACTTTTCTTTTATCACCCCAAACAGAAACTCTGTCTCAATAACTAATAATTCCCCATTCCCTTCCCCAACCCGTGGAAACCTCTATTCTTTCTGTGTTTTGAATTGGCCTGTTTTGGATGCCTCATACATGTGCAACCATATAGCATTTGCCTCTTTGTGAATGGTGTATGTCCCCTGGCATGATTTTTTTAAAAGATTTATTGGGATCCCTGGGTGGCGCAGCGGTTTGGCGCCTGCCTTTGGCCCAGGGCGCGATCCTGGAGACCCGAGATCGAATCCCACGTCGGGCTCCCGGTGCATGGAGCCTGCTTCTCTCTCTGCCTGTGTCTCTGCCTCTCTCTCTCACTGTGTGCCTATCATAAATAAATAATAAAAAACAATTAAAAAAAAAGATTTATTCATTTACGAGAGAGAGAGAGAGAGAGAGAGAGAGAGAGAGAGAGAATGGGGGGAGGAGAGGAGGGAGAGAATCCCCGACCATGAGATCATTACTGGAGCTGAAACCAAGAGTCAGATGCTTAATGGGTGGAGCCACCCAGGTGCCCCAGGCATAGTGGGATTTAAAAAAAATTATTCACTTAAAACTTAGAGAAAAAAAGATGTATTTATTTGAGGGAGAGGGAGGGAGGGAGAGCGTGAGCTCTGCACAGGCGTTGCGGGAGGGGCAGAGTCTCCAGCAGGCTCCCTGCTGAGCGCGGCTCCATCCCGCTGACACCAAGGCCTGAGCTGGGGCCAACAGTCGGTCGCTCAACCCACGGAGGCCCCAGGTGCCCCAGCATAGAGTTTTTGTTTTTTATTCTTATTTTTTAAAGATTTTATTTATTCGTGAGAGAGAGAGGGGGAGAGGCAGGCCCCGTGCAGGGAGCCCGACGTGGGGCTCGATCCGGTCTCCGGGTCACACCGGGGCTGAAGGCGGCGCTGAACGCTGGGCCCCCCGGGCTGCATGGTTTTGAAGGCTCGTGTTGTAACGCGTGTCAGAACTCAGTTCCTTTTCTGTTTCATCGCATTTCGCGTAACTTACAACACGCAAACGATTACCCGCGTCAGCAGTTCTGAGGACTGAGCGCCCGGCGTCCAGGGCCCTCGCCTCGCGGAGAAGCCGCGGCGCCGATCGCTGACCCCCAGGCCCGGTGCCCGCCCCCGCCCCGGTCCCGGCTCCCTGCAAAGCCGACCCCGCGGGGCTTCCCCACCTGCGCCGTGGCGTCGCCCGCCCTGTCCGCTGGTCTCCCCCAGCCCGTCCCCAGGCCGTCCCGCGGCTCCAGGCCACAGGGTCCCTCCTTCCCCAGGCTGGTGCTCCCCGGCCTGCGCGCAGCACCGCTCGCTCCTCGCTCCTCCATCAGCCGCCGCGGAGATGGCCGGGCCGCGCGGCCGGGCAGGGCCTGGGAACAGGCGGCACCTCCCAAGGCGGCGGAGGGGACGGAAGGGAGGAGGGGGGTCGGGTGGGGGTCGCGGGGCGGGGGGAGGGGAGGGGCCGCGGGAGGACGCTCGGCCGGGGGCCGCCCCAACCCCGGGCTGCACGCCCCGCCCCGGCCCCGCCCCGGCCCCGCCCCCGGCCCCGCCCCGCCCCGCGGCCTGCTGGGAGACGTGGTCCGCGGCCGCTCAGGAAGCCCGACTCCGAGTCCCGGCGAGCCCCGCGACACCGCCCTGCCGCGAGGCTTACCGGGACTTGTAGTCCAGCGCCCGCGGGCACCGGGACGCGCGGCGAGCGGCGGAACTCGGTGTCCCAGAGACCCCCGCGCTGGGCCACGACGTCGCGCGCCCTCTCGCCGTCGCCGCCGCTGGGCTTTCTCCGGCCGCCGCCGTCACTGCCGCTGCTCCGGGGCTGGAGGGCCCGGGCGTCCCCGGGCGCGAGGAGGCTGCGGGTGGGAGCCTTCGCGGGCGCTGAGGAGCGGGCCGGGGGAGGCCGGGATGGAGCCCCCCGGAGGTGGGCGCGCTGCCGGGTGGGCCCGCGCCTGGGGCGGTTGGGCGGGGGCCGGGCGGTGGTCGGCGGCGGGGCGGGCGGCGGGGGCCGGGGGCGAGCGGGGGGCGCCGGGGCCGGGGCGGGGCTCGCGGGGGGCGGGGCCGGGGTCGGGGCGGGGGGCGGGGCCTGCCGGGGGCTCGCGGGGGGCGGCGGGGTCGGGGCGGGGTCGGGGCCGGGGCCGGGGTCGGGGCGGGGCGGGGCGGGCGGGGCGTGGGCGTGGGCGTGAGCGCGCGGTCCTTGCAGCGGCCTAGGCGGGCGGCCGGGCTCCGGAGCGGCGGGCGGGGTCTCGGGCCGCCGGAGGCCGCGGACGGTCGGAGGGCGTCGCGGACATGGCTCACCTGCGGGGATTCGCCAACCAGGTAGGAGGCCGGGCCGGGCCGGGCGGGGCGGGCGGGGCGGGCGGGGCCGGGCGCGCCCCGGAGGACGGCGGCTCGCGGGGCCGGGCGAGGCGGGTCCTGCCTGTGCCCGAGCCGCCCCCCGGCCTGGAGCCGCGCCTCCACCTGCTCCCGGTGCCGGTGCCGCGAGCTGCGACGCCCCGGGAAGGACACCCGCCGCCCGCGCCGCCGGCCCCGAGCAGACGCGCCCGTTTGGAAAAGAATCATCGGGTTGAAGGAGACGAGCTCGCTTCCGTGGCGGCCGCTCCCCGCCTGGGCCGCGGCGACCCGCTGCCCTGCCCCGTGACCAGAAGCGCGGCCGGCCCTGCCCGCAGCCCGGGGCCGCCCGGAACCAAGCACCGCGTCTTGCCGAAGCGGACAAGCTCTCCTAGCCCGAGAGGAAAGAGGGCCGCTGGCGGAGGCGCTCCCGGGCCCCAGAAGCAGCCGTCGGGGCGAGGGGTCTCTGTGCCCGGGCTGACCGCGGTGGGCGGCCGGGCCACCCCTGCTGCGGGGCGCAGGGCTGGGGGCGCGGGGCAGGGCCCCAAGGGGGAAGCCGTCGTCCTTTAGAGGCCAGCACACGTGGCCTTTGTTCGGGGCGGGAAGCCTGATTTTCTCAAGACACTTGTGCTGTGACCCCGTGGGGCGCCCCTGCCTAGCCCGAGGGTCCCCGCCAGCTGGTTCCCGCCCTGCCTGCTGCCTGGTGGTGGGAGTGGCCTCGCTCCCTTCATCTTGTGGGGCCACAGACCTGGCTGCTGCAGGGCTGGGGGACGAGGGTCTCAAGTCTCAGGTCACTCAAGCCTTGAGGGATCGTCCAGACCGTGTGCTGTGCGTGGCCTAGAAAAGCAGCCGAGACGCAGGAGCTACGCACCTTCAGCCAGGGGGCTGGAGCGGGTGGTCCCTGTGATGCGCTTGTGCTATCGGGCCTCGGGGCGAGGGTTGGGGTCGAGGCCTGGAGCTGCGGCTCAGGGCTCCGCGTGTGCTCCCCCGGGCCAGGGGGGTCCAAGCGCCCCGTGTGGGGTCTCCCTGGTTGGGCTGTCGTGGTGAACCGACCCAGCTCTGGGCCCTCCTGGACAGTGACATAGTGTCCTCAGCAGGGCTGACGGGAGCAGAGGCACGGGACGCGTCGCCCACGGAGGCCTGAGGGTGCAGAGGGGACCCCAAGGCACAGCGGTGCTGACTGGTGCTGCCAGGTTTTCTTAGGACAGAGAACACAGCGCCACGGCACCAGCTGGACCACAATCCCTGGGCAGCCCCCACGCCCACGCCTGGGGCGCTGAACACATGGGCCCAGGTGGCCAGGTCCCCTGTGACGTCCAGGACTGAGCAGGGGATCGCGAGCTTCCCCCCAGAGGCGGAGGGCGCTCTCCCGGCAGACGGCCTTTTCCTGCTGCCCAGGAGTTGCTGGCAGGCCCCAGCCAGGCCTCTGAGGTCGGGGTGGGTGCTAATCGTGGGATCCACGTCCCCGTCCGCACACTGCAGACAGCCAAGCAGCTGTGACTCACGGCCACGTGCCTAAGTGGCCTTGGGTTTCTCCAGAGCGTGTGCAGCAGGAACAGGTGCGTGGTGGGTGGTCCCCACGCCCGCTCCGGGCTGGTCTCGGCTCTGCTGAGGACGGAAGACAGCGCCTCACCGGCCCGGCGGGAGGCCCGCACGTCCATCGGCCCTGCCCCGAAGGCTGTGCTGCAGCACAGCCCACGGCCCGTGACCCGGAGTCCCAGCCGGGAGTCCCCGCCCCCGGCTCCCGCAGGTGCCCGGCGCGGGCGGCCCTCAGTCCTCTGCCTGGAGCTCAGCCACAGTGGGGAAGGGGCCGTGCGTGCCGCGTGGGCCTGCGCACCGTGGGCGAGGCCGCTGGAGTCCCCGAGCTCTGGCTGGCGGGGAGCCGAGGGGGCTCGTGTGCGTGGAGGACCCTCCTCGGCGCTGTGGGCACCCAGCAACCCCGGGCGGGCCTTCCCTCACAGGGCCCACGGCAGTCGGGGCCGATGGGGCTCGGGGAGCTGGATTTGATTCCTTTTCACGCGTGGCTGCTTTAGACGCCCTCCTGTGACAGGCGCGTGGGCTGTGGGAGCAGGGCCTTCTGGCGGAGGCGCCTCCTGCGGGATGGGAGTCGCGGAGCCTCAGGAAGGCCCTTCTGCCCCCGTCTGGGCAGGACGCCAGGCCCCAGCCTCGGCTCCCACACTCGGCCCCGGGCCTCGGCCCTGCGGGGCTGGGGGCTCCCAGGGACCCCGTGGGTTGCCTCAGGGCCAGTAGTGGCCTGCGCCCTGGAGCCCGGGGCGTCAGCGCCCCTCTCGGAGACCCCGTGGAGCTCTGTTCCCCGTGTCCCGGTGCCCAGGCCGCAGGGTGCTCGCTGGGCCTCAGTTTCCATCTGAGGCCCGAGTGCGGTAGTCTCCCGAGATCCAGGGTTAAGCACCCGGAAAGCCTTGGTTTGCAGCTCGTGGCCCAGGGGTCTGAGGGCCGCAAAGGGAAGCCCCTCCTGGGCCGTGGCCTCCTGGCACCACCACACGGGCCGGCTTCATATTCTGATTGATACTTTGCTGTTTAAGGGTTCTCCCGGGGTTCGGGAAGGCGGGCGCCGGTCCGCCTCTCGGCCCTGGGCTCCCCCTGCCGCTAGCATCCTGAGTCCTGCTTTGTGCCGTGTGTGGGTTCCAGGCGGGTGGCAGCGTGGGGTGTTCTCAGCCGCCGGACCCGTGGTCCACGAGGGGCTCTGGGTGCCGTCCCGCTGTCACGGGGTGGCCTCGCGGCCCCAAGTGCCCACTCCCTGCCCGCTCCCCCGTCATGTGGTCAGTGAGCGGCACCTGGTCCTCTCCACGGTGGGCTGTGGGTGGGGGAGCCGTCCTGTCTGCCTGGGCCTGCGTGTCTCGGAGGCTCTTTTCTCTGGGCGGAGGATACGTTTAGTTTTTCTGAACAAAAGGTGAAAAAAGAAGAAAGGAGAAGAGAACGTGGTGAGCTCCCCGGCTCCTCGTTTTGGGATCGCCACCTCCCAGCCGCAGGGTCCCCGCAGCCTGTGCTGCCGCTCTGCTGACGGCCCGCCCCCGTGTCCCCGCAGCACCCACGCGTGGACCCTGAGGAGCTCTTCACCAAGCTGGACCGCATCGGCAAGGGCTCCTTTGGGGAGGTTTACAAGGGCATCGACAACCGTACCAAGGAGGTGGTGGCCATCAAGATCATCGACCTGGAGGAGGCCGAGGACGAGATCGAGGACATTCAGCAGGAAATCACCGTGCTGAGCCAGTGCGACAGCCCCTACATCACCCGCTACTTCGGCTCCTACCTGAAGGTGCCCGCAGGGAGGGGGCTTGCTCTGTGCTGGGCTGCGCTTGGGTACGTGCCGCGCCCCGCCGTGCCTGGCCCCCCCCCCCGCCCCCTGAGAGGACAGTGCTGATGCCTAGTGTTCCGCAGGGTCAGAAAATCCTGCTCAGAGCCTGGGCTGGCGACCCCCCGGGGGCCAGTGGGGAGCAGAGGTCTGGTCTGAGGGGCGGGAGGCCTAGGCAGTTGAGCGCAGACCCAGCTTCACAGCTGCCCCCAGAAAACAGCCCTGAGGCCCAGGTGGGCGTGTGGGTCAGGAGTGGGGTCTAATTGCTCTGAAGTGGCCAGTGACCCATTGCTGGCTGGCGGCATCTCTCCCGGAGCTGGGGCAGCCCCCGTGGGGCAGGCGCTGGGGAGCCGTGCCAGGGCCACTCTGGGACCCCTGCAGCCGGAGCCTGAGGCCAGCTCCTGGGGGGCTGCCCAGGGGAAGGGGGCTGCCTGGGGTGCAGGTCCACAGAAGCCGAGGGCCACCTGGGCCTCCCATCTTCCCGGTCTGGTTTTTGATGGGGTCTCGGCACAGTGGACCCGGCCCCTGGACCATCTGCAAAGTGGCTGCGTGGGGGTGTGATGGGAGGGGGCTGGATGAGGCTGCTGGGCCCTTGCATGGGGGTCCCTGAGGGGCCAGGGGCCCGAGTCCGCCCTGCTGGGGAGAGTGTGCCCTGGGGGCCCGGCCGTGCCCCTTTGCTCTCCGCCACGTGCTGATAGGTGTTTTTCTGGTCCTAGAGCACGAAGCTGTGGATCATCATGGAGTACCTGGGCGGCGGCTCCGCGCTGGACCTGGTGAGGTGTAGGCCGCAGCGGGGGGCAGCTTGCCGTGGGCAGGAGCGGACCGAAGGAGGTTGCTGTGGGCGCTGTGCCGCGGCAGCCCTGGACCCGAGGACCCCTGGGTGCCTCTCCTCTGCTGTCTTGGCGTATCACGTATTAGTTAGGAGCCATCTAAGCCAGACGATGTGTGTTTGTGGTCCTGGGCCCACGGGCTGGTTGGCGCCCCCAGGCAAACAGGCCGGGTGCTGCGGCTGGGACCCCGCTTTGCAATGAAGAAGCAAGTCGCGTACGCGCTCCCCGCTCAGTGTGTGAAGCTCCATTTATTTCAGGAGTTGAGGGAACAGGAGGCCCCTGCACGCGGCAGGGCCCCTGCCCCTGGTAGAGCGGGGTCAGGTCAGGGCCCGGGCGAGGAACGTGGAACAGCGCAGGAGAAGGGCCGGGGTGTGTCGGTGGGGGTGCTGAGCCTGCCCCCCCGCTCTGCCCGCAGCTTAAACCTGGCCCCCTGGAGGAGACCTACATCGCCACCATCCTGCGGGAGATCTTGAAGGGTCTGGACTACTTGCACTCAGAGCGCAAGATCCACCGAGACATCAAAGGTCCCTGTGCCCCCCATCCTGCCCCTAGAGTGTCACGGCGTGAGGTGGCAGGGAGGGGGGGTGCTGGGCGCTGAGGGCCTCCTGTCCCCGTGCGATGAGAACACTAGCCTTGCACCTTGTGGGAGAGGGGACCTCTTTAAACCGGAAGTGTGGACCTGGGGAGGCGTGGGGGGGCGTGAGGGCAGGGGTCACGGTCCCCTCTGCTGGCCATGCTGTGGCTCTGCTCTTGGGTTTGTCATAGAAGGCAAACGCCGGGAAGGCCCTGGAACCCTGCCGGGGGTGCCCACGGGGGCTCCTCGCACTGGCGGCTGCCCGCCTGCAGCGCCTGTGGCCCCGGGTCTCTGGCCCGTCGGCTGGAGAGGAAAGCCAAGGTCCCGGGAAGAGACGGCCACGCTTCCTCAGGCAGCCGTGTGCGGGCCGGGGCCTGCGTGGTCCTGAGGGTGACATGTGCTGTCCTGTGTTGAGCAGCTGCCAACGTGCTGCTCTCGGAGCAGGGGGACGTGAAGCTTGCAGACTTCGGGGTGGCGGGGCAGCTCACGGACACGCAGATCAAGAGGAACACGTTTGTGGGCACGCCTTTCTGGATGGCACCCGAGGTCATCAAGCAGTCGGCCTATGACTTCAAGGTGGGTGTGGTGGCGGGTGGGAGGGTGGCCGCGGCACGGCTCGGGGAGCTCCGGGTAGCAACGGTGCCGCATGGCTCTCTGTCCAGGCCGACATCTGGTCGCTGGGGATCACAGCCATCGAGCTGGCCAAGGGCGAGCCTCCGAACTCGGACCTGCACCCCATGCGCGTCCTGTTCCTCATCCCCAAGAACAGCCCGCCCACCCTGGAGGGCCACCACAGCAAGCCCTTCAAGGAGTTCGTGGAAGCCTGTCTCAACAAAGACCCTCGATTCGTAAGCCCTGCTCCCCGGGCCGGCTGGGAGGCGGCTCTGCGGCGGGGCTCCGGGGGACAGCCCCACGGGGTTCCCCGAGCCCCGCCTCACAGGGCGTGGGGCCTGCACGTGGAGCACGGTCGCGGGGGAAGGGCCCCGGGAGCAGCGGGTGCGGCCGTCCCTGGCGCCTGGTGACCGCATCCTCTCCCCGGCAGCGGCCCACCGCCAAGGAGCTCCTGAAGCACAAGTTCATCACGCGCTACACCAGGAAGACCTCCTTCCTCACCGAGCTCATCGACCGCTACAAGCGCTGGAAGTCGGAGGGGCACGGCGAGGAGTCGAGCTCCGAGGACTCTGACATGTAGGGGCCCCTACGGCGGGCACGCCCCCGCAGCCCTGGGTGTTGTGCCGTGGGCACCAGGCGGGCCTCCTTGGCTGAGGGCCGTGAGGTTGCCTCCGAGACGCAGGCTGAGCGGGTGTGGGCCTCGGGCTCCCCCGGTCCCAGCCCCGTGGCCCTCAGGCCCTTCACCTTCCACCGTAGCGATGCAGATGCCGAGGACGGGGAGCAAGGTCCCATCTGGACGTTCCCCCCCACCATCCGGCCAAGCCCCCACAGCAAGCTGCACAAGGGGACGGCCCTGCACGGCCCCCAGAAGGTCTGACCTGGCGCGGGGAGGTGGGGGGGCTGCGTTCGGGGGGTGGCAGGCACCCTGGCGTGTGTGCTTCCACAGGGGGCACAGGTGGGGAGGGAGCACGCCTGCCGCCTGGGCGCGCTCTGCCCTCTCCCCTGCCCACCCTGCCGTGGCTTTGACTTCACAGTCCGCGGAGCCTGTCAAGAGGCAGCCGAGGTCCCAGTGCCTGTCCACGCTGGTCCGGCCTGTCTTCGGAGAGGTGAGGGCCGGCGTGGGGGTCGCCGGGGCAGAGGGCAGTGGTGCTTCTCTGCAGGTACTCCCCTCGGTGTCCCCTCAAGGGTCACGGTGACGTGCGCCGGCCAGCACCCCTCGGGGCCCACGGTGGTCAGGCCGGGATCTGGGGGCCAGGCCTTCTGAGCAAGGGAGCAGAAGGGGTTGCGACCACCCCGAGTGCTCAGCCTCCTGGGGGCCGGTGGGGGTCTCAGGATGACTGAACAAAAACTGTGTTTTGTGACCTTTTATTTTGAATTGCAGACACACGGGATGGTCCTGTTTAGGGAGCCTGGGAGGTTGAGTTCTTGGAGTTGGGTATCAGGCCCAGGGCGGGGAGGCCCCGAGGGTGACTCCCCTACGTGCCCCCTGCTGATGGGTGCTTGCTGACGCCCCAGGAATACAATGTAGCCAGGTGCCCGCACTCCCCACCCCAGGTGATGGCAGCCCCTGGAGCCCCAGGAGGGAAGATGGGACACTGAGTGCCTTTCCGAGACACGGGGTGGGGGGATCTGGGTTCAGGCAGGAGAGCTCCCACCTCTGGGGGCCTGTGGGGCGAGGGAGGAGGTCAGAGGGGAGCAGGTGACGAGCTGGACTGTCAGGGGGCTCAGCTGTGTGCTTCAATGGCCTGGGGCAGGTGCCCACGCCAGGATGCTCTGGGACAGGTGGGGGGATGGCTTCATCCCGCTTGTCGGGTGCACCCGCTGTGGCCTCTGTGGGCTGGGCCTGCAGTTGAGGCTGCTGGGGGGCGTCCTAGGGGCCTCCTGGAGATGCACAGGCTCTTTCCCCTTTTGTTTCTGGAGTGTGACACGGGCTTGACCTGACTGCTACCTGTCAGGTCAGCTGGAGGGCGTGGACCCTCCGTGGGCTTCTCGAGGCCCGGGTGGTGGGGAGGCCGAGCCTGACCTGGCTGTGGGGACCTCAGGGCTTCTGGGAGGGTTTCTCGAGCAGCGGACCTCCGCCGTGGCCTCTGCGGCCCGCAGTTGGGAGGAAGCCTGGGTGGCCCGGCCCGCCACTAACAGGCCGCCCTGCCATGGGGACAGGTGGGACTCGGCCAGCCCAGCTTTGTGGTGGGAGGGCTGTTAGGGCCCCTGGCGCCTGGGCTCCTGCACATGCAGCACATGCACGTGGCGGCGAGGGCCCGTGGGCGGAGCTCACGGGAGGCGGGTGCTGTCTTTGCAGCTCAAGGAGAAGCACAAGCAGAGCGGCGGGGGCGTGGGGGCACTGGAAGAGCTGGAGAATGCCTTCAGCCTGGCGGAGGAGTCCTGTCCTGGCATCTCGGACAAGCTGATGGCGCACCTGGTGGAGCGCGTGCAGAGGTGAGGCCTGGGGCGGCCGTGGGGGTCCGTCCCCAGAGGCCGGGCTCAGGGAGTGGCGCCCGGACCCCCACGCCGGCTGCCTCCCACCCGGCCAACTCTCCAGGCCTCCGTCCTCTCCGCAGGTTTTCCCACAACAGAAACCACCTGACGTCAACCCGCTGAGGCCTGCCGCTGCCTGAGGAGAGCCGGGAGGAGGGGCTGGCGTGGAGCTCCGCGGTCCGGCTGCCTCGGCCCCAGTCCCCGCTCCTGCGCTCGGCCACCCCTGCCTCCTGCAGCACAGCGTCGGGGGAGCCACCGCCGGACGGAGCAGCGGAGGCTGTCGGGCCCATCTGTCCCCCGGGCCCGCGGCGGCCGTGCTGGCCGTAGGTTTGCCTTGTGTCAATCAGGTACCGTGTCTCCTCCTAAGTACTCGGATCAGCCAGGACTTTTTTTTTTTTTTTTTTTTAAAGAAAACGGACTTCTCGCTTCCCCGACGTTCTGAGGTTGAGGTGTTTTCATAGAACATGGAGAGGCTCCTGCCACCTTCAATAAAGACCTGAATCGGAGCGATGCTGGCGGCGGGTGGGGCCCAGTTCCTGGCTTGAGTCCTCGTCGTGGCCCGCAGCGACCGCGTGGCCCGCGGGCAGGAGGGCGGGGAGGAGCCCTGTCTCGGGCTGCACAGCCGGCCGTTAGCAAACAAATAACAGTGTGTGTGTCCGTTTACGTCAGTTTATTAGGAAACCCTGGGGAGCCAGAACTGAGAGGCCCGCGGGGTGCGGCCGGCACCGCATGGCTCCTGTTGTCTGTCCTCCGCGGGCGCCGCCCCGGGAGAGGGGAGGGCGTGGCTCGGACACTCCCTGGCCGGTGCCTCCGTGGCCCTTAGGACACGCAGTCAGGGACGCGCTGACCCCGCTCTGCTTGCTCGTCTGGGTCCTCGTCGGGCAGGACGGGCTTCATGCTGCTGCCTCGGAAGGCCCGGCCCGCGCAGGCGAGCTACTGGCGCGCTCGATCACCTCCATCCACCTGGGGAAGGGGTCGGACGTCAGAGCTCCCGAGGCGCTCACGTGGAGTCGGGGACGCGCTGGGCGGCCAGTGGCCAGCTGCCAGTTTCTTCCCAAGGACACCCCCAAACATGGGGAGAACCCTGGAAGCAGCGCCGTCCTCCCGCGCCCTCGGCAGCAGACCCCGCCGCCGGCCCAGGCTTACCTCTCAAACGTGTACTTGCTCTCAGCCCGGAAGAAGTAGACGTGGGACTTGAACTGGAGCTTGAAGACGTGCTCCTTGTGGACGCCGTCGGCCTCCTCAGGGACGCTGACGCTGTAGCCCAGCAGCGGGAGGCTGGCCAGGGGGTGGTCGTCCTGCGAGGTGGCATGGGGCTGTGCAGCTGCTCCCCCGCCCCCAGCCCGGCCCGGGGAGCCCGCGGAGCACCCCTACCTGATGAGTCTTGTAGAAGAACAAACAGAAGTTGGTAAAGACCACCCAGAGCTTCTGCCAGCCGCTACTGTTCTTGAATTTTCTCAGCAGATAGCCCGAAAGCTGATTCTACAGGGAAAGAAAAAGCCGCTGACTCAGGTGCCACAGCCGCTCTGCTCCCAGGATGCGCAGCGGCCGCCAGACGCTGGCACTGAAGGCCAGGCTCTAAGTACGAGGAGCTACGTTTGTTTTCTGGATTTATACACAATCGGCCACGACTATGGCAGACCGCGTGGGGCCGAGCGAACGCAGCTCTGTCGACCACCCCCCTCCCATGCAGACAGGGTCAGCGGTGTGGGGCCCGCTCTCCTTGGGACCCTCCCTGGGACCAGGCTCATGGGCCCGTGTCCGTGCTGATGCCCACGAGTGGCCTGGTGAGCCCGCGGCTCTGACGGCCTCCTCCCCTGGCTCTGTGGCTTCATTCCGGGCCATCGCCGGCGCGCAGACACCACGCAGTGGCAGCAGCCCGAGGGCCAAAGGCCCGGAGCCCAAAGTGGCTCCTTCAGGTGATAGAGGAGTGGACTCCCAGGGTCCCGGCACCTCTGCACATGCTTCAGGGCTCCTGGCGGCCCCTGGGCTGCGCTGCTCGAGGGGACTTGCCTGACTGGTGTCCCCCACCCCCCGCCCGCCCCAGGGACCCTCAGGAGGGCGTGCATGGCGGCCGTACCTCGACAGCCGCGCTGTGGTCGGCTCTGGAGACGCTGGTGTTGCGGTACCAGCACACGTGGACCGTGGTGTTGGCCCGGCGCTGGCCCTGCCCCTCCAGAGAGCCGTGGGGGCCGCCAGCCTCTTCTGCCTCTTGCTCCAGAGAGGCCTCCTCCGAGGACCCTGGGAGGAGTGAGGCCTCTGCTCAGAGGTGGCGGCGCCCTGGGCACCAGGTCAGCGGATAGCAAACCCCCCGCTGCGGCTGCAGAGGAGGGCGCAGGCCCTCCCGCCCCCCAGGGCCCAGGACGTTCCTTGTGTTGGGGACCACGCGGCCGGAGGCAGCCTGGGACCCAGGACACGGGTTTGTGGGGGTGCCCGGTGGCTCAGGCCCTGGTCTCAGGCTGTGCTCCCTGAGGAGTCGGGGATTCCTGAATTCGCCCCCTGCCCCTCCCCACTCGCTCCCCCCCAAAAACAGGATTGGTAGAGAAGCTTGCTTAGGTGCAGTCGGGGTGCCCTCGGGGGTGCCTTGGCCAGAACTC
This sequence comes from Canis lupus baileyi, assembly GCF_048164855.1. Lineage (NCBI taxonomy): Eukaryota > Metazoa > Chordata > Mammalia > Carnivora > Canidae > Canis > Canis lupus. The sequence goes on along the minus strand of NC_132861.1, from coordinate 52,992,900 downwards.
ACTGTAGGGGGGCGCGCACAGCACGCTGCCCGGCAGCACCAGGGAGAGGTCACTCCCGCGCTTGGCCATGTCGATGGCGTCGTTCAGGTCACGCATCCACTTCTCCTTTTCCAGGCGGGTGCTGGGGGGAGGGCCGAGGCTCAGAGGCGGCTCCGCGGGGCCCGGGCCCCCAGGGGCTCCTTGCTGTGCCCGCGCCCGGTCGGAGTGCCTGGTCCAGCCCCCAAGGCCCCTCCGCCGGAACGGGACGTCTGTGAGGGTGGCTGACGCCGAGCGAGGACTTAAGGGGCAGGGCTGAGATGCAGGGCTGGTTCCTGTCTGTCCTGCTGCCCCGGGGCGCTCGTGTCCGCATGCTCTGCCCTCAGCTGGGACGCGGCAGGATGGGAGGCGAGGGCCAGACGCCCACCCAGGAGGCCCCCAGCTCCCACGGGAGAGCCGTGGAGCCGCGGCGCACCCTGGAGCTCAGGCCCCTTTCCCACCTGCTGTGACCTGGGGAAAGTGGTTGCTGCGCAGTTACAGCCCCGCTGGGGGGCAGGGTGCCGGGGGGCAGCGGCGGCACCCTGGCTGCGCCTGGGGACGTTCTCAACGGTCACAAGCCGCCCACCAAAGGAGAAGCTGCTCCCGCGGTCCCGCCGCTGAAGCCCGGGGCTGGCACGCCCGGGGCCGGGGCGGACGGGGAAGGCTCTTACCTGGCTGCCACCACGATTGTTTTCTGAGCCGCACAGATGGTGAAACAGTGTGGAACAGAGCGTTCACGCTCGCCTTCTTCTACCTGTGGTGAGAAGAGGCGAGCGTCGGGGCGAGGGCGAGGGCGGGGCCAGCGCGACCGCCGCTGGCAGCACGACACGGGTCCCTGGGAGCCCTGTGCAGGTCTACGCTGACTACGAGGGGCTACCAGAGGCACGGGGACCCCCACGCCGTGGCACCTGCCACCCGGGGGGGTGAGCCCTGGGCCTCAGGGCACCCCACTACTCACCGGTGGGTCCAGCACTATTAGCTGAAAGTCAAGCACAGGAAAAAATATTGAGCATTTTCATTATTGAAAAGAGAACTGGACAATTCACTTTATAAACCTGTACTGGAACTTCCGAGCCAAAAACACCCTACGCGACGGATCGAGGTGAACTGAGGGGACTCCCAGGAAAACGCTGCCTAAGCAAGCCCGCAGCCAGCCGAGGGGGGCCTAGGACCACGGCCCCGCCTGCCCCGGGCCTCGGGTGAGCGCGGCGTCTCCACGTGCGGCCGCGCCTTCCCGCAACACTGGGGACGTCTGCCCGCAGCTCCAGGGGGGGCCGGAGGCGCGGCGGGTGTGCTGCTGCCCTGCGGAGTTCGGGGTGAGGCCAACGGACGCCCCCGCAGAGGGTCGGCCTGCGCGGAGCCTCACGGACACAGAAGACCAGAGATGAGCGGGAGCGTGGGCGGTGAGACCAGGTCGTGCAGACGTTCCCCTTCGTCACCCCAAGGTAGCACGTGACCCCAACGTGACCGCAGGAGTCCAGGCGGGTTTGAGGGGATCTGTCCCAGTGATGCCTGAGTTTATATGGAAGAACTAAACGCTAGAGCGTAGCAAGGGGCCTTCTACGGAGGACGACGGCTCAGGGACGTGCCGCAGCAGCCACACGGCGACTCGACAGGAGACACGGCCCCGGGCGGCTGCTGCTGCTGCCTGGTGCAGGGGAATGGAACGGGAGGCCAGAAGGGGCCCCACGCGTCGGCAGGAGTCCAGCCACCCCCACGGGGCCTCGTGGAGGCGGCTCGTGAATTGGAAAGTGGAACCGGGGCCAACGCGACGGTGCGCTGGCAGGGAGACCCATACTCAGGACGGGCACCCCGGGCAGCAGCACATGCTGAATTCACCCCGTCCCCAGGCGCCAGCCCAGGGGCACCTGTCCGGTGCCGTGTCAATCCCACAAGGTAAAACTGAACTGCGGGAGAAGTAAAAAGGAATCGCTAACCGGGGAACGTACCCGTGGCCCCGAGCGCGGCTGGCACCTACAAACGGGCATCGGTAGAGGCCAGGCGACAGGCACACTTGTGCCATCGCAGGGGCGGCCCCGTCAGCCTCCCGGACGTCCCTGGCTGTGCCCCTCATGGGGCCACGGGGGGGAGGTGGGTAGAGGCTCCACTGGGCGTGTGCCCTACCCAGAGCCCTAGAGGCACGTGTGCCCGGCCCCTGGGCGCTGTGCTGGGTGCAGGGAGGAGTGTAGGACGAGGTCCCGTGGGGATGCTCCTGACTCTGAAAAACGAAATGGAGCCAAAGTGTCCGGTGCAGGGAAACTGAGGAAAGCTGGTGTGTGCCCTGCCTGCCCACCGTGCGTCTCTGTGTCGCAAGGGGTGGCAGGGATTGGGGGCCGACCTGAGCAGCAGCAGCAGCAGCGCAGTGAACGGGAGGCCCGAGGAGTCCCGCCCCCAGTCTAATATCTGGGAGGCCAGAAGGGCGCGGTGCGAAGTGCCCACAGCATGTGTTACTGGGGGCGACAGTCATGGATGACTTTTATTTTATGTTTTCAGTGTTTTCTACAATGAAAATACAGTTTGTAAAAGTATTTCAAACCAGCGGGGTGTGCTTCCGGTGTGGCAGGTGCGGTCACGCAAACAGGCCCCTTTGTGCCGATGGCTCAGGTGCCCAGTGGAAGGTGGGATGGCCCCGAGAACGTAGCAGGGGGCGAGAATGGAAGGGGTGGAAATTGAGGAAGACTGGCCTGGCCAAGTGTGACAGCAGAGTGGGGTCCGACCCCCTGACACCCGGACAGGAGGCTGTCCCGACACGTCCTGGACCCACAGCACGTTCCTGTGGCAAAAACCTGGCCGCCTGTCTTTGCTGCTGTGGCAGGTGGGCCCAGGCCGAGCGCGGGCTTACAGTCGAGGGCACACGCAGGGTGAGTCAGTGTGTGGAGCAGGGTCCACGACCTCCAGCGGGGTCTGCGGGGCCGTGCAAACTGGCCGCAGGGGTGAGGCTGGAGGGACTGAGGCTGTGATGGGGGCCGTGAGCGTGCTGACAGCATGTGGTGTGGACAGAGGGCGCGCCGAGCGACAGGGCCGCGGAGGGCCCGGGCCTGCTACGGTGACGGTGGTGCCGACGCAAGGTGACCCTCCCGCAGCCAGCTCACAGCACAGGGGAGGCCCCGAGCCTGGCTCTGGACCGTAACCAGCGGCTCGTCAGTGGTGGCGCCGTCCTACCGTTGGAAGGTGTGCGTGTGTGTGCATGTGCAACGGCGGGGAGGCTGATGTGAGGGGAACATGACTGCGGGGATGAGTCAGGTACGAGCCCAGGAACAGAAAGGCTCTGCAGTCTTTAGTGGTTCGGGTTTCACTTTCAAGAGCTGTGTCCGCTCCCTCCCGCAGGCGCCCAGCTGGGGTCTTTACACGCAGGGTGGGTCGGGCCTGACGCCTGAGAGGGCGCCACCCGCTGCAGGCGGGGTGTGGACACCAAGAACGGTGACCGCGACGGCGCCCAAGCACTCACCAGCATGCCGCGGAGTGGGAGGCGGCCCCGGATCCGGAAGCGGCTGGTGCCCGTGACTCCTCTGCTCGTGTACAGCAGCACGTCTGAGAACTAGACGGGAGGCCTGATCACACACAGTTCACAAACAGGTGACACGTGTCCGTGTCCAACGGTCGTTGGTTTCAGCTCAGGTCATGATCTCAGGGGCGTGAGACTGAGTCCCATGTGGCTCAGCACGGAGCGCTTAGGTTTGTCTCTCCGTCTCCCTCTGTCCCTCCGCTCCATGCTCTCCCCCTCTGCCTCTCAAATAAATACATACATCTTTTTTAAAAATTTAAGGTATCCCTGGGAGGGCTCAGTGGTTTAGCGCCACCTTTAGCCCAGGGCATGACCCAGGGTCCTGGGATCGAGTCCCATGTTGGGGCCCCTGCAGGGAGCCTGCTTCTCCAGCTCTGCCTGTGTCTCTGCTTCTCTCTCTCTTTCTCTGTGTGTCTCATGAGTAAATAAATAAAATCTTAAAAAAAGAAAAAAAAAGCAAAAAAAAATTTTGATGGCAGGGAGCTAGTAACCCAGGAGCGGCTGGTCTCCAGGGCCAGTGCCCAGCGCCCACCAGGGCGAGGCGGTGGGGCATCGTGGCTGACGGCTCAGGCACGAGGAAGGGAACTGATGCCGGGAGGGCCTCCGCGCTCCGCGGCACAGCCAGTGCCCAGCACGACGTTCCTGCAGCGGCAGGGACTCAGGCTCTCTTGTCTCCTGGCTGACGGTTCTGCAGACCGTGCCCGGGATGCCGAGGCAGGGGGTGCCTCACCCAACTGCTTTCTGGGGTCCCCTCGGGCTCCTCTCTGATGTGGGGCTGCTCGCTGGACCCCAGCACCGGCTCCCCCAACAGAGCCACACCCGCACCACATACCAGAAAGAACATCCTCTGCTGCAGGCCCTTCTTGGTGAGCTTGTGAAGGCACCCCTCGCGGATGAACTCCTGCAACAGAGCGACGAGGCCCTTTGGTGCCAGTCCAAGGCCGCGTCCACGGGTGGCGTGCGGGCGGGGCTGAGGGCCAGGCTCACGTCACCATTTCTGCTTCTCTGAGCCCCTCAGACGAACCCCTCGCAGGCCCCATGCAACCCTCCGACGGCGCCCCCCCGCCCAGAACGCTCCATGCCCTGCCAGCCTCTTCCCTCCTGCTGGCTCCCGAGTCCGTCCACAGTCGCTCCATGTCGCTGTAGGCCTGCTGAGAACCTTCTGGTGAAGCAGCCCTGAGGTTCGGGCACGGGGATCTCTGAGCTCAGCTTTGAGAAAACCTGGGCAAGAGCAGCTGGAGAACGGCAGGGAGAAGGGTGCACGGGTCCTCATAATCCCTGACGGCAGTTCGCGTGGGCCGCGCCCCTGGCGCTGGCACGCAGTCCCTCCCGGAGCCAGAGGCTTCGCAGCCCTGCGATGACGTGGGGGCGGGGCTCCAGGAGGCGCAGGAGCTTCATACCCTGAGGACTCGCCAGAGGACACCCCCCATCAAGTGGACCGAGTGAAGGCATCTAAAGGAGAACTTCACAGAAGCCTGCGGGCAAGGCGGAGATGGGGGCGCGCTCCAGCACGAGGCACCGAGGTCGCCCCCTGATGGGCCGGGCCCGCACTAGCTCGTGGTGTCTGTGGCTTCGGTGCCAGACCCTGCTCTTTGGCCGAGGGTGAGTGGGTAACCCGGGCCCTTCCCGCGGCCGCAAATCTTATTTGCGGGGGTTCCTGCCCTTGCAGAGCCAGCTCCACCCACCCCCCAGACCCGAGGACCGGGGTCAGCAGCCCTGTCTCCAGGGGAGCATGTCCCGGGCCTGTGGGTGCCCCCTGCCCCCTGCCATGCCGTGGGCCCCCCTTGGCAGCACCTGCACTGTGCCCCAGCTGTTTCCTGGTTCTTATGCTTTGGTACCTCATCATCAGCTTCCTTCCTAGTTAGCAGCCCTCGTTCTTAAATTCCTCTGCTCCCGTAACTAGCGTGGTTCCTGTCTCGGCCTGACGCACGTATTTAACAGGGAGCCCGGGGGCCCTGGGTTATAAAGATGGGACTTTAGAGAGTTCAGCTAAAAACAACGAAGGCAGCAAGTGTCATACCAGCTACTTCATGCAAGCACTGGGCCAGGCCGCTGATGCCAGTCCTCTTGTTGCCCCAAGACCATCTATGTCACGGAGGTGGAGCCACCTGCCCGGGCCACACGGAGAGCCCACTGAACCCTGCTCTGTGGCTACTCTCCTTGTCCCCTTTGTGACAATTCCCTGGGGCCGCCATCTACAACACGGGGTGGGACGCTAGGAGAAGCCTCCTGCACGAGAGCCCTGCCGATCTCCGGGGGCTCCCGGCCAGCAGCTCCACTCCGAGCCCCATGGTCAAGGAGGGGAATGAAATGGAGCTATCCTGGCACCCAACTAAAGCCCTAACTCCGGGAGGTCAGAACCTTCCTGTACATCTCAGTGGAGCTCACTTCTTTGAGCTCACGACCCTCACTCTGTAACAAGGCTAACGTGGAAACACGACTTACACAGCCATGTTCTAATACATGTATGTTTGTGTTGAAACAGGAAACATCCCCATGCAACCCTTAAAATGGTTTCCTAATGTTGACAGTACTGAGTTCAAAGCAAAAGGCATTAGTGACAAAGTAAGCAGCGTAGACGTGTAGATCCGTGGAATAGGATTGAGAGTCGAAAACCTTGCACATCTGTGTCTGTGACAGTTCAACAAATGGTGCTGGGAACACAGGATATCACGTGGGACAAAATGAAGTGGAAGCCCTACCTCACTCCACACAAGAATGAACTACAAAGGGACCAAATCTAAACATGAGAGCTGAAACATACGAAGTTTCTAGAAGAAAACACAGACGTAAATTGTCATTCCATGGACCAGGCAGTGGCATGTCAGCTGTGACACCTAAAGCACAAGCAACCCAAGAGAAAATAGGTAAATTTGACTTCATAAAAAAAAAAAACAAAAAAACCCACAAACTTGTGTTGTCAATGATACCATTGAGAAAATGAAAAAACAAGAAACTAAAAACAAAAATGAAGGGAGATGCCTGGGTGGCTCAGTGGTTGAGCATCTGCTTTTGGGCTCAGGGTGTGATCCTGGGATCCAGGATCGAGTCCCACATCAGGCTCCCTGCATGGAGGCTGCTCCCTCTGCCTATGTCTCTGCCTCTCTCTCTGTGTCTCTCATGAATAAATAAAATCTTAAAAGAAAAAGAATGGAAAAAAAAGTGAAAAAATGACTCACAAAATGGGAGGACCTATTTACGAATCCTGTTCTGGTAAGTGGTGTCCAGGAAAGAAAGAATCTCACAACAGCAAAAAAGGCAACAATTAAAAGGTGGGCAAAGGATCTAAATAGGCAATTCTCCAAAGAAGGCTCCAAGTGGCTGATAAACACACGACAAAAAACATGCCGTTGGCCATCTGAGAAGTGCAAATCACGGCCACACTGAGATACCACTGACCACCACCGCCACGATGGCTCAAAGGGATAAGATATGGAGGAACCAGAATCCCAACGCGCTCCTGGTGGGAATGTACAATTACCTAGTAACTTTGGAAAACTGGCAGTTTCTCAAAATGTCAAACTTCATTACCCTGTGACCCAGCAGTTCCAGTCCATCTACCAGGAGACCTGAAAGCACACATTCACTTAAGGACCCGTGGACAGATGCGCACAGCAGCACTGCGCACAATCACATCAAAGGGGAGCAGCCCCAGCGTACGTTCGCCAGCAGATGGCCGGATACACAGAGTCTGGTGTATGTATCTAAGCACGAGAGCTGAACATAGAAAGTTCCTGGAAGAAAACAGCACAGAGGTAAATCGTCCTACTGTGGACCAGGCAGTGGCGTGTCAGCTGTGACACCTACAGCACCAGCGACCCAAGAGAAAATAGATACATGTGACTTCATAAAAATAAAACTTCTATGTTGTCAACGATACCACCAAGAGAGTGAAAAAACCCACAACATGGGAGGACGTATTGGCAAATCCTGTTCTGAGAAGTGAATAGGATGGAACAGATTCAGCCACAAAAAGGAGGTGCTGACCTATACAGCATGGATCTGGAAAGCGATGCTCAGCGAAAGAAGCCAGACACGAAAGGCCACATCGTGATTCCGCTTACAGGAAAGGCCCAGAGGAGGCAAATCCGCCGGCAGTGGACTAGTAGCTGCCATAGACCGGGGAGGGGGACGGGGAGCGGTTTAAGAGAGAAAGGGGGGATCCCTGGGTGGTGCAGCGGTTTAGCGCCTGCCTTTGGCCCAGGGTGCGATCCTGGAGACCCGGGATCGATTCCCACGTCGGGCTCCCGGTGCATGGAGCCTGCTTCTCCCTCTGCCTGTGTCTCTGCCTCTCTCTCTCTCACTGTGTGCCTATCATAAATTAAAAAAATAAAATAAAAAAAAATAGAGAGAGAGAAAGGGTTTCTTTCTGGGGGACTGAAAACCCCCGTCATTACTGGTGATGATGGCACAGCCTTGTGGATGCACTGGAGACCACCAACGGCGCCGTGAATCCTGTGCTAGGTCACTAAGGTCTCAGTTACAAGCAATGACACGAACGAGAACAAGGCCGGAGGCAGCACGACCCCAGGTTGCGAGCTACACCGCAGCGCCGCGGTGATCAGTGTGGCCCGGCCGCGGAGACGGCCACAGACAGCAACGGAGCACAACCGAAAACCCAGAAATAATCCCACAGTTGTATGGTCAACTACTCTTTGACAACAGAAGCAAGAATGTGCGATGCGATGAAGAGTCTCTTCAACAAATGTGCTGGGAACCTGGACGGCCACGTGCAGGAGAATGGACCGGGGCGGGGCCACTTTCTTACACAAACAGAAAAATAAATTCAAAGTGTATTAAAGACCTACATGTGAGACCCGAGCCATAAAAATCCTAGAAGAGAACGCAGGCTGCATCCTCTCTGACGTCAGCCTTAGCAGCATCTTTCTAGATGGCTCTCTTGAGGCGAGGGAGACAGAAGCAAAAAGAAACTTCTGGGACTTCATCAGCACAGGCTTCCACACAGGGAAGGGAACGGCCGGGGGGCAGGGGAGGGGGTAGCAAGTGACCCGTCTGATAAAGGGTCGGCATCCAGGTGCACAAAGAACTTCTGCAACCCCACACCGAAAAACCCAATAATCCGATTAAAGATGGCCAAAAGACAGAAGAGACGTTTCTCCGAAGAAGACCTCCAGAAGGCCAACAGACGCCCGAGAAGATGCTCAGCATCGCTCAGCATCAGGGACGCAGACCGAGACCATATGAGCCATCGCTCCGCACCTGTCAGGACGGCTAAAGTCCCAACACGAGAGGCGACAGGTGCCGGCGAGGATGTGGAGAAGGGGAGCCCTCGGGCGTGTTGGGGGTACGCAGCCTGGTGCAGCCTCCTGGAGAAAGGGTGGGTGTTCCTCAAAAAGTTCAAAATAGAAGGACTGCGTGATCCGGTGATCACCCTGCCAGTATTTCCCCCCCAACCTTGAAAAAACCACTGATTTGAAAAGGCCCCTGCACCCCTACGTTTACGGCCGCGTTACCCCCAGCAGCCGGGCGTCCGGCGGGAGGAGGGGAGGAAGGTGTGCAGTGTGCCCGGTGGAACACTGTTCAGCCGTTAGACGGCGCCTCGCCACCTGCATCACCACCGACGGATCCGGAGGGCGACGCCAAGGGACATAAGCCAGTCAGAGAAAGACACGTGCCATGTGACCTCACTCACGTGTGGACTTGAGAAATGAAACAAACGAACCAAGGAAGAAAAGAGGCCAAGAAACAGACGCTAAACTCTGGAGGACACACTGAGGTCACGGGGTTGGGTGGGGTGGGGTGACACAGGTGGTGGGATTAGATGGCGCAGGGTCACGTACAGGTGCTGAGCCGCGACCCCGGACACCAGAAACCGACAGCACACCTCGTCCACACCAGCACCAAGCGATGAAGCGACCGTCTCACAAAACTCTCTTCAAGTCACTCACCCTGCCCGGGGTGACGAGGTTGTCTACACCGACCAAGTCCCGCTGCAGCTCCGTCAGCTTCTGGAGGTTCTCCAGCCGGGCGAGGCTGTGCTGGAGTGCGGACGTCACCTCTGTGATGGCCTGGAGGGCGTCTGTGGGGAGAGGCCCCTCAGCACAGGCGCGGGCAGGTGGGCACGGGCAACCCCACCCACGCCTCTGTGACAGGAACTGTCCTCTTACTTATTCAAAGGTTTTATCTGAGAGAGCGAGTGAACCTGGGCAGGGGTGAGGGAGAAAGTCACCCCCACCGAGCCGGGAGCCCAACACGGGGCTCGACCCCAGGACCCGGAGACTGTAACCTAAGCCGAAGGCAGATGCTCCACCACGGAGCCAGCCAGCTGCCTTGGGAACCGGCGTTTTAAAAGGCAGTTTTAGGGATCCCTGGGTGGCGCAGCGGTTTGGCGCCTGCCTTTGGCCCAGGGCGCGATCCTGGAGACCCAGGATCGAATCCCACATCGGGCTCCTGGTGCATGGAGCCTGCTTCTCTCTCTGCCTGTGTCTCTGCCTCTCTCTCTCTGTCTGTGACTTAAATAAATAATAAAAAAAAAATAAATAAATAAAAGGCAGTTTTAATTCAAGGAACGTGGGACACCGGGTGGCCCAGTGGTTGAACGTCTGTCTTTGGCTCAAGGCATGACCCCGGGGTCCCGGGATCAAGTCCCACGTCGGGCTCCCTGCACGGAGCCTGCTTCTCCCTCTGCCTGTGTCTCTGTATCTCTCATGAATAAATAAAATCTTTAAAAAAAAATTCAAAGAACATTCTAGGGACGCCTGGGTGGCCCAGTGGTCGAGCATCTGCCTTCCGCTCAGATCATGGATCGAGGCCTGCGTCGGGCTCCCCACAGGGAGCCTGCTTCTCCCTCCGTGTCTCTCATGAATAAATAAAATCTTTGAAAAAAAAAAAAAATTCCAGGCCCGTTCTCAGCCTGGCTCCCCCGGGACGGCCATCTCCGGTTTGCTGCTGCCGCTGCAGCAAGTGCTCCCTGCAGGTGACCTGAACCCCGGGCTTGCTCGGCGCATGCTGCGGTCACTCGTGGACGCTCACAGCTGCTAGAGAGGGGGACGGTCTCTGGGTAGCTCCGGGCCGGGCTGCAGCCCCGTTGGTTCTGTGGGAGGAACCACCTACTGCCGTGAAGGGCCCAGCCAGCCGCGTCTCGGGACATCTGTCCTTCCCGCCGAGTGGAGGGGCGGGTGCTGACCTGGCGGGCCCGGGGTGCCCATGAAGGTTCACCCCGGGAAGGGGGATGCGCCGCGACGGGCCACCCGGGCAGCTGCTGACCGGCGTGCTCTGAGCGCACCTTGTCTCCTTGCTAGAACACTCAAAATCTGCGCTCCTCCTGCCAGGACCCACGGACGCCCCGGACCCGGGGCTCGCAGGAGGCGCAGCGGGGAAGCCCGCCCCCTCGGCTCTGCCCCCGCGGCTGGTTGCTCCCGGCAGGGCGAGGACGCCTGCCTCCTCTCAGCCTCGGGAGGACAGTCAGATAGGAAAGCACGTGCTTTGACGAGTCATTCCCCTGTAGATGACGTGTGGCACGGTGGCCACCATCGGGGCCACAGGGCTGCCCCCACACGACTGGCGCCCACGCGCTGCCCTTGGGAAGCCTACCAGAGGACAAGACCCCTTCTCTGGGCCCCAACTCGAGGTGCGGCCTCCTGCCCGGAGCTTCCAGCTCCAGCCCCCAAGGCCCCGGGTTGCGGAGCGGGAGGCCCCCGAGCCCCCTGGGCCCTCCCGGCGCTCTGCGGACGCCGGCTCGGACGCGAACCCCTCTGGGCCACGGGGCCGAACGAGGTTGCGTGAACGATGTCCCCGGCACATTGAGGAACCACCTTGCGGGGGCTTTCAGCGGCCTGCGGGGAACCCAGGCGAGCGCCACGCCCAGCCTTCTGCCCCCGCTGCGCCCTCCCGCCGCCAGCCGGAGCCTGGGGAGCCCGGGGACCGGGCAGGCGTCTCTGACAAGCCCGTCCTCCTCCAGCAACCAGAAAACACCCGCGTCTAGAGCGAGGAGGAGGACGGAGGAGGACGTCACCGCGAGACGGCCCGCCACGAACCCCGCTGCTCCCTTCCGGGCCTGGGGGACCAGCTGGGGGGGGGGCTCAGCAGGAGCCTCCGGCACAGGCGGACGCAGCCAGGCCCCATCTGTCCCTTCACCGCAGGTGACGACCGAGGCCATCAGTGTGACGATGGCCCGACAGGCCGTCCCGGCCCGAGGGTTTGTTTTAGAGGCGAGGCTCTGAGGACAGAAATGTCTGCGGCCAGCAGGTCGCTCTGAGCCACTGCCCTCGCCCGGTGCGGGGGGGCAGCGGGAGGACACTCCCGGGACCTCCCAGGGCGGCACACGCGGCCCGGCCGGGAGTGCCGGAGCGAAGGACAGACCGACCGGCCCCGCGCCGGCCCGAGCACGGCCGCGCTGGGGCCCAGCCTCGCACTCCTGCTCCCCGCGCCGGGCGCCTCCTGACCCAGGGCCCCGGGCGCCCACGCTCACCCCGGCAGTCCGCGGAGTCGGGGTGCGCGGGCGCGTACAGTCCGCACAGCCGGCTGAGCAGCAGGCGGTAGTGCAGCAGGCGCTGGACGGGCTTCAGCAGGAAGGCGTTCAGGGGCAGGTAGCAGACCCTCTGGAGCTCGAAGGCCCTGCACGCGGCCGCCAGCTTCCCGCCGCGCCGGGCCGCCTTCTCCAGCTCGCTCAGGACCTCGTCGTGCCTCTGGAAGCAGCTGGTGAAGTCCTGCGGGCGCACACGGGGCCTCAGCGGCGTCCCCGCGGGGATGTCACGCGCCAGCCCGAGAGCCCAAGGGGCACAGCACCCGGGCTGGAGCGGCCCTCGTGAGGCGGAGGCGGGACCGCGGCGCCCCCCCCCCCGCCCCCCCCGCGTTCCTGTGGCCCGGCTCGGGGCGCACGACTCCGCACACCCCACGGACGCCGAGCGCCCAGCCCCTCCCCACCTCCCGGGGCTTTCGACGTGAAGTCCTTTGTTTTACAAACATCACGCACGACATCTGGGGACGACAATCGCCAACACTTGGGTGGATTTTGATTTTAAATCGCGCAGCCGCCGTGGAGATAGAAGGGCTGACCTGCCACCTGGCTGAGAAGGCCGAGGAGCCTGGGCTCCGGCTCGCGCTTCTGGGGGCGGGGCCTGCACCCGCGGGAGGTGGCACAGGCCCGGCGGGGGCGCGAGGCCTTGGGAAGCCAGAGTCCGCGCGGGGCCGGCGGGGCTGCCCGGGACGCCCAGCCACAGCCAGCCCCCTCGTTGGCGACCCCCGTGACGCCCGGTCCTAACGAGAGGCCAGCCTGCTTCCGCCGCGCTGCCGACTCGGCTCCCACGGCCCCTCTCCCTGAGGAGCCCGCAGGGGTGCGGACACAAACCCCAACACCAGCTCAGGCTCTGCGCATCCCGCGCGGCTGCTGAGCCCGGCAAGGGCGGCAGCAACTGCACGCGGAGTGGGCGGCGCAGGCTGACGTCCCACCGCGGCTCCCGGAGGAGCAGGCGTCGGGAGTGTGAGCCCGCCACATGCTACCTCCTCTCACGCTGTCCTGAGGGAAATGCTGTCCTGAGGGGGAGGCTCCGCCGAGGGGAACCCTGTCTTGACGGTTTACAGTCTAGTTGGAACGCAGTCCTCAGGGAAAAGCTGTCCCCTTAGGAGCGGTGACCTGCGGGGAACCCTGAGCTGAGGAGAAGCGAACCCTACGCTGTACGTTGTTCCTAGGAGAACACTGTCCCGGAGGAAAGGCCACTGTCCTGAGCAGAATGCTGCTCTGAGGGGAACACCGCTGTGAGGGTAAGACTGTCTTTGGGGGAATGCTCTTGGGAGGAGGACCCTGTCCTTTGGAGAAAAACTGCTCTGGGGGAGCACTGCTGTCCTGCAGGTAACACTATCCTGAGGGAGACCCTGACCTGAGGGGGGATGCTGTCCTGAGTGGAATGCTGTGCTGAGGAGAAAAATGCTCCGGGGGAGCAGTGCTAACCTGAGGGGGACACTGTCCTGATGGGGATGTTGCTCAGGGAATGCTGTCCTGAAGAGAAAACTGCTCTGATGGAAACGCTATCCTGAGGGGAATGTTGTCCTAGGGGGGACACCGTCCTGAGGGTAGTGCTGTCCTGAGGTGAAAAATTGCTCTGGGGGAGCAACGGGGTCCTGAGGGGAACACTGTCCTGAGGAGAAAACTGTTCTGGGGGAGTAACGCTGTCTGAGGGGGACACGGTTCTGAGGGGGATGCTGTCCTGAGGAGAAAACTGCTCTGGGGGAGCAACGCTAATCCTGGGGGGAACACTGTCCTGAGGGGTATTGCTGTCCTGAGAGGAATGCTGTCCTGAGGAGAAAACTACTCTGGGAGATCAATGCTGTCTGAGGGGGATATTGTCCTGAGGGGGACATTTCTTGGGGGATGCTGTCCTGAGGAGGATGTTGTCCCAAGGAGGACACCATCCTGAGGAGAAAACTGTTCTGGGGGAGCAACGCTATCCTGAAGGGAACACTGTCCTGAGGGGGATGCTGTCCTGAAGAGAAAACTGCTCTGAACATCACACTGTCCTGAGGGGGACACTCCTCCTGAAGAGAAAACTGCTCTGATGGAAATGCTACCCTGAGGGGAATGTTGTCCTGGGGGGAACACTGTCCTGAGGGAAAAAAAATGCTCTGGTGGAGCAATGCTGTCCTGCAGGTAAGGCTGTCCTGAGGGAGGTGCTGACCTGATGGGGCACATTGTCCTGAGGAGAAAACTGCTCTGGAGAGCAATGCTATCCTGAGGGGGACGCTGTCCTGAGGGGAGACACCGTCCTGAGGAGAAAACTGCTCTGGGGACAACGCTATCCTGAGGGGGACACTGTCCTGGGGTGGGATGCTGTCCTGAGCATCAGTGCTCTGAGGGGGACAGTGTCCTGAGGGGGAACACTGTCCTAAAGAGAAAAAATGCTCTGGGGGAGCAACGCTGTCCTGAGGGTAACGCTATCCTGACGGGGGCCGCTGTCCTGAGGGGAATGCTGAGGTTGCACTGTCAGCTGTGGAGTCATCGCACCAACCCACACTACCTTTAACTGATGCATGTTCCTGAGCAGGATGTCCCCGATTCGTTGGTGACCGGCTGTGGCATGGGTGTTGGAAGACCCTTCCCTGGAGCAGAAAGGGAGACTACGGTCAAAACCTTATGTAAGCGCGTGCGCCGTGCTCTGAGGGATGCTCACGTGCCTGGCTGCCCTAGCCACGGCCACAGAGGCAGGACATGGTTGAGGGGCAGGGCCCGCATCTGACAGGAACAGTGGTAACACCCGGACCACCTGACAGATGGCAGAGGCGACAGCGACAGCAAAAAGAGGGGTCCCCTGCTTTAACTTACTTCTCTCTCCCGGGATAGGATGAACTAAGCGCTCTTACAGGCTTACTCCTCCCACAAGATTAAAAAATAGACCTGAGTGGAACAATGGTGCTTGCGAATTAGTTTCTGGAGCTGGAAGTTCCTGGGGACGGGGACAGCGGCCGGGCGTGACGGGGCGGAGCTCCTGGGGCCCGGGGCGGGGTGTTACCAGAGCGCCAGCCTCTGCTCCACCTCGCGCAGGAAGCGTCTGTGGAACTCGTAGATGGGGTCTATGTTGGAGAAGAGCAGGGTCATCAGGTCCGCGGGCATGGCGTCCTCCCTGACCACAGCGCTGCGGAACCACTGCGGGGAGAGCGGACGGTGACCGGGGCCCGGTCCCTGCGGGCCTGCGCCACACTGTGCCCCCGCGGACCACAAATGCTCTTGTCACAACGGAGGAAGCAATCCGGGGCGGAGGCTTCCCACGGACGCTCGTGGCGACCGCAGCGCCCCGGCCTTGGCCACGCGGTGAGGAGGCCAGAGAGGCGCCTGGGCTGCTCGGGAGGGGCCTGTGGCTGCCGCGGAGATCCCCGAGCGTGGGGCCGCATCAAGGGCTGAGCTTTCATACCACGGTGAGAACTTCCAAGTCCTTCAGGTACGTCCGTTCTGTGGCGAGCATCTCCTTCGCTATGAAGTAGGCCTCGTCGGCTGCCGGGCCCTGCAAGAAGCACAGACGTGAGCGCCCGCGGGCACCGCCGACCTCCCCGCGCTCTCCCCGAGGGGTTTCCTTCCGAGTAAAACCAGAAACCCGGTCGGAGCCGCCTCACGAGGGTTTCTCATGTTATTTTTTTATTTTTTTAAGAAAGATTTTACGTGCGGCTTGTGAGGTGGGCTGTGCGAGCGCATCCGCGGGCCGGGCCGGGGCCACCGCGGGACTCAGCCCTGGACGCCGGGCCCCTGAGCCCGAGGCAGCCGCTCCGCCACCGGAGTCCCCAGGCGCCCTACGTTCCTCTTTGTGAAGGAATCGTCCTGCGAACGTCAGCCTGTGCTGCAGCTCTTGGGCTTTCGCAGCGCCCCCGCCGTCGCCGCAGCTCGCCCGCCCCGTCTGCGCCCTCGGCTCCCCTCGTGGGCGGCCCCTTCAGGAGACCCACACAGGCCAACGTGTTCCCCCATCTGCCAGTGGCCCGCTCGCTGCTCGGGGACCCCCGTCCACGCAGGGGGACCGCCGCCGCCGGGTCACCGCAGCCCGCAGCCCGTTATTCCAACCACGCTGGTCCCCAGGCGTCGGGGAGCCTGCCCCTTGGTCCTACCTGGGGAGCGGAGGTGGCCGCGTGATGGGCGCCATCCTCCCCGCCAGCCTCCGTGCTGCCGTCGCTCCCGACCCTGAGCGCGTGGAGGAGCCTGCGGGCCTCGCCTCCCCTCTCCCCCCTAGACACACACGCCTCACTCGTCCCCTTCCCCCTACGACAGCCCCAGCACGGACCCCGGCCCACCCGAACCTCCTTCCAGACCCACTCAGCCGTGAGCCCCCAGATGGGGGCCCTGGGCACCCCCCTCAGCACCCAGGCCTCCCCCCAACGAGGGGGGGAGGGAGGGAGGGCGGAGGCCGAGGACGCTCCAAGGCCCACGTGCCCGCTTGAAACCCCAGGTGCCAGGAGCCGCCGCTATGTGAACCAGGAAGCCCACCCTTGCGCCAAGGCAGCGGGGAGTCCCAGGTGGCGGTGGCTCTGCGGGCAGATCCCACTGGGGGCCAGCGCCACCCGCGCACACGAGGCCCTGCCCGCTCAGGCTCCCCTGCAGACCAGGCCCACCAGCAGCAAGCCGCCTGCTGGGGCGGTGCCCACCTTGTGTCTCGGCTCCTCCTCGCCGTCCGTCCTGACTCCACCGGCGTCGCTAAGGGCAGGGCTCAGGAGGGGGGACGAGCCCTGCCCGGTCAGGCCCAGAGTCACCCGAGACGCGGGGCTCAGGCTCGGTGGGCTCTTCCGGGTGGAGGGAGAAGGCTGAGGACTCTCCGCGGAAAGGCCTGGAATCAAACAGGGCAGGGGATGGAGCAAGAAATGAGAAAGGGCCGCCACGCTGGCCAGAGACCAGTGCTCATGGCGCCCTACTATCAGCTGACTGCCTGCCGGGAGGCGTGGTGGCAAAGCCTTGGTCACGCCAAGTCTCAGTGCGACACGCAGTGAGATGGACAGGCTGGCGGCTGGCCAGTCGGCTCCCGGGTCCCACCAGGGCGGTCGGACACCCGGGCTCCGTGTCTAAGGGTTCTCCTCTGTCCACGGAAGATGCGACTGTGACAGACACGAGCGGCACGAGGCCCGTGAGGCAGAGGGCACGGTCACAGGGTGCTTCCCGCACCGTCACGGAGCAGTGGAGCGTGGGGGGGGACGTGGGGCGGGATGCGGGGTGACACCCCCGGAACACAGGAGAGCACTTAGCACACTCGCTCCTCGTCTGCTGAAAAAGACTCCCTCATGTGAACTCACCATACTGTTTTCTACTTCTCTGTTTTTTTTTCAATTTTTTATTAATGAGAGTTTTGTATTCGTTTTCTAGAATTATGTCGCGTAACAAATACTTTTTTTTTCTTCTTAAAACAATGTTGGGTTTTGACCAGTCAGAAGCCAGAACTCGGGCTGGTTCTAAGGCGGCTGCTGCGGAGGCCAAGTCCGTCACACGTTTCCCAGCAGAGGGATTCTCTCATCAAGAGTTAAGTCTTAAAGGGTCACTTCTTACGCGTTTCTTTGGGGCATCGGTCACCCATATGGCAAGTTTTAAAGATATCTTTGTAGCAGAGTTTGGAACAAGAAATTTAACTGGCTTAGAAGCTACCTGTGATGGAAGTCCACGCCAGGTTTACCACCATGTAGCGTCACGATGCCCACTGCCATGACCTGTGACCGCGGCTGAGGGAGCTCACACACGGCTGGCACAGCAGTAACTGGACCGGAGCCCCTGGCGCCTCCCCACGACCTGCCGCCGGCTTCCGCACGATCCCCTGACACTGTGGTGGAACTTGGGTGCAGTTGCCCACGGTGACAGTTTATGGAACCAACATTTGGCTTATTTGACCTAAAACGTGTACGCGTGGGGGCTGGCAGGTCAGTGCTGAGGAGCTCCTCGAGGGACACCGCCATGCCAGGCAGCGGCTCAGCAGGCGGGCACAAGCGCTGGTGCCAAGCAGCCCGCAGCACGGTCAGGGGGCCACACGGAGGGTCCTTATTTTCACATTGACAAACCGGGAGCTCCGGGGGCTGCTGGGAGCCGTCGGCGGTCCCGCCCAGACGGCAGAGCTTCCCCGTGGGATTGCTCACCACACAGGCTGGAACACAGGCGAACACTCGCCGACAGTGATAACCTGGACAAGGTCGAGTATGGAATTATTAACAACCAGTTTATTAGAATTTGCTTTTATTACATGTTTATTTAAAATATGCTAAGCAACCTTAGCATCACGAGGCACTCATCTCCCCGGCCCCACACGGCATGCAGGGGCCCGGTCACTCCGGACGGGATCAACTGGGGGACGGCTCCGCTGGTCCCCGCAGCAGGGAGGACGCCCTGCGCGGGGCTCGGGTGGGTTTCCAAAGATGAGCTACGTAGGATTCATACTCCAAACCCCCTTTTGCCCAGAATAGGCCCAGAATTGTGTAACGAGGTATTTTCTCACACAGAGAGAATTCAGAAAAAAGTCTAGAGGCTACTTTAGCGACAGCTCTCGTGTTTCCAGTGTACCGCTCGGAGCGAGACCCGACGTGTCACGCGGAACTAAGTTCGCCGTTCCAGCCTGTCCCCAGCGCCCCATGCAGTGCCTCCTTGAAGACGGGCAGCCCCCCGGCCGCGGCTGCGAGGCCGACTATGTCTACGGAGCAGAAGGGAGGGCTCGAGGCGGCGGTCCCCGCAGAGGTGTCGCGGCCAGGCTCCACGGGCCGACGGGCCGGTGCACGCTCATCGGGCCATCGAACTAGAGAACACGGCTCCCGACAACGGCCCTCGGTGATGAGCCTGTGAAGGGGGCTGCGCCGGGGCAGAGGCGGCTCATTTGGAATGAACTACTGCGGGTCCTGGAGCTCGAGTCACCTTTGGTATTTTCACTGCAGACACTTCACAAAAATCATCAACTCACAACTTCGTGAATAGACGAGAAAGTACCACAAACTACCATTGAACATTTGCTTTTATTAAATCCATCAGCTACGGTAAAAGTAAAACATCGTAAACAGACCGACCGCACGTCAGGTTCGCTCAAGTCCTACCACAGCAAACCCACGGGGAGGGGTTTCCGGGCAAGCGGCGTGGCGTGGACCTGTCTACGCTGGAGGCCGTGCGGGAGCACCACGGGCTGCGGCCTGTCCCACGCGGGCCTGCACACCGTGCGAGAGGTCAGCTGCGCACGCTCACGCGGCGAGCTCAGGCAGGGGGCACTGACCCGTCTTCAGGGCTTTTAAAATGCTAACATCTGGGGACGCCTGGGGGGCTCAGTGCCTGCCTTCAGATCAGGGCGTGACCCCGGGGTCCCAGGATCGAGTCCCATGTCGGGCTCCCCGCATGGGGCCTGCTTCTCCCTCCGCCTGTGTCTCTGCCTCTCTCTCTGTGTCTCTCGTGAATAATTAAAATATTAAAAAAAAAAAAACATAAAATGCTAACATTGTTTTGGAGACCACAGAAGACACGAAGCCTTAACTGTTGCAGAAAGAATCTTAAACGTTTGTAAAAACAGACTCCTGCGCCCTATGTCCTCCACTGAAAACCTGCAAGAATATTTTCCTGAGGGCAGCCCGGGTGGCTCAGCAGTTTAGCGCCAGCCTTTGGCCCAGGGCGTGACCCTGGAGACCCGGGATTGAGTCCCACGTCAGGCTCCCTGCATGGAGCCTGCTTCTCCCTCTGCCTGGGTCTCTGTCCCTCTCTCTCTCTGGGTCTCACGAATAAATAAATAAAATCTTAAAAAAAAAGGAATATTTTCCTGAGTCACGAGAGTCCCTTCCATCAAATCCACTTAGACACGGAGGTGGGACTCTACTGACCCCGCAGATCAAGAATGACCCATTCCTGTACCCGTGGACAAGGGATTTTGGGAAATTATTTAGTTTCTAGCATCAAATTCTTTGAAACAGACAAACACGCACGGCAGTTCTGTACTCCTGTCTCCACACTGGCACGGGGGCGAGTCCGCACCGTCCAACCCGTGGTCCGAGCCAGGCTCTGCGCGCAGAGGGGCAGGTCAGAGGCTGGTCATCTTCAAGAACCACACTCACAACACTGCAAGCTGCCAACAGTAAGCAACTCGACAGGTGACCTTATTTCCAAAAATTTCTAAATATTTGTCTTATAATTTTTGAAATATTTTAAAGAGCACAGGATCATCCATCCGTGGTCACCTTCGGTTATTCACCTAATGAGGTAATGAAGATCAATATCAATATCACAGAGCAAAATTTAAGCTTATTCTCATTTCATTCCTTTAAATTCGTTTTCAAAACCCTGTAAAATAAACAATCTTGAAGATTTTGCCTAAGGTGGAAGAAGAACCAGCTTCGGTTTGGAAAATTCAAGGCCAAGTTTGAAGGTTAACACGATAGCAGGAGATTAAGATCTAGAAATTCCCTATTTGGCTTGAATAATGGATTAATTCCTAAAAGAAAAAACCTAAGCTGTACAAAGAATACAGGTAAATCTCCCATTTGGGGCGAGGACATCACGAGTCCCTTTTACTCAAAAATACCAGCGGGAGGAGACAGATGGCCGGTAGGCAGGGAACGGGCATTAGTGCGTCCCTGCCTTCTCGGGGCGCCCTCCCCGCGGCCACACCCCAAGGCGGAGGGCAGGGGTCTGGATCGCGGGGGCCTGGGGTGAGTGTGCTGCCATCGACCACGGAGCCCCCGAGAAGCGTTTTCAGAGTCTGGTTCTGTTCTTAACAAACAGGACTCTTCCGTGGTAAGGAAAACCCGTGGCCCAGCCCCCGCCCAGCCCCGGGGCCGCCCGCCCCCCCGCATGTGGTTCTGCTAGACGATGCGTCCTGTCCACGGTCTCCTGAGCTAGCGGAGCGCCAGGGGTGAGGGACCCAAAACAGACCGCCCCGAGCCCCACAGAGCCTGCAGGGGATGCTCATCAGGAAAAAAACGTGGTGGGCATCAGCATAATCCAAAAATAAAGGCCACACAGTTTACACCTTCGTAAGCAGACACGGGATGGAAGAGACGCTTCTGGGCAGTTCCTTGGAATCTGGGTTTGTCGATGAAATCCTCCTGTTCACCCCGAGCGGGGGCCCTGGGGGGCGGGCGCGGACAGGCTGCCGCCCAGCTCCAGGAGCCCCCTGCGGTGGCCACCACCCAGGCCCCGGGCCCCGAGGGGTCTGGAGGCAGCCAGAGCTCGTGCTGGCCACGTGGAACCTCAAGTGAAGACTGGGTCAGGATCTGAGCGGCGGCTCGCTGTGGCCGGGGGCCTACGGGGAAGATTCCAGGCGGCTGGGGAGGAAGGGCTACGCGTTCTCACCTTCGGAGTCAGGACGCCCACCGCAGGGGTTCTGCGCACTACGACCTTACGGACCCCGTGTTCGTCCCCGATGCTGCAAACAGCGCGGCCCCGAGTCCAGGTCCGCAGGCCGGCTGCAGCCGTCTGGCCCGAGCCGAAGGCCCGAGAGCGCCACCACCACGCCGCACGGCCGCCCCCTTCGGTCACCTGCACTCCCGAGGACGGGCCGCAGGGCCTCATGGTGCCCGCCTGCTGCTCGGAAGCCCAGGAGGTGAAGGGGTCAGTGAAGAGGTAAAAACAAAACGTAGCTGTTTCAGGGATTCATTTAATACGTGAGACAATCTTTAACATGCGTCGATCAGAACTATGAACGCGGAGAGGAAAAGGAAGCTAAAAGGCCCATTTAAAAGTTCATAGTAAATATTTCCTTATTTTATTGAATAAACAATTAAGTTCTGAATTAGTACATATCTGCAGACTTATATGGCCATTTCAGTGAAAACAAATTTTGTAAGTACCACAACCAGGCAACACGGTGTTCTGTGGAGAATGAATAAATTAAGTGCATAAGGAAGTGCGAGTTGCTTTTCCCACATTTCCGAGGGGAGGGCGGATGCCTGCAGGTAGGAGGCGCACCCGGCACCCGCACACCAGCTGCGACAAGCCCTGTGACTCTGAAACCCCGGGGGGGGGGGGGGGGCCACAGCCTGGAGAGCACCGACTCGTCTCAACCGCAAGTGCCCAAAGGACGTTCACATTTTCATCTGTGCAGGGACTGTTCTAGAACCGGATTTTGTTTTTGAGGCTCCATGAGGCGGGAGGGAATACGCGGACCAGAGACACGGGCCCTGGGATCCAAGGTGGCGCGTGTGGCACACACGCACACACGCGCCCGGCGCACCGGGACTGCGCTGCAGCAGAGGCCGGAGGAGCTGCTACTGAAAATCAGAGGGCGACCACAGGACGCGCAACTCAAACAGGACTCTGTGAGCGACCGACGGGATCGGCTTAGCCACAGACCTACACTGAGAATTTCCCCATAACTGTCCAAAGTCTTGCGTTTAGTGTCTGTCCATCTGCATCGTTACTGCTTTTAAAATGGGCGCTGTCACAGGGAAGCAGGGGGCGGCGTGGGGAGCACCGTCAATGGCCTGGGGACGAGGCCGCGTGGGGTCACAGCACCTGCCAACCAGACCTGCTGCAGTGCTGTGGGGCGGCCAACGCCACGGGGATACCGTGCGCGGATCCTCCAATCACGCTGTGCGAGACCGAGGGGGCGCCACCCTGACTCCATCCTCGAGAGCTCCCCTGCCACACGGAGGAGGCGCAGAGCCACAGCCACAGCCACTGACTAGAGGGCACGCGGTACCGTCACCTGGCAGAGCGCGGCCGACCTCACTCACCTGAGACCCACCCTACTGCTGTTAGACTTCAATATTCGTACGTCGGCATGCGTGACCTACCTGGACTTTGGAGACTTAGATACAAAAACAGACTTGATAACTAATAAAAATAGTGGGCCTGGCGCAGGTGTACGGGAGGCGGACTTGTCAGGGGCAGTGGGCATGTGTGTGGCAGGGTGCCGTCAGGCGGGCGTCCTCCTGGCGGAGGTAGGGCTGCGTCTGGCCAAAGAGAACTGTCAACACTCTGCAGGCGCTTTTCAATTACACACTCTGCAAACTGGTCCTGCTCTAAGAAGCGCGGCCTCCCCCTCCGCGCGTCTCACTCAGATGCAAACACTCACCCCATAATCCAGGGGCGCGGGGCCACCCTCGCAGGGTGGCATCCCTGCCCAGCACGGGGCTTCCGCAGAAAAGGCAACGTCATCGACAGCCGTGAGTGAACGGAAGACAGACTTGACGCTGCTTCGGGGGTACGGAGCCTCCATCCATCAGAACTGTTCCAGATACTCCACTGTTTCTGATAAAGCCGCTCTCGCTAGGGCAAGACAGGAGGCCCAGGTCGCTGCCTGAGCTGCCCGCGACACGCAGAGTGACCGTCTGCAGCAGGCCGTGTCCTCTGGGCTCTCCCCCCAGGTCTCTAAAGAATTCCCTCAGGGCGGGGGTTTACAACTCACCCGGACACGGGGGGTGGGGGGGCGCCTCCAAGCAGGGCTTCCCGACAAATGGAAATCTGCCAACTCAACCACATCAGGAACACCCCGCGAGAGAAGCTCCCACAAATGTCTCCAGATCTTGCTAAAAAGCTCAACTTGAATCTCAACAGCCCACCCGCGGCGATGCCCACAGAGCGCCTGGGCCCCGCGCCGCCTCGTCATGCGTGTAGCGGTGGCTGGTGTGGGGGGGCGGCGTGCGCCTCCGGGGGAGCAGGGGAGGGGCGGGCGGGCGACGGCACAGGCGGGGACACGTCCCACGAGTCACTGGCACCAAGCGGGGGTCTTGTCAGCGAGGAGGGGGAGGCAGTCCCGGCCACGTGCGGCGAGCTGACTGCGTGTGGGGCCCAGGCTGAGCAACCCGGGTGTCAGCAGGCACTTCCGGCGTCAGAGGACAGCAAGGGGCCACCGATCCCGTGACCGATCGTGGTGCCACGCGAGGACGGGTCCTCCGGCCGCCCAGGTGCAGGCGGAGGTGTGGGGGCGCTGCCTGCACGTCAGGGCCCGGAAGCACCGACGGGCGGCGGGTGCTTACTCCCCTGCCTGCTTTGGTCTATTCTGAAAACTTTCTAAATAAAAAGCTAAAAACTCAGCTCCAGAAGATGAAGTTTCATTGAGGAAACCACGCGCCTCTCCAGGAAGGCCCACGAGCAGCTGCCGAGAGCGGCACGTACCCACAGGTGTGTCGAGGCGCCGCCGCCGCTGCCGTGCGGGGAGGGGGGCTCTAACCCGCCCCGGAGGGGCCCGCGGCCACACGCCCGCACCGGGACAGCGCGGCTGGCTGAGCGCACGGTCGTCAGAGGGGAGGCCGTCGGGACGAGCTCTAGGAAGAGCACTTTCCGTGGGACCGACGGCATGTCTGCGCCACAGGTCCAAGGCTGGCCTTCTGAGTGACGCAGGGCGAGCGCAGAGTCCGGGACACGCTCTTCCACCCCGCGGTTCCCATGGCTGCCGCCCTCCCGCCCAGGTCGGGGTGTCTCTTCGCAGCCCCGCAGCTGGTGTGAAGCGGCCGCAGGCCCTCGGCGTGCGGGGGGATGGGGGGCAGGCCTCGGCTCTAAGGGGCGTCACAAGCGAGGAGGATGCGCCCAGCGCTGGTCTCTGCACGGCGGCGAGACACAGCGGAGGTCAAGGCAGCTGCAGAAACGGGGAATCTATACACGTTTAGCAAAACGCCCCTGCCAGGCTTCGGTCAATGCTGATGACCAAAGGCCATCCCCCGGCCCCAGACAGTTGGCTACTCGGTGCGCACAGGCCCCCGGGAGCAGGGACAGATGGGAAGCCTGCAGTTGGCACGGGACATTTAGGAAACTTCGCCCTGAACGTGGCATCGCTCTACTGGCCGAGACCAGAAGGAAGAACTACAGAAACCCAAAGAACAAAACCCAACCTGCAGACCCACCTACAAAGGCAACTGTCCTTCCAGATGGCCACGGTCTGCGCCGTGGGCAGCGGCCCTGACCTCACAGACGCACAGGCCACGGCACTCGCGGCTGCGCCCACCCGGTGGGCACGGCCACCTCAGCCTGCCTGCTCACGTGATCTCTCCCGCAGCCTTGGAGACGGACACTGTCCAGGACGCGGCCTGTTAGGGGCAGCCGGCGACGGCGTGTCATAGGCCACCTGACCTGAAGGAAACGCCCGGGCCACAGGCAGAGTGAGCATCTGAGCCCCCGGGGTGCGGACAGCGAGCCACCCAGCCCGTGGGTCTGAGGGAGACAGCTCTGCTGAGAGCCTGCACACCCCCCTCAGGCGCACGGGTACGTCGGTTCTGCTTTTTCTGCACCAAGTACCTGATATTCCAATTAAGCTCGATAGGAGAAAACAGTTCAAACTTACGTTGCGTTTTAAACCCAAGCTCCCACGAGCGCACTATCTACACACGGCGCTGTTTCTGGTCTGAGTCAGTGGGCGAAGCCTTTGGCCAGGGGCGCCCCGGGCAGTGCCAGGGACCCCGCCACGTGCAGCCGGAGCACCTCACTGCCCTTCCCAGGATCTGGGCTCTGCAGGGCTCGCTCGGGCTCCCGTGCGGTGGCAGGACGCACCAAGCCACACCTCCGTCCTAAGGACGCCGGAGCAGCGTCCTTCATCTTAAAAAGCAGCCAAAGGCATGAAACACAGATTCCGTTAAAGATCAGTGTGAAGCAGGACCGTGTGACACCCAAAGTGTAGAGCAGCAGGTTGTAGGCGAACCCAAGCCTCTGCCAGGAAAAACCACGCTGTAAAGACTAACCCATCAGCCCCTAGCCGGAAACACGTCTCTATCTTAAGCCTTTTCCCATCATTCTAAGCAAAGTTGTATCCTTTGCTATTCAAACACAGAACCGTCAATCAGAGAATTAGGAAGAAGCGGAACATCTAGCCGTGAACACAGAATCACCTCCTACGTCTAAAAGCCAACAATCTGCACTCTCCCTGCACCTGAGTGGGCAGGTGGGTCGTCCTGGACGGAGCCCGGGGCCCGTCAGGCTGGGCTTTTATCTACCCGCTCTCCTGGAGTCAAATTCTTTATACTCTGCAAATCGAAAATGACTCTCTCTCCGCCTGTCTGTGCAAAAGGGTTGCTGAAGAAAAGGCTCATGTCTAGGGGGGCCCCAGCCTCGGCGCCCCAGGAATCTGTGTCTGTGCTGCTGGAGTCCTCGGCCGCCGTGGGAGGGTAGCTGAGCTGCTCTAACTGGTCGATGATGTCACAGAGCTGGAAGGCCGAGCTGGCCTCGGAGCGCACCGAGCAGGCTGGGAAGTTGGCCATGGAGCTGGCCTCGGACTGATTGGCAGAGCTGGGCGTGCGCACAGACAGGCCGCCGGGCAGGGGCACGTTGCTGAGGGAGCTGTTCTCAGACTGGTTGTTCCTCAGCGAGCTGGTCTCTGAGGCGCTCAGCAGGCTCTGCATCAGGCTGGCTTGTGCCTTCACCTCAAACAGCTCAGAGGTGTCTGAGGGGTGCACGTCGCCGCCAAAGCCGCCCTCCCCCTCAAACTCAAAACTGTGCTCTACGTGCACGTGCATGGCCTCAGTGGGGGACCTGTGTGGGCTGGACGGGGCGGAGCCTGGTTGACCACAGGACGGGGCCTGAGGGGCTAAGGCACAGTAAGGGAAGGAAAAGGCCTCCGAGCCTCCAGCAAAGAAAGAGATGTCTGCTGGGTCATCATCTATGAACTCCTCAGACACCTGCAGCCGGGTGTTTGTCAATGTGAAAACAGGCCCCCCCGCGCCGCCCTGCCGGCCCTGCGGGTGCTCCCCCTCGGGGGGCGGCACGGCCCCGGTCAAGCCACCGCCACCCCCACGGTCGCCTTTCCCAGCGGCTCTGCGCTCTCTGCCAGTACCCCCTGCTTCTAGGTCTACGGTGCTGTCGTGACTCTGCCCCACAGGACGACTGGGGCTGCCACTCCTGACAACACGACAAAACCCAACACCTTGGCAAGGCTGCGGTGCAGGGGGTCCAGGGGACTGGGCCCGTCTGGCGTCGCCGTCGGCTGCTGCTCCGCCGCTCCTCTCTGCAGCTGGCCTCTTGGCGTCGGGAGCCTGGGGCTCTGTGAGGGAGCCACTGCTGTCTTTGAAATCACACGGGCCTCGGGGGGCCAGCGGGGAGGTAGGAACTGAATAGAAGGAGGCGTTTGTTGAAGCTGGGGACGCGGAAGTCCTCATGCCCTCGGTGAATGAGATGCTCTGGGGATCACAAGCGAAGAAGAAAAAAGGAACACATAAAATTACAAATTAGCATTAGCAGGCCGCAGAGCTACCTGGAGCCGGCCCAGTACGTCCACACATTTCTATCCCAGCCTTTGCAAAGAAGGGCAATTGACCAGACTGCCCCGAACGAAGATTTGCAAATGCAGACAGGATTCCAAAAGGACCCAGGTCGCCTGTTTTAAATCCCTTATAATTTCATTTTTTTCTCCAATGCTACTGATGTCTACAAGGAAGAAAATCTCCATCATGAAGGCCTAGCCACGTGCACTCACGTCTCCTGGGTGTCCCTGTCACCCTGAAGTTGCATGAGGACGTGTTCTGAGGGCAAATGACAGTGAGACGGTGTGAGCTACACCTGTCAGCTAACAAGACCCCACGTGACACACACATCTAACTGCTGCACTTGGCGCTCACTGCCCAGCGGGTCACTGCCAGCGCCAGCGGCACAGGAGCCCGGCGCATCTCAGAAGTGCTGGCGTAGCCCCCAGCCTGAGTGAGAAGAGGCTCATGGGCAGGGGAGCCCGGTCCTCACTCAGGTCCCTCACAGGAGGACGCGGGCCGACCCCTCGCTACATGTTGTGTCACTTCTCACGCGTCACAAGACAGAGTTGTGCCTCCAGGAGGCTCCAGATGACACACACACACACACGCAACACTATCGAGACGGTGTTGAGACCAAAATATCACCAAGCAGTCCTGAGTAACCGCGTGTGCGAGGAGCAGCGTGCTGTGCAGGCAAATGCCAAGGTGGAAGCCACAGTGGAAACCCAGCAAGAAACAAAACGGTAGCTCTCAGGCCACAGGTTAATCTGCTCAGATGCTCACCACATCACCTTTCCGTCATCCTTCAACCACACTCAGCCTTCTCTTGTGGTTGTTGAAAGAGAATATCAAAACTGAAAGTCTAAATGCAATTTTTACACTATTTATGCTATTTATTTTCTGAATAGGCTCCATACCCAACGGGGCTCGAACTCCAGATCAAGAGATGCACGGCCCTCCCCGCTGAGCCGGCCAGGTGCCCCCATGTGTACTCTTTTAGACTATTCACAAAGCTGAACTTTGTTAGAAAAACAAAAGTTAATTCTTTTAGTTTCAACTGATTTAGAAAAAAGACTCCTAAATATCAAACATACTGAGAGAAGCTAATGAATGTTTTTATTTAAAAGACAGAGTTAATGGACGCCTGGGTGGCTCAGCGGTTGAGCGCCTGCCTTCAGCTCAGGGTGAGATCCCAGGTCCCGGGATCAAGTCCCACATCGGGTTCCCCGCATGGAGCCTGCTTCTCCCTCTGCCTTTGTCTCTCTTTCTCTCTGTCATGAATAAATAAATAAAATCTTTAAAAATAAAATAAAATAAGTTTGTTTTCTGCTTTTCACCCTCATCCTATCAGCAAAAAATTTCACTCTGTGAATATAGTTTAATTAAGTAAACTAGTTCCCAAAGCTGGCATCCTCCACCGTTTCAAGCTTTTATAAAGGTAATAGTCATTCAGTTGTTTTTCTGAATTCTGAAGGCAGAGGGAGCCCAATGCAGAAAACTAAAAGTACAAAGAGAAGATAAACTTGCCCGGAGCCCTGTCACTCAGAGGTCACGGCACACGGAGGCCTCTGCCTCCAGCCCGGCGCTCTGAGAACCTTTCTACCCCGGGCCACTTGGCCACCTGCTAGCGTCCCCTGCTAACCTATTCTGTGCGCGCCCCTTGCACCCACTGCTCTCCTCAAACAAGCACCCCTCCTCGAGTGGGCGCAGCCGAGACGGCGCTAGGGAGTCGTCCTGCACAGGTGGGGGCTCCGGATTCCTGGCGTCACACACACCATAACGCGCGGCCCAACGCACAACGCCTTCTCCTGACTTCGGCCTCCTCTTCTGCAAACAGCCCCAGGACTGGAGCGTCCCCGTGAACAGCAGGGCTGATTCTACGACGCCCGTTGTGGCAATGCCAGCTTATCTTCCCAAAGAGCAGGTGATTAATGTCATGTGTGTTTCGACCGGAAGCACTAACCTGCCTTGGCAAGTCTGCAGTCAGAGCACGAAGAGACGCCCGCGTCTTGCTGTGTCTTCTGCAAACAGAGAACAAAGTGTGAGCCACCACGCCGACGTGCCGGCTCCCGGGGCCTGCGGGGCAGGGCAATGTTCTCAGAACACGCCTCAGGCTGTCCGGCCGGAAACAGGCAGGGACTCAAACAGAAAATGGATGTCGCAGAAGAAGTACAACTGCCCCCCACACCGAAGAGAAATCTCACCCGCAAAGGAACAACATGAATTTCCAGAGTGAAAACCAACCACACTGAGCAAAGGCTCGCATGCGAGAGGACCCGTGCCCGCACGCACTACCAGGATGTTCATCCGTGATTGTTGGAAGAGAAGAGAAACAGGACTCAAGTGTCAAAATACATGTCTTTGTGTGTGAGATGATTTCTGTTCAAATAAAGGCTAAAGTATATAAAATACTGATTTTTAAAGCATATATCTTGCAGCATGAAGACCACGGGGCTTACCTTTCATATGGAACTCTCTTCACCCCACTGTCCCTGACGTAATCCACCAGCTGTTTCTGAGTTCTTCCACTGTGAATAAAGGTTCGGATTTTAGAGAAAAGAACCAATTGAGATTCACAGCATTAATTTTCCACAAAGACAAGGTAACACTTGCCGACCCTCAAAGTTCACACATACGTTTTATTTATTTTTTTAAAAAGATTTTTAAAATTTATTCATGAGAGACAGAGAGAGAGAGAGAGAGAGAGAGGCCGAGGCACAGGCAGAGGGAGAAGCAGGCTCCACGCAGGGAGCCCGACGTGGGACTCGATCCCGGCGCCCCCGGGTCACGCCCAGGGCTGCAGGCGGCGCTAACCCGCTGGGCCCCCCCCGGGCTGCCCACACGCACATACGTTTTAAAGTTACACTTTGTAGTAAGCGTAACTGAATCTCTTCAGTTTTTAATCAAAGCCATTTCCCCACGGATTCACTTGATGTGCTTCCGCCAGTCCTGCTAGCTGCCTTCTGCGTGCAATTCTCGGACACATTTCACAGCCCTGTTTCCTGACAAGAACGCTACAGCGTCAGTCCCACAAAGCCCCCAGCGCCCCGCCCGGCGTGCAGGGCTGCCCCACCTGTATCTGAAGGACGAGCCCCTGCTGAAGAAGACGGCTTTAGCTTTGGCCTTAGGTTGATCGAAGAGCCTAAAGAAGGTGTGGTACTCCACACAGATCTTCCAGAAGTTCTTACATTCATCTCTACTGCCCAACAAGAACTCCAGCGTGTCCTGGTAAGGTCCCTAGAAACAAAACACAAAGATTCAAGGAACTAATTCAAGAAGAAAATTTAGGAAGCATTCAGCATTTTACTTCTGAAACTTATCCATAAAGACTTCTGGCACCATTTACATTCAAGAGAAGGAAAACGATATGTACACATTCACTGCAGAAATTACCAGAAAAACACAGTCAGCCACGATCACACAACTGCTGACATTTCCAAGTGTATCCTTGTGACACACTCTACCCTGCAAACCAGGGCATCGTCTCTGCCGGGGAATATCTGCTGCTGCTCAATCATCTCCCTGTGGGGTCCCGGGGGTGTTCTGGTGTCCAGGACACACAGTTTCAAAGGCTCACACGCGTCCTCCTGAAGACACAATGGCGTTCTCTCTCACAGTTATTGCTCAGGATAAATTCTTAGAAATGCTATACTGACCCTAAATTATGAACATTAAAAAAAAAAATTTAAGTAATCTCTACCCCCAACATGGGGCTCGAACTCATGACCCCAGGATCAAGAGTCGCACACTTTTCCGACAGAGCCAGCCAGGTGCCCCAATAATGCACATTTTTGAGCCTTGTGACATATTTCCGAATTACCTTCCAGAGACACTATACTACCTGGACTCCTATACTCAGTCTTTGAAATCTAAGTGCCGCGGGATATAAGCTGCAGCTCTGCACGGGCAGGTGTGGTGGCCCCTTGGAGCCCCGAGCACCACGCTGCTCCGGCACGCTGCGCACGGAGTCCTCTCCATCCCGAGCTTGTAGGAACAGCCCCGGAAACAGTGCTCACACTCAGCAAAAAGCAGCCCTTTGCCCGCATTCTGTGTATGTTTTTAGCATTCCTTAGACTTTCCTTCCACCCCTACAACAGATGCTTGAGTAAGAGGCAAGCCACCCTTTCACGCTTCTACAGACAGTAGACGCACACGCAGCCCATGCACCTGCTGCGAGGCTCAGGTGGAGCCGCTCTGCCCACCGCTCACCCTCTGCGCTCAGACAGCCCCTCAGCCTCCTCCCCCAGCCGTGCGGCTAATCCACTCACAGTTCCTGACCTCCTCTGTGCACTGGAAATTGTACACCTTCGAATCGCTTCAAGTACTGGATTTTTCCTATCAGACTGCATAGATATTTACATTTTTCCACCTTTACCCATTTTCAGTAAATTCACATATAATGATGATTTTATTGATTGACAATCTCAAAAGGAAGGAGTATTTATTTTCTGAGAATCAAGGCTTCTCCAATCGGAGCCAGCGTAAGGTCAGTTTCTGAATGCACGAGAATACTGGGAACGTCCCTTACTCTAGACAGAAGCTCTGACGCTAATCTGCTGTAGGGCTTCGGATCACAGTGAAATACCTCGTGTCTCAGCCTCCTCACCTAGACGACCAAGAGGCTGCAATCGGCAGATTGTTCTAGCAGCCCCTGCAAGCTTCTCTCTCTCAGCCCAGACCTGCTGAACCTGAAAGCTGGCCCGGCCAAGAGTGGTGTGTGCAGCCCCACCCTCAGGAGCAAGGCCTGCTGGCAGGTTACCCGAGGCCCTTCCACAGCCCAATTCCAAACCCATCCTTAAATTCTTGTGGGCATGACGCTGAAGTGATTCATAAAATAATTAACGAGTCATTATCTAGCAGAAGAAATTCTCCTGGAATTCAGAAAGTCCTCAAAATCATACTTACACGGACCTCTGGGTGCAGTTTGATGAGAAACCTTTTCCTTTTGAAGCTGAGTTTTCGGACCCTGGACCAGTTGAAAGTGTTAATTTTGGTGGTGCCCTGAAATTCAAGAGATGGACACTCAGACACATTTGTAATCCAGACACACACCCATATACTTTTCATACAAGAGACAACATTTAAATTACAGCCTTGCCAGATGGCACAGCAATGCCCCCGACGTTCTATGATTGTATCTGGAATGACTCTGAATTAGAGATGTCAATACTAAGCATAGGAATTTACTTGTTTTAGAAGGGTGACTTGATGTCTTTGGCTTTCTTACAAATTATTTTTTATCCGTGCAATAGTAGACACTAGTAAACACTTCTCGAACCCCATTTCTGCAGAGGTGGTCAGGAAAGAGCGATGGTGCTGGCCAGGCAGTGGCGGGAGCAGAGCCAGATTCTCACTGCCGGGAGGGAGATGCCGGGCTGGGCCGTGCTGTGCCGTCCCGAGGGAGCTGACGGCGGGAACTCCTGACACGCCAAGAAGCAACGGGCACACTGAGTGTACCGGGTCTTGGCTTTTAATTACGACGTTCCAATGGAAAGACCAGGGCTCTTTGGTCTTTGGGGTGAAGTGGGCAAGGCACAAACCGTTCCTGGAATGTCTTGCTAAGATAGTAAATAAGTGCTCTAGGGAAGGGATGTGCCAACCGGACACGAGAGCCTGCGCGGAGGGACGTCCGAGGGCCAACGTGGGGCAACTCACAATCAAGACAAAGACAGCAGCACATTATCAAGTGTCGGATGATAACCCGAACTGTGTAATTCAAATTCTGATGCGACTAGAATTCAAATCCACGAGTCCACGGTGATGTGAAGTAAGCAAACGCAGAGAAAACCCTTCCAGAAGCACAAAAGATGGAATTTATAAAAACCATCATTTGGCAGCCATCAGAGTAATCCAACCAGGCGGGTGGGTGAGGTACAGACCTCTACAGGGCCCCAAAGTCTCTCCACAAAAGGCTTATTAATCACAAAAGACAACAAGTAACTTTAGTAGAGCAGCTTGTCAAATGCCATTCAGTGCTGACACTGCCAGCAACGGGACAGACGGCACCATGGGCCACCTCGCAGGCCGTACCAGGATCGTCGTCACTCCTGTGATTGGGCCAAGAAGCTCAGCCTAGGGTCCGATCATCAGCAAGTACTCGATGAGCCCATATTATGGTCATCACAGACTGGCCGGCCTGTAATCATGAGAATCAGGGAAAAAAGGAAGAATGTTCCAGACTGGAGAGAGCAGATGATCGGGCATGGTGCTTCATCTTAGATCAGATCTCTTGCAATAAACAAGATTAGGACAACTGGCGAAATCTGGATGGAGGGCTCGGGTGAAGGAGTTCTTTGTACTGTACTTTCCTGTACGCTGTGGGTTGTTTCAGAACAAAAACTCAGTGTCTTGAGACCCCCTTCCTGGTATTTTCCCCCTTCTCTTGACCACCATGATCGCTTACTCTTCTCTGCAAACTTGAGATAGAGCAGCAAGGTAGGGATTGAAGTTTCCCCTCAGAAAATCCAAAAACCCTTCAACCTTAGAAGGGGATAGGACGTGATACGTGTCAGCACGTGGACCGGTTCTGCAGACGCGGGAAGAGGCCCGGCGTGAGGACCTGGTTTAGGTGCGGTGCGTGGCAGGAGAGCCCGACGCAGGGTGGGCAGTGGGAGGTTAAAATCACTCTGGGTTACGCAGGCTGATGGCTGCGTGATTCCATAAACACGCTAAGAAAGGCGAACGCATCCTGGAAAGTGGTGAACTTTATCGCCTGCGAATCACATCTCCGTGAAAACAGTTCCCGCAAGCCCGGATAGCGATGTTTGGGTCTATGTGAGGACGGAAGCACCCAGATTTCCAAATATTGTGCGAACATCTTACTCTCATTTTTGCTCAAATTAAAATACTGGCAAATTTTCAACTATATTCTCAAAAAAAAGCAAGCAAAACGAAAAAAACCCAAACACCTAACAACAAGGGAACAGAAGCCTCTGTCCCTCCCCACCACTGTCTTTAACTCCAGACATGGTTTAGGTGCCTGGGCAGGGGCTGCGCGCGAGGCAGACACCGTGCGTCCCCCCAAGACAGACGCGGGGCAGCTGACAGGTCTCACGTGCTGGTTCCACCGGTCCGCTACCTTTCCGCTTTCTCTTCCGGTCAAAATAAAAAAATGTTATATTCCAGAGTTTTAAGTATTGTCATAAGTCAAAAGAAAAACCCGATGGTGACTGCTGGAGCGATCCTGGGCTGTACCACCTTGACAGACTGCGGCTTTTCAACTTTTAAAACTGAACGGCTGGCTGTAAACACTCAGAGCTACCGCTTTCATCTTAACTTTTATCCAGTAATCCATGGCGTAATTATACACGTCAAGGAGGGCTTGAGACAAAACCCAGCCATTCGGGCCCTCCTGCCGCAACTCCCATCAGCAGCCCTGGCCCTGCTGGAACTCGGCCTCCTGAGCCCTCCTACACCCCCTCTGCAGTAGCTGAATTTTGAATTTTTTTTTTAAAGATTTATTTATTTACTTATTTATGATAGACATAGAGAGAAAGAGAGAGGCAGAGACACAGGAGGAGGGAGAAGCAGGCTCCATGCCGGGAGCCCGACGTGGGACTCAATCCCGGGACTCCAGGATCGCGCCCTGGGCCAAAGGCAGGTGTCAAACCGCTGCGCCACCCAGGGGTCCCCATTGAATTTGGTTTTTACATAATTGATCATTCGAGTACTTCTCACAGGTTGAGCCATGGTGAATCATAAGTCTATTTTGCTTCTTTATTGTCAACCCTCCCTGAGACACTAAGCACCTCTTCCATTTACTTAATTTTCCGTGTTCCTATCACTAATTCAGCCCGAACTCCCCCTGCAGAATTTTTATTTTTGAGAGCGAGAGAGAGAGAGAAAGAGAGAGGGAGAGAGGGAGGGAACACACACACACACACACACACACACAAATGGGAGGGGCGGAAGGAGAGGGAGCGAGAACCCCAAGCAGACTCTGCACTGAGCACAGAGCTCCTGACCTTCCAAGATCAAGACCCGAGCTGAGACCTAGAGTCGGACGCTCAACCAGCTGGGCCTCGCGGGCGCCCTGTCCCTACAGGGTTTAAAACTCTTCAGTGGCTGTGACCCAGGAAGCCCTTCTCCCCATGCTGCTCGCATGCTGACGGGGGCTCCCTGCCCGCCGCTCCTGGTCTGCTCTTTCCTCTGCGCGTGTGCTTTTCAGGGTGCTCAGGAGTCAAACCTTTGAAAAATTGTGTATCTGGAGGATTATTTTCTTTTCTCTGCACAGAAGTCACATTGGGTGGGGCAAAGGGCCCCGGGTGGGAAGGATTTCCTTTCTCGTCTGCACCACTGCACGCCTCATCGTCTCATAGCTGCCGGTGTTGGCCCTGACGAGCCCGGTACCGTTTCCTTCGCTCTCGCCCTGGGAGCTCTCTGGGCCTCTCCCCATCCTGACATTTCCTGCTGGTGTGTCCCGCGGGGATCTCTGCTCGTCGGCTGTACTAGGAATGTGGACACACTTCCCATATGGACACTCGTGCCTTAAGTTCCGTACACGCTCCTCATGTGATTTCTGTAACGGTCTCCTCGCTGCTCTGGGCTGTGGCCTCTGGGCCTCCCGCAACGTGAATCCTCGATCTGGAGGGTTTCCTCCACTTCACCTTCCAGACAGCCTCCCCCGCCAGCGTGGTCCTCTCTGCGACCACGTTTCTAGATCTGCAAGCACCCCTGTCCTCCCTGTGTCTCCTGTTTCACAGATGCAGGTTTTCTCTTCTGTGAGGCTTTCCGGAAAATGTAAGGCAGTAATACGTCGGCGAGGTTCAAAGGCGCAGGATGCCAGGGTGAGCCAGCAGGGAAAAGCCCCCTCTCGCCCGCTGCCAAAGCCTGCAGCTGCCTCCCCAGTGGCTCCAAGCGCCACCTGTTTACTTTGTACGGCTTAGGTAGTGTGTGATCCTCCCTCTTGCCCCACGAGCAGCAGCAGACGGAGCGCTCCACACGCCACGGCCCAGGAAGCCTCCCCAGTCTCTGCACAGTTGCCTGATGTTCCAGAATATGGACGAGCCAGCCTCCTGGTGGTCAATTACCAATAGTTTACTACTACAAATAGGGCTAAAATCTAAAATTATAAGACCAAAAAATCTTACACTTCTGATCCCTACACCTCACGAGCATGACACAGTGTAAAAGCACTTTTCTGGGTCTTGCCCGTCGGACAGATAAAAGACGGAATCCCCTGTGGATCCTATACGGTTTGTTTCTGCATTCCTTCCATTCCTGGCACAGGCTGTTTCTTCTGAGCACTACTTTGGTATCTGTCCTTGAAGAGATAGATTTCCTCAAATTTCTGGTGATCCTTGGTTATCGGCCTGAGTTTGAAAGTGAGGCCCCAGGACTGCACGAGTCTGGGGCCATCTGGTGCAGAGGGTGTGAAATCTAGGGGCAGCCTGGTGAGAGGATAACTGTAAGGTCTCAAGGTGTCTCTCACCAACTGCTTACCGACTGAAAGAGAAAAACCAGTAACCATAATAAATAAGAATAGTAACTAAGACTAGTAAGAACTAGAAAGCTGGAATCAAGAATTCACACCGCCAGTGAGGCTGGATGGTGTCCCCATCGTGACCCCGCAAGGACGTGACACCACCTGGGTGGCAGTCCAGCTGGGAGTGTGTCCTCTGAACCTAATCCCAGGAAAACTGCCAACAAACCACACATGGAGAACATCCTATTAAAAATAAAAAGGACTGTGCTCTTCAACACTGTCAATGCCATAAAAGATGAGGAAAAACGAAATGCTCCAGCTCCAAGGACCCAACAGGCGAGACAGCTAAATGCCGTGTCCGGTCCTAGACTGGGACAACAGCAAGGAGGACATCGCCTGGCTGGCTGACAGGACCAGAGTACGACCAAGCACCAGCTGCCTCCGTGATAAGGGTAAGGAGTATTCCAGTCTTAGCAATACACGCCTTCAGGGTCAAGGGCTCTGGAGTCTGCAACTCACCCTCAGATGCTTCAGAAGGCCTGCGTGCGCCTGCGTGTTCACGTGTGCTTGTGCGTGCACACGGAGCGGGGGTGAGGAAGCAGGCCAGAGGGAAGCACCAACCACAAAGCGCGTGTGTGAAATGCTGTAACGGGTGCAATCTAGTTAGGGCACACGGGGGTAGGGGGGGTCTAGGTGCTGTTCTCAGTCCTACAGCTTTGCTGTGAGTTTGAAAGTGTTTCTGAAAGGAAGTCTGGAGAAGGCTCTGAAATGCTGGCTGGAGGCCCCATGTGGGCTGGGGGGAGCCACCACGTCCACACCTGCCGGGCTCCCGTAAGGCCAGGTGGACTTCTGGACAGTCTCCTGTCTCCACGAGGTCAGCCTGGCCACCTCTCCAGGGGAGCAGAGACAGGCAGGGCCCGTGGCAACACGGAGGTTAGAGGCTTTCCCTCGCCCTCCGCGTTGAGCGGGGCACTTCATCGCTCATCCGAGCCGCCCCAGGACAGGGAGTCCCGTACCTGCCCCTCCGGGACGCAGTCAGGCTGTTTCCAGCCCCAGTTGCCATCAGGGCTGCCCCACATTCCCATCTGGGGACACAGCAGCCTGCCCCCCGCTCCCTTTCCAGCAGGCCCTGGGGTTTCAGCCTTCCCCACTCATCTGCCCGTTTTCCAACTCCTGAAACGTAGCTGACACTCGCCTTCTGTGGTTTCCTTCTCCAGTCTTTGCTCTTACTAGTTTAAACTTAAAAAAAAAAAAAAAAAAAAATTCCTTCATCGTCCTACTGGTGGGGGTTTGAAGGAGCAAAAATGAATACCATCTACTGTGTTTAATCTGAAGTCTCCAATCCCTGCTTTTAACCTCTTCCAGTTATAAGTATTTATCCTTTTCTGGAAAAATCACCCAGCCGATTGGGACGGATGTGTGATTTTTATCTCTGCACGATACAGGAGTGGTCATGGGAGTGAGCAGGTGTGGGAGGCCCTGGCTCCATGAGCTCACTGGGTGCTCCTGACGTGGTCTCCCCCCCCAGTAGAGGAGAACGCAAACAACATCTTGTTTACAGAATTAGATTCCTTCTTTCCCAATAGGCAATTGAAATCCGATGCCCGGGTTAAAAAAAGGAAAAGACAAAGAGGACACGTGTGGCTTGACTATGGGGGCCTGGATCAGCGAGCCATCTCAGGCGACCCCAGGTTAAGGGCAGCCCACAGCAGAAGGAGCCGCTAACGCAGCCCCCGACTCCCAGACACCCCGCCCGCGGCGGTCAGCGCGGAGCAGGCCTTTGCAGGGCGTCTACAAGCAACTGGGGCCCGACAGCTTCGCAAGGGCCAGCCCGGGGGGCTCCCAGGAGGGGCAACTGCAGCAGCAAGGGGGCCCCTGGGCCCGGGCAAGAGGGCGAGGCGAGCCCTTCCAGCATCTCTAGGGTGCGGAGGGCCTGCGCTCTGGCAGCTGCCTTCAGTCCTTCCACGCCACACGCACGCTTCCCTGCAGGCAGGACACAGTGGCCCCTTCTGGAACCATCTGCCCCTCCATACACAACTAACGCAGATTCCCGAAGACCATTCTGACGGTCATCACGCGCCTCAGCCTCAGAGTTGCCAGTCGGCCCTATTTCGTGTGCTGACACGACGACCGCAGACTCCTCGCGGCACAGCACGTCCAGGGCTGCCGCGCGGAGACGGCAGGTGACCAGGTGCCCGGGGGCGGGGGGCAGGGGCCCTGCAGCAGTGGGGCGGGGGAGAGGAAGCAACCGCTCAGCTCCACGGGGTGAGGCGAGATCAGACGATACGCAGAGTTCCTCCTCCAAGTCCAAGACCTCACGCGTCAGGACCGAAGCTCAGCCCGCGTGTAAGGTCGCGGCGCGCCGCCCTCCCTACCTGGAACACGAGGACGCCCATGTGCGAGACAGCCAGGTTAATCCTGGCCCCCTCCCTGTCCGAGGCTGGGTGAAATCTGATGCCGTACATTTCCAACTTCCGGGCAATTTCAAGCACCTGGAAATCTGACTCGGCAGGCGTCTGGCCCCTGTAAGAAAGGACGGCATGGTCACAGCACCGAAAGCAACTTCGGGTCTTAAAAAGCCAAAACAGAGCAAAATTATCAGGACTGCTCGCTGTGGGCTTCTCCACCCACGAGAAGCGCAGCGTACCCGCGCCCCGCACGTTTCCTCCGGTCCTGCTGGTCCTGCGCTGCATTTCCTGACGGGGAGGGTGGTTTGTGTGCATTCGCGGGATGCTCAGCCGAGCACCTCATCCTAAATACTGACACGGTCGCAAACATCACATGCAGGAAGCCCCACAGAAAACGCTAGCATCTCATTCAACCCATTTCCATACTTTAATAAAAAAAATTTCATAATGTACAATTCCTACCGCTAGAACATACTTTTATAAGGATAAAATCATGAAACTGAATAAGCACGTTTCTCAAGTCCACAGTCCAGCCCCGCTCCCAGGGAGGAGCCCGTGACCTGTGTCACACGGACCAGCGTCCAGGAGGGCGCTGCTCAGACAGGGCACGGACGCCCCGAGGGGAGAGGGCTCTGGTCAGGGCCCCCACCCCCACCCGCACCCAAGGCCTGAGCCTGGCCCCTGGGGTTCTCCAGCAGCAGCAGCCCTTCTCCTGCTTCCGGATACCTCAGCTTCTGGATCTTTTTTTTTTTCTTTTTTCTTTTTTTTAAGATTGACTGACTTGGGTGGGGGCAGCACACCGTGGGGGGTGGAGGGTGCCTGAGATCATGACCTGAGCCGGTACCAAGCGTCCAAGGCTTATCCGGCCGTGCCACCCAGGGGGGCTCCCGGTGTTTGGATCTGTAAGGAACGTGGCTGTCTGGGTCGTGCCATTTCCATGGTTTCTATTCTTGGCCTAAAATCTCCATACTTTAAGTTTGAAAGGGACACCCGACATCAGCTTCCATTTTATAAATCAAGAGGGAATACCAGGGACGCCCAGGGGCTCCGTGGGTGAGCGTCTGCCTTGGGCTCAGGCCGTGACCCCGAGGGCCTGGGATCGAGTCCCACGTCGGGCTCCCTGCAGGGAGCCTGCTCCTCCCTCGGCCTATGTCTCTGCCTCTCTCTCTCTCTCTCTCTCTGTCTCTCATGAATAAATACAAGAATCTTTAAAAGAAGGGATGCCCAGTGTGTGCAATGGTGTCCTAATGGGGAAGATTTGCTTATTCCTTTTATTTTTTAAAATTCTTGGTAGGCTCCGTGCCCTCTGTGGGGCTTGAACTCCCGACCCTGAGATAGGAGTCGCGTGGGCTACTGACCGAGGCGGCCAGGTTCCCCAAGACCTGCTCGCGCCTAACACCTCCACTGCGGCAGCTTCGGAGGAGGGCGCCAGGCAGAGGCTGGGCGAGTTCTGAGGTGAAGCTAAGGGGAGTCGCGGAGGCCTGGGAAGAAAGAGAGCAGAGGGGAAGCCTTTCTTCTCAGGGAAGCCCCAGACCCTCGTGAACAGAACGTGGAGACGCGAGGAGGGTAGAGGCCGTTCTGGCGAGATCTCAGACGGAAGTGAGGAAAGTGAGATGGGCTGATCCTTCTTACGAAGCGGCACATCGGGCTGCCTTG
This sequence comes from Canis lupus baileyi, assembly GCF_048164855.1. Taxonomy (NCBI): domain Eukaryota; kingdom Metazoa; phylum Chordata; class Mammalia; order Carnivora; family Canidae; genus Canis; species Canis lupus. The sequence goes on along the minus strand of NC_132861.1, from coordinate 52,952,348 downwards.
TGTTTCTGTCCGTGTCTTGGGGGGGGCAGAACTTGCCGACAAGGGGACTGGACGTGTAGCGGAACGATCCCTAAGCCAAGTCCAGAAGGTGCGGCTGGGCTCCTCCAACTCTGGCGGTAAAGCGCCCGAGAGAAGCAAGTGTGAAGCAGAGAGGAAGCGGAATTTCAGATCAGAAAAACGCTCAGGCACACGTACCGCCGAGAACGAGGCCACGAAGGGTGCGGGCGGCCAAGTGGCTGAGATATGGGGGGGGGCAGCCGCTGGGTCAGGGCCGCCCCGCCCACCACGGGCCGCAGGGCAGAGGGTGGGGGCCCACGGCCTCCATCAGGCTTCCACGGAGCCAAAGAGGATTACTCCCGAGCCTTAAGGCCTAAGGCCACTTGCCCCGGTGGCTGTGGGCTGGCCCTGCACCTGTCACCCGCCTTCTTCCAGTTTCTCCCTTCGAAGGGGAGAGCCGAGCCCAGGCTGCCGCCCAGTGGGATGCCCTGATTCCATGGGTTCGCGGCCGCAGGACGGGCCACCGCCGGAGCCCCAGCCAGACCTCATCGGGCAGACAGGCTGCGGGCTCGGGAGGGCCTGGACGTCGGAGCTGCTGGCGTGTGTCGTGCATGTGAGGACGATGTGAACTGTGTGGCGGATGTTACAGGCTCAACGTGTGTCCTCCCAACTTCCCAGGCGCAGCCTGACCCCCAGGGTGACGGTTGGGGGAGGAGGGTGTGGGAAGGGGGCTGCGCAGAGCCCTGGCAGAGGCTCCTGGGAGCTCCCCGACGCTCCTGCCCTGTGAGGACAGAGGGAGAGATGCCACCCGTGAGGCAGGAAGCAGGCCTCCGGGGCGGGCGTCCCCCCTCCAGGGCCGTGAGAAACCAAGGTCGTGGGCGACAAGCCACCTGCCGGGGTGCTCGGAGACAGCGGCCCCGAAGAACTGAGACGCCAGCTTTCAAATTTTTTTCTTCAATCTCAAAGATCCAAAAGAACTGTGATAAAAGTAAAAAAACCTATTTCTTCAATATCTGATTCAGTGACTACAAGTGTGATCACTTCCAGGGGCCCAAGGAAGGTGTCACACACTATGTAAGAAAGTTCTCTTGGTTAAAATGAAGCTACCACGTTCTCTTTAATAATCCACCAGTTCACATTCCCACCAACAGTGCAAGAGGGTTCCCTTTTCTCCGCATCCTCTCCAACATCTGTTGTTTCCTGCCTTGTTAATTTTCCCCATTCTCACTGGTGTGAGGTGGGATCTCATTGTGGTTTTGATCTGTATTTCCCTGATGGCAAGTGATGCGGAGCATTTTCTCATGTGCGTGTTGGCCATGTCTATGTCTTCCTCTGTGAGATTTCTCTTCATGTCTCCTGCACGTTTTATGATTGGATTGTTTGTTTCTTTGCTGTTGAGTTTAAGAAGTTCTTTATAGATCTTGGAAACTAGCCCTTTATCTGATACGTCATTTGCAAATCTCTTCTCCCATTCTGTAGGTTGTCTTCTAGTTTTGTTGACTGTTTCTTTTGCTGTGCAAAACCTTCTTATCTTGATGAAGTCACAACAGTTCATTTTTGCTTTTGTTTCTTTTGCCTTCGTGGATGAATTTGCAAGAAGTTACTGTGGCCAAATTCAAAAAGGGTGTTGCCTGTGTTCTCCTCCAGGATTTTGATGGAATCTTGTCTCACATTTAGCGCTTTCATCCATTTTGAGTTTACCTTTGTGTCTGGTGCAAGGGAGTGGTCTAGTTTCATTCTTCTGCATGTGGATGTCCAATTTTCCCAGATCCATTTATTGAAGAGACTGTCTTTCTTCCAGTGGATAGTATTTCCTCCTTTATCGAATATTAGTTGACCATACAATGGAATATTCCTCAGCCATTAGAAACGACAAATACCCACCGTTTGCTTCAACGTGGATGGACCTGGAGGGTATTATGCTGAGTGAAATGAGTCAACCGGAGAAGGACAAACATTATATCTTCTCATTCATTTGGGGAATATAAAAAATAGTGAAAGGGGGGGATCCCTGGGTGGCGCAGCGGTTTGGCGCCTGCCTTTGGCCCAGGGCGCGATCCTGGAGACCCGGGATCGAATCCCACATCGGGCTCCCGGTGCATGGAGCCTGCTTCTCCCTCTGCCTGTGTCTCTGCCTCTCTCTCTCTCTCTCTGTGACTATCATAAATAAATAAAATATTTAAAAAAAAAAATTGTGAAAGGGAATAGAAGGGAAGGGAGAGGAAATGGGTAGGAAATATCAGAAAGGGAGACAACATGAAAGACTCCTAACTCTGGGAAACGAACTAGGGGTGGTGGAAGGGGAGGAGGGCAGGGGGTGGGGGTGACTGGGTGACAGGCACTGAGGGGGGCACTTGAGGGGACGAGCACTGGGTGTTATTCTGTATGTTGGCAAACTGAACACCAATAAAAAATAAGTTTATTATTAGAAAAAAAAAATAATCCACCACTAAGGGCAGCCCGGGTGGCTCAGTGGTTTAGCGCCGCCTACAGCCAGAGCGTGACCCCAGGGTCCCGGGATCAAGTCCCGCATCGGGCTCCCTGCATGGAGCCTGCTTCTCCCTCTGCCTCTCTCTCTCTCTCTCCTCTCTGTGTATTCTCAGGAATAAATAAGTAAAATCTTAAAAAAAAAAAAAATCCACCACAAAGAACAATTAAAAGAACTAAAGTAAGTGCAATAATCATCTAATGACCGTGGAAGACAGAGTCAGCACCGTGAGGGGGGCCGGCGGGCTCCGTCGCTGGGGGCGCGGCTCCTGATCTCAGGGTTGGGTCTCACCCGGTTTCTCCTCTAACGGCCACCACCCGCCCACACACCTAACACGCGCGCACACGCCCCGCCCAGGGCCCCGGAGCCCCTCGGCCCGCTCTCGCGCCTGCAGCATTCGCTCCTCGCGGTCGCCAGGCCCGGCGGCGAGCCTCGACCCAAGGGGCCGTGCCCCGTCCGGACACACGCCCTCGGCACGGGCCTGGCCCCGCTCTCTTCCCGCCGGCTCTGCCCTGTCCTCCGACGGGACGCGCAGCCTGCTGGCCTCCAGCCGCATCCCGACCCTCGTGCCCGTCGGCACCACGGCCGCGGGGGACGGTGACAGGGCGGTGCCCCGGCCCAGCTGCAGCGCTGCTCCCGCGGGCGGCCGTCGCCTCTGGGCGGGCCGGTGACTCAGGCCGCGCTGGGAGACGGCCTGCTCCCTCGGCCTGGCGTGCTCGGACACCAAGAGTGGCCCGAAGCGGGACGCGGAGGTCAGGCAGGCCTGCGCGCCCGAGAGTGCGGGGACCCGCGGCCTCCTGTCCCAGCAGCACTGTCCCCCGCCCCGCCCCCCGGCCGCCGCCTCCGCCAGGGACCCCCCGCAGCAACCGTCTGAGGCTAATTCCTCAAAGCCACCCACTGTCCTCTCGTCTGTCCTGTGGCGCACACGGCGCAGCACACGCCCCCTTGTCAGGCCAGCGCCTGCCCTCCCCCCCCACCCCCCCCCCGCGCCAGGCACAGCACAGGGACTCCCTGGGACCTGGGGGTGGCCAAAGGCAGGAGAAGCCCACGGCCGCACAGGGGTGACGTCCTCCCGTGGGAGCTTGGCCCGTGTTGTTCAACCTGCCCGTCCCCCGGTGCGCACAGCAGTGGCTGACTCCCAGGTGGCACCCAAACCTTAGATGAAGACAGGGGAGGGCCCCCGGGGAGCTTCCCCACAGGGCTATCCGACCACAGCAACCCCCACGTCAGCAGGCCCCTTCTCCAGGCTGGGCCAAGCCGTCCCACCCCCTCCCGCCCGCCTCCCCTTGCTGGGTTCCAGATCGCGACTCAGGCCCCTGGCCCCGGCCCTCCCTCCACCTCTCTTCACCCCAAAAGAGCATTCGGTGTCCAGTCTTGGAGAAGCCCGAGCGAGCGGGGACAGAGCAGGGAGCCGGGCCTGCTACCCTGGCACCCACCAGCCGCAGCCCACCTCGCAGCAGGGCGCCGGGGCCCAGCACACGGCTTGGCTAAGCACGCTCCCGCACGGCTCCCTGATGCCCTGCCCCCGGGTCACTCCTGTCAGGGCGCCACGTCCTGTCTCGCCTCCCGCCGCGTGGCACTGTGCCCCCAGGAGCCGGGGTAGGGACCCCGCTCAGGCGTGCTGGAGCCTCGGCGGCGGCGGCTCCCACAGAAGCCCGCTCGTTCATCGTACGGTGTGGCGACGGGGGCCGGCGGCGGCCTCTGACACTCACGTGTGCTTCCGGTGGAATTCTAGAATCTTCTCAAGAAAGCGCTCCTGACTGGGCAGGTACTCATTGGCTTTGAGGTGCTCTCGGTCCAGGGTTTCATCATAATCTCCTATTTCCGCTGAAACGAGACCGTACCAGCCCGTGACTCTAACTGGCAAATGAAAGCACAAGCATTCGTACGTACAGATACGTGAACAGAGGCAGAGGAAATCCCAATCTGTAGTAGAAGAACACAGCCCTCAAGCGAGATCTTGCTCCTCACGTTTCCACATACCTTAAGCTATTAAAAGGCAAACCTAAAGGCAGGTAAAGAAGTTTTTTCCTGAGTTTTGAAGAACAAGGACGCTGGTGAAGGACCCCAGGGCGGCCAACGCGGAGCCACCAGCTTATCCTGAGGGATTTGTTGGGTCTTAGACCACTTTACCCGTCTGCGGCCTCAGGGCTGTGGTGACCTGTGGTGACAGGTAGCCTATTTTGTTTCAGGATAATGTGTTTTAAATCATTTTTTTCCCCTCAGGGCCCCTCAAATTCTTGAGGAACAATGTCTCTAATTTCCTGAACCTTGAGGCCACTGATGTTTCAAGAGTCAGAGTTACGGCCCAATAATCCTAAACAGCACACTGCTTTTTTGTTTTGCGACCACCTCCAATTCACAGGAGAGCTGCCCGCACGCTGCCAGAGCCAAGGGCGAGTTGCGCACCGACCAGGACTGTCCCGCCCCCAGCGCAGCACGGCCCCGCAGCAGGACGGCTCGGCTCGGCTCGGCTCGGCTCGGCGGTGTCTGAGCCTCACGCCCTCTGCGCTTCACCAGCCGCCCCGTGCTGCCTTCCACCGGCAGACGACCCGGCACAGAGTCACAGCTGGCGGCCCTGTCGCTGCGGGTCCCTGCAGTGGGAACGCGACAGTCCCACGGGTTATCATAACTACCCTGCACAGCCGTGGAGCGGGCGGCACTGCCAAACACGCGCTGGCCCTGGAAACTCCCGTCCGAGAAGACGTCAGACCCAACAAAAAAACGTCACTTTGGGCAGCCCCGGTGGCGCAGCGGTTTAGCGCCGCCTGCAGCCCAGGGCGTGATCTGGAGACCCGGGATCAAGTCCCATGTCAGGCTCCCTGCATGGATCCTGCTTCTCACTCTGCCTTTCTCTGTGTCTGTATGAATAAATAAATAAAATCTTAAAAAAGTCACTTTGAGATCTTACGTTAACAAGAGGCGACACGGCCCCTCGTGCGGGATGGCAAATCTGTGATCACACTTGCTACCTACAGAGGTGTGTGGGGACCAAGTGAATCACAAATTAACCACATACTTATTAGCTGCTACGACTCCCCAAACTTTCTACATCCTGTGCTCAAAATTTCAGAAACTTTAGTTCTGCGCAGGGGCACTGTTTCCACCTCCTCCGTCAGCTGGGGCTCCGGAAAGCCCCGGCAGGCCGCCACCCGCGCTAGGACCTCCTGCACCGTGTTCCTTCCCGCTCTTCTGAGCCATCCCTTGCTGCGTGGGACATACTGAGGCAGGTGTTCTCTCTCCCCAGGGTCTGATGCCTAACTCATCGCCAGACGACGGCCTTCACCCCAGGGAGGTCTCTCTCCAGGGGTGCCGAGGGTCGGCTCCCGGACTGAAGGCACGTAGGGGAGCTCGGGGACAGGCACAGCGGAGACGTTCCCAAAGAAGGCGGTGGCTGCACATCTCGGCCTTCAGCCTTTCTTTCCTGGGCGGAGACCGTCTGCCTCAAGGACTCCCACCTTGTAGACGTTGATCTTCAGAGAAAACGGGCAAACCGGAGGCCCGACCTCCCACCACACGCACCAACCGTGAGGGCGCATCAGGTGCCGGAGGTCAGGGGCGTGGGCCCCTGCGGAATCGTACGTGCCTCGGCGGGGCAGGGAGATACTAACACTGCAGAAGGTGGGATGCCAGCAGCGCCGCCGTGGTGTCCGCGCAGGGCAGACGCTCCTCCAGGAGGTCTCTCTTAAGTTGCAAGGCAAACAAGTATCTAGAAGGGAGTTGAAAACACCACAGGCGTCAACTCCAAAGGCTCTAGAGCACACCCCCATGCCTCCCTCGCAGGAGAGCACAGAGCCCCAGGAAAGAGCAGAGGCAAAGCAGCAGGAGGCCCGCGGCAGGCAGCTCAGTGGGCGGGGTCACGCACAGCAGAGGCACACGCCTCCCAGACACACCACGCCTTCGGGGGGAGCTCACAAATTCACGTTACTTCTGTCATACACACAAAACTGCACGCTGCGATTGCGCTGCGAAAGAGCAGAAATATCCAATTACGATATAATTTAAAACGCAGCTATGACAGTTTTAGACCGACCGAGGATTTTGGTCTCGGCTAGGACCTGAGGGACGGGCACCCCTGGAGGGAAGACCGTACCCAGAGAAGGTAACCTGAATGGAGTCGCACATTCGCTCCACCGACAAGGAACCACTGAGCACGCACTACATCCCAGGTACGACCCCGGGGCTGGGGTATGAAGCGACACTAACTCCCCGCTGGCATCCACGCTCTAGAGGCAGCGAGCTGTGTATTCTCCTACAGTGTAAATGTGCTTACCCTCAAACTCAGTGATTTCATGTTTATGAAACTTTTCTGGAGAAATATTTTCCAGAGCTTACAGAGATATGTGGGCGAGGCTGTTTACTGGCAGCGACACCGTAGAGAAACCCTGGAAATAATTTAAGTATGCGCGGAGTTCAATGAGGGAGATGACAGCCACAAACTGCCGAGGAAAGACATCCGGGCCACGCTCTGGACATGCGGGCACAAAACAAAACAAGAAAGAACCGACCTACAGTTCTGTCTGATTGGTGGGCCTGCTTTGTGAAGTCATCTCTCTGGAGACCTGGCCCACTGGTATGTTGCTATGAATTCATCTGGAAGACACACTTCTGGGGACAGTGCGGCGGGCAGGGAGCGAAGGGGTACATTCGCTTTTTACATAGCTTTATGTTGAAGTTTCTCTTATCATAAACAGTGTATTTCTTATAAATTAAAAAAAAAAAAAGGAAGTTCTGCAGACACATGATGTGCAGCCAGGACCCAGAATTAGCTAAAAGCCTCCTATTTCATGTTATTTTCCAGGTATATTTATTTAAGAGTTATTCCTTCAAAGAGGACTTTTTGCTAAATCAGGGGCTTGATACACAATGACGATGAGTTCTGTGTTCACTCTTAAAAAACACTTTTTGCTGTCCTTGGGGTTCAGTCTCCTTACCCACAAAATGGGGGCCGGGCTAATGGGATCCCAACATCTCAGGGCAGCTGACAGCCTGTGATTCTGTGATGTTATACTGCTCTACAGAAACCTTCCAAAAAGAGGTTTGTGACATGCCTGTGATTCAGGGATGGATCCATCTGCAGCTGGAAGGGCTGTTACTACTACAGCGATATCACAGTTCTCTTTCATCTTACATCTGACCTTGGGTTTTGAGTCAGTTCATAAAACACACAGAAGAAAACTTCCATAATCTTTTGTCCAGATGAAACAACTGTAATTGTTTCTGCCACAAAAGAAATCACCTAAAATATTTCTGCTCCATATATTCACAAAGACACTTCTCCCAGCTGGGTGTATTCTGTGCATTTATGATGGGTGAGTCCTGAGAACTTCATGCACTTGCATGACCCTGTGCTCAGCTGGAGACTATAGTTCATCAGTAAACAGCACACCAACACATACCCCATCTCTGTCCCCGGATGTGCACCATATACCCTCTTCCAAGCTCTACTGGTATTTGTGTTTGTGCAGGAGTCAACTGCTCTTTTAATATGTGATCACACCTTCCATGTGTGTCACAGCATCATTCGTTCTTAGACCACACATACCTGAGGCCCTGAAGAGCCAGGTAATGTGGGAGGCACAGGTGAGTTCCAGGCCCGGCTGATGGCAGCTTCAGGTTCAGGAGGGCTGCGTTTTTTTTTTTTTTAAAGATTTCATGTATTTGACAGAAAGAGAGAAAAGACAGAAGACAAAAAGAGAGAGAGAAAGACAGCGTGCACACGCAGGGGGAACAGCAGAGGGACAGGGAGCAGCAGACTCTGGCAGTGAGCAGGGAGCCGGATGTGGGGCTTGATCCCAGGACCCTGAGACCACGGCCTGAGCCGAAGGGCCCAGACTGAGCCACCCGGGGGCCCCAGGAAGGGCTCTTTACCTTGTAAATTCTTCCTGCAACTGACCCGGATCAGGAGGGAAAAATTTCACTGCTAGACGAAGCAATGTGTTCTTTGGCCCTATGAAAAGAAACATTTTCAACTTCAAGTGTAAGGTCAATTCCACCGTTTTTTGAGATCTTTATATACTTGAGTGGAAGAAAAACGTCATCACTCACTATATTGAACCAGAACCTGATTCCTGTAAAGAAAAAGCACAAGATGCTGGCTCATCTGAGCATCTCAGTTTACTGGAATTTGGTAACAGCAGAGCTATGTAATTTTCACCATGCAGAAAAGAGGTGGTGGTGTGCTATGGAGCCACAAAGACCTAAACGGCCCTAGGTCACCAGTGACTAATGAAGCTACTGGCACCCATCCTTCTCTCCTCTAGGGGACCAAACAGATTGCAGGTGAATCTGGACCCCTGGGCACAGCCAGTAGAGTATGCGCTCCAATTTTAAAAATTTAATGGAGACTAACAAAAATAATTATGCTTATAATTACAAAACAGTATTAACTATTTTATTAAATAATGTCATTAAATTGTGTGTCAACTATACTCAAAAAATAACACTACAAAAAATAAAGTTTTCAAAATTGTTAAAAAAAATTAAGGAGCTAATTAAAGGAAGCACCTCAATGCCTTTTTATTTCAGGGGAGATGCTTAGTTTTGCATATTGACCAAAAGTTACAGTGACCCATCCAAGAGCATATCCTGTTACCGCGCAGCCGGCAGTCACTGCACTGCTCCCCAGAACGGGGACAACAAAGCTCTGAACAGAGCCGCAGTTTGAACAGTCAAGAAAAAGCAGCATAAATGAACAGAATTGTAAGAGTTAAAAAAAGGACTTACTTCGTACTTGCCTAATGATGGGCTTCATAGGTTCCAGCCAAATCTGGAGAGGATTTAAGAAAAGAGATCAAATCCATTCAATGATTTCTCTATTTAATAACTACATTACAAAACACAGAACTGTTTATAAGCAGGAGAGAGAGTTGAGGCGGGCCTGTTTGCCCTCGGCTCACACCCCGTCAAATCCTGACAGACACCTGGGAGAGGAAGAGGAGTGCCCGCCCCGGGAAGCGTGGGGGGTGGTAGGATGCCACGTAGGACAGGAGCCCTCCGCTGCTCACACGCTGGTGGTGCAGCACGGGTGCCAATAAGTACTTCGGGGCATCTGTTAAGGCCAAACAAATCTTTGGTACTCGCTGCACTTGTACACAACCACCAGACGGGAGCGCCGCTGCACGGAGGGGTGGACGGAGCCCTGCAACGCTGACACGTCCACTCAGTCGGCTGATTCTGGGTTCTTTCTTTAAGTGGATTCCACACCAGTGTAGAGCCCAATGTGGGGCCTGAACTCACAACTGTGAGCTCAAGACGTGAGCTGGAATCAGGAGTCAGACTGCACTGATGGAGCCGCCCAGGCGCCCCTGATTCTGGTTTCTTTAAAACAGTTCTACGTGTAAATATTAAAGCTCCACGCTTTTTAAGGCTGATTTCGTCTGCCAAGTAGCACGAGGGATAACCAATTAATTTAGTAAAATGGTTTGCTCAAAATAATTTTCATGCAGACGTACTAGAGGTTGTTTCTGGGGTTCCCTGGCACGTGCTGGTGGGGAGAACAAATATAGGGAGGATGGGAACTCAGCTCAGCTCAGCTCAAAGGCAAACACAGTCCCCGTCTCCGCAGTCGAGCTCTGATACACGTGACAGGGTGTCGTGCCTGCACGCGCGGCAGGTTCTCGAGGGCTCTCCGTGGCCGTGCGCGCTGTCCGCACCCAGGGCGCACCTGGAGCCCGCTTGCAAGATAAGGCAAGGACACGTACCCAGTAGGACCGGGGGTGCTGCAACTCCAGCCCGAAGTAGTCACACTCCGTCAGGTTCAAGTGCCGCCACACCTGCGTCAGCAACGCCTGGCCATCGCGCTTAGGCTGTGGGGCGGGGGGGGGGGGGGGGCACAGGAGGGTCAGGTGCTTTCCCACCACGAGGGTTTGTGAAACACTGTGTGTGCCCCGCCTCCCGCAGGGAAAGGCCCACCCTGCTGGACCCCACCTCCCTCGGCCCTCTCTACGGCTTATGGCCATCACCAAGGAACCAGAGAGCCTAAGCTCGGAACCTGGCACCCCGCGAGGCCAGACACCCCCTCAGTCACGTGCCCAGCCGTGTCCTGAGCCCTTTCCCGTGTAACCCGAAGCACTCTCAGGACGCGGAACCCATTTTCGGCCTCGGTAAACAGTTTATCAAACAATTTGATATTTACTAAAACGGTGGGGCTCGTGCTCCACCCGCGCCTGAGACCGCAGCGAATCCTTTATTATCCGGTAAGACGTCAGCGAGAACACGCGGGCTGTTCAAGCAGGAGGGGCAAGCGGCTCTCTAGAAGGAAATGCGGTTAGACCCCTGGTCTGCTGCTCACGAGAACGAATTCCAGTGGACAAAGGATAGAACAAAGCAGAGGAGAGCATTTCTCCCACCTGGGGTAAGTCAAGTCTCCCTAGTAGCATAAAGAGGGATTTGATTGAACAAAGAGAAGAATCTTCTGAGTAGAGAAACGGTGAACAACGTTACAGTGATGCTCTCTCTCTTGAATTAGATAAAGAAATACAGGGGCAGCCTGGGGGGCGCAGCGGCTTAGCGCCGCCTTCGGCCCAGGGCGTGACGTGACCCTCGGGTCCCGGATCGAGTCCCACGTCGGGCTCCCTGCACGGAGCCTGCTTCTCCCTCTGCCTGTGTCTCTGCCTCTCTCTGTGTCTCTCATGAATAAATAAATAAAATCTTAAAAAAAATACATTTAATTACACGTTTCTGTATGAACACACACACAGACACGCACCTACGGATACGCGTACATCCGCACACACACATACAGATACGAGACCCCCCTCCACCCCTACAGATACACCTACACTCCTGCAGATACGTGCACACCCATACACACATACACTCAGCTACAGATACACGCAAACCCACATACACACACCCACACCCCTGCAGATACACATACACTCGCACACACATATACACATGTATGTATGCATGTGTTTAACTCCTAAATGGGAGGACATTTTACTAAAGTAAAAAAGCTTTCTCGACTCAGTTATCCTATGTTCAGGCAACAAAAAGGAACTCTGTATTCCCCACGTCACCAGAAATACATACTGAACTTCTACAAAACTCAGCAGAATCAGGTGTTTTCACAAACCATCTAGGGACACAGATTTCCAGACCAGCTATTTATTTATTATTTAAAAAAATTTATTTATTTATTCATGAGACTGAGAGAGAGAGAGAGAGAGAGGCAGAAACCCAGGCAGAGGGAGAAGCAGGCTCCATGCAGGGAGCCCGACGTGGGACTCGATCCCAGAGCCCGGGGTCACGCCCTGGGCCAAAGGCAGACGGTCACCCACGGAGCCACCCAGGCATCCCTCCAGAACTATTTAAATTGGTCCAAAGCGTGGTGGGTGCTACTAGTGGTCTCTTCTAAATCTGCTTCACACAAACACATTTCAGAGAGAAAAATCCCAAGTTATAGGTATCAGTGAAAATATCCTGAGAAAGGGGCGCTGGGGCCTCAGTGTTGAGTGTCCGACTCTTGGTTCTAGCTCAGGTCATGAGCTCAGAGCCCTGGGATCGAGCCCCATGTCAGGCTCTGTGCTGGGTGTGGAGCCTGCTGGAGATTCTCTCTGCTTTTCCCTCTGCACCCTCCCACCTCTCTCAAAAAAAAAAAAAAAAAAATCCTGAGTAAAATATTAGCAAACATAATCCAGCCACAGCTAAGACTAATATTAACCAAGTAAAATTAATAAAAAAACAGGATAATTCAATATAGTATCAGCACATTTATTAACATATCAACAGATCTCTCAGAAAAAAAATCCTAGGATTATTCTCAGAATCAAAAACCTGAGAAGATACCTGATAAAATTCAATTTCTACTCTTCATATAAATTCTCTTTCTTTTTTAAAGATTTACTTACTTGAGAGAATGAGCAACTGAAAGAAAGCACAAGTTGAGGGGAGAGGGAGAGGGAGAAGCAGACTTCTTGCTGTGCAGGGGGCCCGATGTGAGGCTCCATCCCAGGACTCTGGTTTCCTGACCTGAGCCGGAGGCAGATGCTTCACCAACAGAGCCACCCAGGTGTGCACCCCCCTCCTTTTTTTTTTTTTTTAAAGATTTACTGATATAAATTTTTTTTTAATATTTATTTATTCATGAGAGACACAGAGAGAGAGAGAGGCAGAAACACAGGCAGAGGGAGAAGCAGGCTCCACAGGGAGCCTGATGTGGGACTCGATCCCAGGACCCCAGGATCACACCCCGGGCCGAAGGCGGATGCTCAACTGCTGAGCTACCCAGGGATCCCTAAATTCTTAATAAAAGAGGAAGTAAATGTGATTCTTTAACATTTCACAAGATGAGGAGGCCACTCCCAACAATACATTCAATCACTACTATGTGACACCAACATGAAAATGAGAGGTAAAAAAAAAACCAGAAAGAAAATAAAACTGTCATCTGTAGATAGGATAATTTACTTTGAAAACATAAGAACATCAACTAGGAAACCATAATGACTACACATACATCAAAACAGCCTTCATCTACACAGAATTCCCACCATTTTCAGGACAGAAAGGAAGACAGTCACATTTGTAGCTGCCACAAAAGAGTTGAAATATCTTGGAATCAACTTAACACAAGAAAGCTTCATGGGGAAAATTTTAAAAACACTACGATGATAGAAAAAGGGGAGCAGAGAAGGGGCGTGCAGAGGCGTCGGTCACACCATTTCCCTGCACACAAACACCTTCACAGAAGTGCCAGTGCTCCTTGAATTCAGCCAGATTCCACGTTGTCCTCATAAAAGGATTAAAAGGATTCTCGGAGGAACCTGATAGGCTAACTCTATGGTTGGTGTTTTTTTAATGCAAGCATGCCAAAGAAAAAGAAAATAGGAGAGGTCTATTCAACCTGCTGAAAAATCACAGTAATTGAAACGATCGGTACGGGTGCCTGTCCATAGAGACAAACCAGAACAGATGAGGCGGCGAAGAGATATAGCCAAATATGGAAAGTACTAGAGCGTCTGATAAACATGATGTTTCAGGTCAATCAGTGGAAGGAATGTACATTATCCAATACATACCACTTGGTGTCCCTCTGGATAGAACAAGCCTGTACCCTAACCTCACACAGTAATTTTAAGACGAGTAAGACCTCTAAACACAAAAACATCCACTCATCAAAGTTCTGCAATGAGACCGTTTTGTTTCATACTCTGGGGAGAGTTCAGGACACACCACAAGCTCAGAGCCCTAACAGGAGGCTCGTGAAACAGGGGACACCAAATAAATGTCTGCACAAGCAGCAGCTGTTGTGGGCGCCCGGCTGGCTCGGGCTGTGAGTTAGAGCCCCACACCGGGTGGCTCAGTCGGTTGAGCGGCCAGCCGACTCTCGATTTCGGCTCAGGTCATGGTCTCAGGGTCATGGGACTGAGCCCTGCGTCAGACTGCACGCTCAGTAGGGAGTCTCTTTGAGGATTCTCTCTCCTCCCTCTGCCCCTCACAACTCTTTCTCTCAAATAAATAAATCTTAACAACAAACCAATCTTAAAAAAAAAAAAGAAAAAAAACCTGTCCAGTCAAAGGCACAGAGGGAGGAAATGGCTCACGTTATATAGCAAAGTGTGAATTTCTTTAAAACACATCAGACTGGGCAGCCCCACTGGCGCAGCGGTTTAGTGCCGCCTGCAGCCCAGGGCGTGATCCTGGAGACCCTGGATCGAGTCCCACGTCGGGCTCTCTGCATGGAGCCTGCTTCTCCCTCTGCCTGTGTCTCTGCCTCTCTCTCTGCATCTCTATGAATAAATAAATACATAAAAAGTCTTAAAACACATCAGACTGCAAGGGCGTCTGGGAAGCTCAGTCAGTGAGGCAGCTGCTTTTGGCTCAGGTCATGATCCCAGGGTCCTGAGATCGAGCCCTGCGTTGTGCTTCCTCCTCAGTGGGGAACCTGCTTCTCCCTCTGCCTCTGCCCATCCCCACCCTGCTTGCTCTTTCTCAAGTAAAAAATAAAATCTTAAAACACACACACACACCAGACTGCAAACATCAGTAAGTAAAAAAGATTACGAGCTGAGGAGAACAATGGGCAAGAGGACAGGCTGTTCACCAGCACATGAGCCTGAGTGATGCTCACACACACAGACAGGCTCGCTGCAACTCATGACCAGAGATGCGTGGGTCAGAGTCAGGCTCCATCGAGCTGAGAGTCTGACATACCGTGTGGGCAAGCGTGGGCCAGGTGCTCCCACATGGGGCTGTGGGCAAACTGGCGCCAGCGCTGTGCAAGCCAGGTTGGAGTTACCTACCAAAATCTAAACGTCCACACCATTCTCTGAAAAATCTCACCCTAAGAAGGATTTCACAGGTGCAAACTCGTGTGCATAAAACAGTATTCGTTAAAATAATGCTTCTAATAGCAAATGATAAAACTACCTTAAATCTACCCGGACAGGACAGGTTAATAAACCGTGGCACATCCAGGGTTGCACTGAAATGGAAAGACCTCCAAGACACATTGTTGAGAGAACACAGAAAGGTGCAAGGCGATGTGTATGCCGCCATCCATGCGGGGCATGCACACAAAGATGTAAACACACACACACACACACACACACACACACGGTAAATGCCCTGGAAGGAGCACAGTAACTAGGAATGGTGGTTGATTCCAGAGAACTAACCTGTGTGATTGCATATCCTTCCATGTATTTTAAAATTTGTATCATGAGCATTTACTAACCTATTTTTTAAAAAGTCTATGTGATTTTTTAAAAAATAAAAACATGGGCTCAACATGGGTTAGGGAGGTGGGCTGTTTGTACACAAGGGCCAAGTGCAGGATACGGAAGTGGAGGTGGGGTGAGCGGTCGCCCCTTAGTGAGGTGGAGGCAGTAAGAGCTGCACAAGACAGCAGCCCAGGGTAGGACGGGGAGCAGCAACAGGGACTACTTCTCCGTGGGAGGGCGGGCTGGCACGGAGAGCCCCAGCCCCTGGCTCTGCCCACTGACAGGTCCTGGAGGAGCAAGACTCGGAAGGTCAGGAGCACACTCCAACACAAGTCTCCCTTGGAGAACGGGCTGATGCCGGGTCTGCGGCAGCGAGAGCAGGATGAGTCCAGAGTGAACAATGCCAGAAACCAGATGAACTGCAACCGCACAGCACGCAGGCGAATGCAGTGAGGGCCCAGCACCCCATCCGAGCTTCCCTTGTATCTTAGTCATCCAGGCTGCGATGCCACAGACTGAGTGGCCCAAACAACAGACACTAATTTCTCAAGTTCTGGAGGCTGGAGTCCAAGATCACCACTGGCAGATTAGGTGTCGGGGGCAGACCCGCTTTTGGCTTCATAGATGGCTGTCTTTCAGCTGTGTCCTCATGTGATGGAAGGGGCTGGGCACCAATCCCGTTTGTGAGGGCTCCACCTTCATGATCTAATTCCCTCCCGAAGACCCTGCCTCCAAATAACCATCACAGTGGGGGTTAGGTTTCAACATATGAATTTTGACACAAACATTCAGTAGGTAACACCCTGCCAAAGATGCACGACCCAAAGCCAGACATGGGCTACCAGCAAGGTCCATCTGAGACTAATCTACAAACCAACTACTGTGATCTTTTGTCGTGAAGGTCACAGGCTGGAGACCAGAGACGGGACTGGACACTGGGTCATTTGTTGAAAAGGACAGTAGTGGGATCCACAGGGGAACCTAAACGGGGCCTGGGGACCTGAGGGTAGTGAGGGATCCGTATTAATGTCCTGAACGGTAATGATGAAGAACCTTCTTGTTTGTAGGAAATACATTTGAAGTGCGAGAGTGTTGGGGCATGATGTTGGCAACTTGCTCTCAGATAATTCAGAAAAGAAAAAAATCTTTGTACTATTTTTTTGCATCTTTTGTTTGAGACTGCTTAAGTTTGAGACTGCTTCAAAATAAAAGCCTAAGAGAAATTTAAAATCCAGAAATTTAGTTAGCAGCTGAAAACAAAAGAACCTATATTATTACACTATTAGAATTAATAAAAGAACTTAGCAAGGTCACAGAATGTAAAGTCAATGCACAAAAAGCAATTCTATTTCTGTAAACTGATAATAAACAGCCAGAAAGTGAAATCTAAGACATGCCATTTATGGTGGAAAGACACAGAAGTCTGCTCTACCAAAAATTTTAAAACAAAAGCTAAAGTCCATCTACGAATGTGCACATTGCTCCACATAAGACATCAGTGCTCCCCATGTAATCCATACATTCAATGCCATTCCAGAGAAAATCCCAGCAGCTTGCGTTCATAGAAACTAACAAGTAGATTAATATATATATATATAAATACCAAAGCCTGGTAAGTAAAGACAACCTGAAAGAAGAGCAAAGTTGTAGGGCTCACACTGTCAGATATCAAGACTTACTCTAAAGCTGTAGTAATTAAGACAATATGGTATTGGTGCAGAAACCGACCTATGGAGCACAGGAGAGCCCAGAAACAGACCCCTGTGTGCACAGTCATTCGACTTACAGCAAAGTCACTAGTGTAATTCGGTGCAGGAGCTGAGGGAAGTGAATAACCAAATGGGGGAAAAAAATGAACAATGACCCCTACCTCACACCATACACAAATATTAATTTAACATGAATTATGGAGAGGCAAACCTTAATAAAGCTTGAGGTAAGCATGTTCTGCTCCTAAGGTCCGGCAGTGCACCACCACGTGGACTGGAGGACCCATACCCACTGCATATCCCCAGAGTAGTACAGGAAAGGAGACTCTCTCTGAACTCTACTGGAAAGGCCTTACAGACAGTGAAAGCACCGGCATCATCAACAGATACAACGGAAGAAAAACTTCCTTCACGACCCATTTCCCACTGAGATACACAGCCACCCAAATCAGAACTGTATTTCAACACTAGGCTGGAGGAGAAATGTCATTAAAAACATAATAGACAAAATACAGATTAAAAACCAGAATGTTTTCTTCAGTGTTCCCATTTTCCAGTTGGCCACAGTGTTATAGTTCTTCTCCCAGTTTAGACATAAAGCATATTGTTAAACATTTACATAGACAAAAGTACCATTAAAGATTTTGTCTGGATGGAAATGGGCTACAAAATCTCAGCTAACAAAGTACTTCTTTATTCTTTGTCTTAAGCACTGTGGGAAAATTCTGGAAAAAGCCTGATTTAGTCCTTCGACTTGTTTCATATGCCCATTTACAGCCCATTTGCCAAATTATAACTCCTTCAACTACCCAGATGCCTACTCCTATTATGTAATTCATATGTCTACCATTTCATTACTTAAATTTTTTGCCTAATAATTAGATCAACGTCAAATTTTCTTTTATAATATTATGTTGTATAATGAAAATAATCTTGAGAGCTCACAGGAAACTGTAGCTACATTCATTCTAGATTCTTTGAAAGGTCACCAACATTTTTGATAGGAATTTCAATCCCACTCTGGCACACTTTCAAATCTTAGGCTCTCACATATCCCTAAAATGCTGTGCACCAGAGATACTCAAACTGCACTGAAAGCCATAAGGACTTGCATTGAATTTGAGAGCCTGAAGATACAACTGCCACTTCTGCTTATCAGAGAGGGGACTCTATATCCTGAAAGGAGAAATGTATCCCTATGCATCCGGTGTTCCTAGATCAAAGAGATGATCTTGCACACAAATTATCTCTACCATAGGACACGGGCATAGCATGAGAGCTTATTTATCAACAGATCCACTGGTACCCAACTCTTTCTACAACAGTTTCTCTAAAAGTACTAGGAAACAGGACAATTTAAAATTCCCAAACTTGAACCTGCTAATACGGGTGAGCTAGGTATCTAATTAATGCTTCTCTGCTCCAGATCTACTCTTCTTTGCCTTGCTTTGCGACACTGGGGCAGGCCTCTGTAGACATCTCTCTTTTATAAGCTGCCCTGTCAGGAAAGGGAGTTGGGGAATACAAGAAGAAGGAGCTTCTCTCCCTGATTCTGGGGCTCTGGGCTTCCTTGCTGCTCGGGCCAGGAGGCAGCTTCCTTGCTAGCTGCGCGCAGGAGACTCCATGGCTGCACCTTCCTGGGACTTCCTCTTCTACTCCAGTCCTGTCAGGGGGCAGTTTCCTGCCTGCCACCCCGTTCCCGTGGCACCTTTGCCAATACCTCCACCATCTGGTAGGTCTGAACCTTGACCTTGGGGGAGGAGACCTCTTCCAAGCTTGTGTTGGTAGCTGTTCACTGCATCTCCTATTCTGTTTTCTTCAGGATTCTCTCTTCCCCAGTAGTTAATCCCTGTTACTAGTTAATAATCACTTTTATCACATTCCCCAGTTCAAATTACTGGTATATTTTGCCTCCTGACTAGACCCTGAGTAATTCAGCAGGGAGACCCTGGAAAATGCCCATGGTTGGCACAGCTTTAACATTTTTAGCCTGGAAAGAAGAGTTCTAAAATTGGGGAGAAAAAAGTCAGATCTACAGTGGCCCTGCTGTACTTTGTCCAAGCTCGAGTCGTAGTTAGCACACGTGCTGCACGATCATGGTAGCAGAAGCTCAGTAGGACCAGGTGAGACTTCCTAGCACCAGAGTAATAGTTAAACTGGGGTTTACTTAGGTACCTGTTCTGCTTGTTCTCCACTTAAATCCCCAAATTCATCGGGAAAAGAAAAAATCTGTGCCTTCAAGCGGCTCTCATAAATGGGGGAAGGTAGGTTTCAGTCTGAGAACAGAGAATCAGTAATAAGCTTAACAGAGGAACAGGTAGGAGTGCACAAAGGGGACCGACACAGGAGCCAGAAGGGGATGAATGTGAAAGACTCTCCCGTTTCAGGGAAGGACTGTTAAAGTCTCTTCACAGCAAAGCCAGGGCACCTCAAAAAGGATACACGCCGAGTGAATGAGGCCCAGTTGTGTGACATTCACTGTTTCCCCGCCGCATTTGCACCCAGTATACGTTATATACCAGTAGCCAAAGAAGGAAAGTGCTATTTCTGATAAGCTTTAGAAATTGGGTCAACTCATTATTTATTTATTTTTTTAACTATTTGTCTTTAACTTAGCATCAGGGAAAAAAACAAAATGAAGGAAGGGTATCTCAGGTTGGCAGTAAATCTCTTAGAGCACTCAGCCTCTTGGGTAATTCCTTTCTTTTTTTCCTCATCAACAGAAGGGTTCTGGGTGGCTTGCCTGCCCTTACTTGTGTGTACTTGTAAAAGCTCATACACAAAAAGGAAACCTGTCTGTCAGCGTGTCCTACCCACTCACCCAGCCAGGAACTTGGTCACTCCCATGGCCCTGCAGCCAGGCAACTCTCATTTTCAGAAAGGAAGCCTGTCTGGGAAAATCAACCTGTGGCCATTGCAAAGGTCAATGAAAACAATACCGGTAAGTCTGGAACCTCACATGGACAACCAAAAAGGAGCAGACCCTGGGAACCAAACTCCTGAAACAGAGATATTAACATGAAAAGCCAAGAAACTGACCCCAATGAACAGAGTGGAGTATATGAAAGAAAATGCAGTAAGAAAAATTAAGGTCCTCAAAAAGGTCAATGTAATAGGCCACAGCATTCGTGAAATGAGATTTTGGGGAAAAGAGAAGCAACTCATGAATTCAAAGGAGACATACAAAGATAACTACAGAGATGAAACCCCAGCAGCAGGCCTGAAAAACAAAATGAATAAAGTGTGAATCTGAACCAGAAGCATGAAAAACAGAGGCAAATTTCTGGAGATATAAGTAATGAGAGAACAGTTCAAATTCAGAAATCTGTCTGAGAGGAATTGCAGGATGGAGATGGTAAAGAGACTAGGGGTGTGGCGGGTGCTGCAACAATCCAGAAAACACGTGAGTGGCTTGTCTTTTGAAGATGGTACTGTAAGTTGTCATTTCCTCAATCTCTTGCTAGAATCATTCAAAATAAAAAAATAACAAAAATGTAAACCCTATTTCAGCAAAAGTAGGAAAACCGCTACATCCCGAATCAAAAAACTTGGCGGGAGGAATGTCACTAGCCAGAGCCAGAGGATGTTTGTTGGTATATATGGGAAGGCAGAAACAAGGGATGAAATTTGCCAAGAAGCAAATTTCAGCAGAAGTCTCAAAGAGCACTGATCAACAGTGAAAGGTGGAACCTGCGGAATAAAACCTAAACCCTTTGTTTGCAAAAAGAGGGGTAAGAGACATTGGTAGCACAGTCCAATCTTGGGCTTGTCTGACTTGGAGAAGCACAGGAGACAGAACCAAATAAAAAACCAGAAGTAATCTCTAAGAGTGAGACGTAGTGTGAAAGATGGCTCTGTGAAACACCCCACTGCCAGCTACTATCACTGGCTAAGATGAAGTAAAGGTTTGTGCAAGTAGCCCATGCACAAACCTCAGGTCACTGGATAAACTTCAAATTTCAAGTAGGCTATAACCAGCCACCCACAGAAGACCTCCTGAAAACAGTCATCCAGAAACAACTTATCTTCCCCAATCACGGGTAGTCAAATTAGAACCAACCATCACTGCAAATATTCAAAAAAGGAAGAAACAAAATATGAAACAAGTGTAAGATGAATGCTCAATAGACAAATGTTGCCTCTTAGCAGATGAAGTTGTGACCAAAATTTTATCATGACATTTAAAGAAGTTAATAAAGCAGCTGCCTCTGTAAATCAAGAGCACAAAGCAGAGATAAAAGAGCTCTAGAGAAGATAGTATCTATCAGAAATAAAAGGATCACTTAGGTGACAGTTCCTCTGCACCTGTTTTCTACTTGTGTGACCTTGGGCAATATTTTAACTTGGGTCATTTGTCTTTTTTTTTTTAAATTTATTTATTCATGAGAAACACAGAGAGGCAGAGAGATAGGCAGAGGGAAAAGTAGTGTCCCTGTGGGGAGCCTGATGCAGGACTTGATCCCAGGACCCCAGGATCATGACCCAAGCCAAAGGCAGATGCTCAACCACTGAGCCACCTACATACCCTGGGTCATTTGTCTTTATTATTGAGTTGTAAGTTATTATAAATTCCTTCTCAGATACAAAATTTGCAAATATTTTCTCTATTCTTTTTACCTTCTCAATAGTACTATTTCTAGCACAATTTTAAACATTTATTTTAATGAAGTCCAATCAATCCTTTTTTTTCTTTGTCATCTCTGATTTTGGTATCATACCTAAGTAACCACTGTCTTGTCTGGGGTCATGAAAATTTACTCCTACGTTTTCCTCTGAGAGTTTTAAAAGTTTTAGCTCAACATTTAGGACACTGATTCACTTTGAGCTAGTTTTTGTGTGTGGCGTTAGGCAGCGTTCAGCTTCATTCTCATTTCTGTGGAACTGGCTTAGCACTCTTTTTATGGCACTTTCTTGAACTGACCATAAATGTAAGGACTTATTTCTGGACTTTCAGTTCTATTCTATTGATATCTACATTTATATTTATGTCAGTACCACTATGAATTGACTACTGTAGCATTATAGTAAGTTTTAAGTATGAGTCCTTCAATTTTCTTTTTCAAAATTATTTTAGGCTATTCTGGATCTGCTGCATTTCCATATAAATTTTAAAATCAGCTTATTAATTTCTGCAAAAAAGCCAGCTGGGATTTTGATGGGGATCACATTAAATCTATAGATTCAATATCCATTGAGGAGTACTCAATCCATTGAGGAGTGCTGCCATGTTAACAAGGCTTCTCATCCACAAACATGGGATGTCTTTCCACTTACTTAGATCTTTAATTTCTCGCAACAGTTTAAATTATAAAACATAATTTATAGTTATCAGTGTACAATTTTTATAAAAGCTGACAGTTTCATGGGAGCTCACAGTATTTCTTTTTGGAATTCTGTTGGTTTCTCATGATCATTGGAATCTGGGCTGTCCTAAATAGGGTATGAGGAAGTGGAGTGATAAAATGCAAAGCATAACTCCTGGACCTTTACAGCTGTGCTTTAGGTTTAATTTTTATTGCCTTTTGCTAGAAGCACCAGAAGTAGCTGCAAATAAGCATTTATTATATTTTGGTAAATAATCATCCTAAAATAGGAACTAATAATATATGTTCTCTGAGCCAAATCTTTGCCTTTAATCTTTAGTATTTATTGAAGAAAAAAAAATCTCAGTGTCTTCTGACGTTTGGTTCTGGTGTTTAAAATTTCTCTTTAAAGATCATGTTTTTTTCTCGAAAGTTATGAGGATGTATCCACAAGCACTGCCTCTGGGGAATGAAGCAGAAGTCACCATGAGACATACCAGCTCCTTTCATTGTACTTTCCTAGAACATTTGAGTGGTTTTGTAAGGCTTCTGTACTTCTTCCAAAATAAACAAACTTGTTTCACTTAAAAAAAAAATAAAGATCATGTTTTTCATAAATACAGAGTTATTGAGATTATTTTTAGTAGCATGTAGGTTTTTTTTTTTTTTTTTTTTTTTTTTTTATTCCCTAAGTAATGGATCTTTTCAGAGAACACAAAATTGGGTTCTATATCAGTACTTCTACTAGACAGGCCAAATGTAAATGCAGAATCAAACAGAGATTCAATTATTTTAGGACTTTACATATATTACTGTGTTTAGTTTTTAGGAAAACAATACTGAAAAAGGTTTGAAAGAATTAAATGGGTAAGATGATCAAAATGTCAAACAGGTTATTTCTGGGTGTAAGAGAATAAGAAATTAAATATTTTTCTCTGTAGTCTTTTTTTTTTTTTTTTAAGATTTTATTTATTTATTCATGAGAGACAGAGACAGAGAGAGAGACCCAGAGAGAGAGAGAGGCAGAGACACAGGCAGAGGGAGAAGCAGGCTCCATGTAGGGAGCCCGATGTGGGGCTTGATCCCAGGACCCCAGGATCAGGCCCTGGGCCGAAGGTGGTGCTAACACGCTGAGCCACCCAGGGATCCCTCTATAGTCTGCTTTTTAAAAAAGATTTATTTATTTGAGAGAGAGAGAGTATGTGCACAAGTGGGAGGAGGAGGGAGAGGGAGAGAAACTCCAGCAGACTCTGCAATGAGCGCAGATACTGACACAGGGCTCGATCTCATTACCCTGAAATCATTACTGTGGCAGAAACCGAGCGTCGGATGCCTCGCTGACTGACTGCACCATCCAGGTGCCTCGCCTCTGTACTTTTATATTGACTGAATTTTTTTACTGTGAGAATATATTAATTTTATTATTAAAAAATATTAAAAACTTCCTAGGGCAGAAAATACAAAAGACCACAAAAAACAACATAACAACATAAAACACTATTTTATGAATCAAATTGTATAATTAAAAGTGGCATTTATTTCTAAACTGCAAAAATTTACAGCAAAAAAAATTTTTGTTTTTCCAGAGCTTTATGGAAACAATTTTCCAAAACAAGTTTGCCCTCTTCTAGTGCTCTCAGGTCTCTCTACATTTGATTCCACTGAATGAGAAAAAAAAAAATGGACCCATGGTAAAGCCTGTGTTCTTCGTAATTGTCTGTCAGTCTTGCAAGACGTAATATACTAACAAGTTTAATTTTATATGAGGTTACTACTTCTATATAATATATAATTTCATTTCATAACACAATTTGGATTCATTTAGGTCATGTTTTTATTATTTTGCATGATTTTAAAGATGTAAGATTGGTGTAAATTAAAGCCAGAAACAAGCAACTGGAGAGCTGAATGGTCTTCATTTAATAGAAGTTTGATTTAAAAGAGCTCACTGTGTATTTTCAACATGTATGTTCCAACACATTTTTCCAGGGGGATAGCACTATCTAGAGCCTTAAAGTCATACTGAGGTGTCTTAACAAAAATTGCTTTAGTAGGAAAAAACTGGTTTTTATTCTGCTATAAAAATTTGACTTCACCAGTTTCAAGTACCAACTCATGCCAAAAAAAAAAAAAAAAAAAAGAAAAGCAAGAAAGAAGGAAGGAAGGAAAGAAAGAACAAGCAAATGAACGAACATACTATCACATATAAGGACCAAACAAATCCAAAAAGTAAAATCATGAAGATATTAAGAAATATCATGAATATTTTAATACAGAATGTTAAAAAAGTATTTTTCATAATTAGGAACATGTGATTTATTTTATAAAACATATTTTTGAGTCATCAAATGAACTTATTTTTTAGAAGGCTAAATGGAAGCTTTTGAGAAGGTTATTAGTTCCAGGCAGGTGTTTAAGATTGTGGATTGAAGAAGAAAATAAAATATTTCTCTTTTTTTCAGTGTCATCAGAAAAAGCCCTTAAGTACGGGCTGGGATCCTCTCTGCCACTGTGGCAAAATGAAGCTGTGTTATATAAACTATAAAATTATACACATAAAAGCATAAGATGTGTGCACAAGAAAATTCCAGAACATTCCAATAACAGCGGTTTGGAAGCACTAACAGATGTTTTCATGTTTTTCTTTAACGACTAGTCAAAGTCTCTAAAAATAAAAGTCCACAATTACTGCCACCCAGGCACCAAGGACGGAGGATGATGCAAAGGGCTGCCTCCCTGGCCAGCGCGTCACACTTGGACACTCGCGCTTCGCCGTGCGCCAGGACGGCCAGAATCGGGGCAGCGGAGGCGCAGCGCCAGCGCCGTGGAGGGCCGCGGCCACCGGCCCGGGCAGGGGAGGCGGCCCGTCCGCTCGCACGTGCTCAGGCCCCCGCCCGCCCCGCGCCCCGCCTCGGCCCGGCGCGGCGCCCGGCTCTCCGGTTCCCAGAGCACGCCTTTTGCGCACGGCCAACCCAGGCCAACCCACCGGCTCCAGCTTCGGAAGCCTCGGGCCCAGCCGGGCGGTGAGCCCCTCCCGCCGCCCCTGCGGCCTCGCTCTGCGCTGCCCCGAGCGGCCTGGGGACCTTGCCTCCTGCCGGGCGCCCACGGGAGGACGGGGAGGACGGGAGGACGGGGAGGACGGGGAGGACGGGCACGGCCCGCCCCGCTCGCCTGCGCTCGCAGCTCCCAGAGGGCAGCCTCCGGGGCACCCGACCCGGCCAGCGCACGGCCCCAGCCACGGCCCAGCCCGCCCCCTGGGCTGCACGTCCTACGCGCCGCTTCCGTAACCTTCCTGCCCTTTTCCTCACCGGGACTGCGACCTTCTGTGGGGCCCCAGCACTCCCTCTCATTTCCCTCTTGCTTTTTTCACTTCAAACACGACGGCGCATATTCGTGGACCCTACACCTGGTCGGGCAAATACCCAGAGCCTATGGGGAACCCTGGAAACTCAGCAGCAAAACCCCAAACCACCCAATTTAAAAGTGGGCCAAGGACCTGAACAGACGTTTCCGCACACAAGATCACAAGTGGCCCAGACACGCAGACGCCGGGCAGCACGGATCGCGAGAACCTCACGGCCATCGGCGCGGCGGCCGTCACGAACGGACAAGTCGCGTCGGGAGAGGCTGCGGAAGACCGGAGCCCTCGGCACTCGTGGTAGGAACGCGGTGTCGGCCACGCACGGGGGAAATCGGCCCGGGGAAGCCGCAAAAATTAACAGTAGAACTGCCACGCGACCCAGCAGGGCCACCCGGGAGACACCCCGGGCAAGCGGAGGCGGCGTCCCCACGACTCACTCGCCCCGTGGTCAGGGCGCCGTCACCCCCACG
Organism: Canis lupus baileyi; assembly: GCF_048164855.1. Lineage (NCBI taxonomy): Eukaryota > Metazoa > Chordata > Mammalia > Carnivora > Canidae > Canis > Canis lupus. The sequence continues at coordinate 52,926,352 of NC_132861.1, read as the reverse complement.
GCTCACGGGCGGGAGCACCCCGAGCTCGCCGCAGACGAACGGGCCGCGGTCGGGCCACGGCGTGGACCTGGCTCGGCCTCGCAGAGGAAGCCAAGAGGGACCCCTGCCGCGAGCCCCGTGGCCGCGACACGCCGTGAGGGACCCAGGCCCCGGGCACGACCGCGGAGGGTCCCGCTGACACGGGGCCGGGCTGTGGTCCGCGGCGCGGGCAGGCCAGCAGGCGGTGGGCGCCGGGGGCTGGGGCCTCCACGTGTCACGGGGCCGAGCTTCAGTCCGACGGGACGAAGGGAGCCATGGAGGAGGCGACGCGCGAGCCTATTTCCGCGCCTGAGCCACGTGGTGAAGGCGGCGAAGAGGCTGCACTTCCTGTCGGGTTTTCTCACCACAAGAAAGAAACAAAACATGCTGGGGATCAAACACCAGAAAAAACCTCCCTAAACCCACAAAACAAAGAGCAACAAGTCTAATAAAACTGTAAAAAGCCGAAGCTCTTGCCTACGAAAGTGGAGATTTCATTAACAACTATTACGTGAAGAACCGACGAAGGGGGAGCAACGCGCCACGGCATGCTCGGGTGACAGAGCGGGTGTGCCCGGGTGTGCCCAGGTCTGCAGGAGCGACTCCTCCACACTAGTCACAGGCCTCAAAGGCCACACATCACCCTCGGACGCGGCATTGCCGCTTGTACGTATTTATCTGAAGGACACAATCAAGAATGTGTATAAAGATTACAGAGAAATTCAAAATACAAAACTGTGCAGCCATTAAAAACTTTAAAAAAGGAATTACAGGGGGGTCCCTGGGGGGCTCAGCGGTTTAGCACCTGCCTTTGGCCCAGGGTGTGATCCCGGGGTCCCAGGATCGAGTCCCACGTCGGGCTCCCTGCATGGAGCCTGCTTCTCCCTCCTCCTGTGTCTCTGCCTCTCTCTCTCTCTCTCTCTAGGTCTATCATAAATAAATAAATCTTTTAAAAAATAAATAAAAATAAAAATAAAAAAGGAATTACATAGAAAAATATTCATAATGTGTTAAGTTTAAAAATAAATTTTAACTATGCATGTAAGTCTGGTTCCAATTTTACTTAGCATACGTGGTAGATAAAAGGCAAAAGCAGGGTATGCAGAAAAATGTGAATGGCTGTTCCCTCTGGGAAGTTATCCTGTCATGGGCCATGTAAGTTTTTCTATTTTTCTGCAACAAGTAAACCCTATTTTTTTTTTTAAACCCTATTTGTATAATGGGAATTCAATCACCTCGCAGCTCAGCAACGCCCAGTGAGAGCGCGGTGAGCAGCAGAGCGGACCGTGGTCCGCGGAGGGACCTGAGGAGGGCGCAGCTTCACCGCGGGCGCCGACGTGCTGCCCACCAGGTGCTGCCCTGTGAACGCGTCGCTGTGAGGACAACAGGACAGCTACGCACACTCTACGGAGGTGAAAACGCAGGGGCACCCGGCTGGCTCCATCGGAAGTGTGTGGCTCTTGAACTTGGGGTCCTGAGTTTAAGCCCCGCGTTGGGCACAGAGATTAGTAAAAGAAAGAAATAAACTAAAACAAACAAACAAAAAACCCTGAAAAAGCCGAATACTCTCTTTGAAAAAAAAAGAGAGAATTCTAGTTCTACAATTACTTTCCTGGAGGACTGGTTGCTTTCTATGACTGAGAGGGATCTGTTTCCTAGAATCCCGTTCTTCACACTGCTAACGTGGGGCTGCTGTGACCTAGAAACGCTCCAGAAAAATGAAGCTCAGACGGGGCTCTGACGACGGGGGGTCATCTGTCTTGTCCAAGGAGATGAACTAACGAATGAACGGAAGAGCAGGCCCAGGAAAACAGTGTCCACAAAGGCGCTGACGGGAGTGGCGGTGGGCGGGGTAGATTCCAGGATGCACCAGCTCTTCTCCGAGCCACAGGCCGTGGTCCTGCCTGCATCTCCAAGGACCTGCTCGAGGACACAGCACGCCTGGCAGGCGCCCTGGGGCCCGAGTCTGCAGCCGGGCGTGGAAGGCCCCAGAGGCTGGAGCAGCAGCAGAAGGGAGGACTGTGATGGCCCAGCTGGTGGCGGCAGTCGGCCAGGCCCCATGACAGGCCCCGCACAGGCAGCAGCGCCTGTACAAGGGCGAGGTGAGGAGACGGCAGAAAGGCCAAAGGCTGCAGAAGCCCAGGGGATGGCTGGACAGGAGGACAGGATGGCTGGACAGGCAAACGCTCCGGGGAGGGCACCGCGCGGAAGGAGGGAACATACGACGGTATGGCCAGCTGGGAGGGCACTCCTGCGCGATCCGGGCTGGGCTACGATGGGTGCATCTCACGCCCACAGGGTCCACGCCAGGAACACCCCGGAGAAACCCACACGTGTGCCCACGACACATACAGCAGCCTCGGCATTCACCAATGGACCGAGAGCGGATTCTAGTACATTCAGAAAGCACTGGAATGAGCCAGGGCCACGAGGACCAGGGTGTGTGCCGGGCAGCTGAGGAAAGGCCCACAGAGGACGCCTGGCTTCACCTGCCACCCACAGGTGCGTCGTCCCACAGTCCCGATGGGGCACCTGACCAAAGCCGTTCCCAGACCCCACGGCACTTCACATGCCATCAAGCAGCTAAGGGCTGAGATTTAAAACTTGGTCCTAACTGGCCCCACGTGGTGATTCTTTTTTTTTTTTCCCACGTGGTGATTCTTTAGGGGCAGAGAGACGGGGCCGCTGTGGAAAGAAGAGCGAGCATGCGGGGCTTGGGGCCCCAAAGACAAGCTCCGCAGGCAAGCAGCACCCCCGAGGGGGCCAGCCGCTGTGGGAGCCGGGGTCACGGGCCAAGTCGGTAAATCAGGTCTAAGCTCAGCGCCCTGGCCCCCTGGGAACAAAGCCCACCAGGACCCAGCTCCTCCAGGTGAGGCACGGGAGCATCCGCGGGGTGAGAAGAGGGGGCGGCTCACGGCGCACCCGGGGCTCGCGCCATCCCTGCATCCCCACTCCCTGCCGGGGTCCACGATCACAGGAGAGCAAGCCAAGAGCCGCCACGCGGGGCCCTCAAAGCGGCACCCCACGTCCGGCTGGCCCATGTCCGCGGCCGCCCCGAGAACCCCGGTGGCTCTCGGGTACGGCGGTCAGGAGGACCTCGGCAGAGGCCGGGCTCGCTGCCGGCGTGCTGCGCGTGCTGGGCTGCCTGGGGAAGCCTGCGCCGGGGCTCTGAGCCGCACCCCTGCCCGGTACCACCTGCCACACGCCTGCGCACCGGGGGCAAAGCAGCGCGCCAGCTTTCTCGGACGAAATGACAGGCCCCGCGGGCGCGGACAGCCGCGTAATGGCTGCGTACACTAGACATACGGGAGAGCTTCTGTATAAAGCCTGTATTATCCTCAAATTCAGATGCCGAATTACTAACTTTTCTTCTGAGATCAGACCAAAATAAGTCCTGAGGCGGTTTATTTGCCATATTTAGGATGTTCATGTGGGAGCAATGACAAACATCTGGCTATGATACTTTCTGGAATTTTGACTATTTCTTCCTGGCCAGAAGGAAAACATTAAGTTTTTACTAGAATAGCAACTATCATGGAACTTCACGACTGAGATTTTGTCCTCCCACTTGTCACATATTTAACTAAAGCTTTTCCAATTCTTAAAAACAAGAAACAAGCCCACTCCCCAAATCCTAAGTACGATAAAAAGGGGAATGTGAGCAAACAGCTGGATAATCAAGAAAAACTTCACCCCCCACTTGCCAGCAAAGGCACAGGGTGTCCACTTCCATGGGTGAGGGCTCGCACACCCAGCCTACATCCCAGACTGCTCTGTTAATCACTAAATATCATCTCTTCCACATTATTAGCTTCCAGATAATAGAAAAGCTAGTTCACATTAGTTCTTAAACCTGGTGGTGAACCATCAATTACTACGGGTCTCTCTGTTCCAGAAATCGAGCAGACCTCACTGCACCAGGGATAACGTGCACACGCTTTCTGCGCTTACCACGGCGCGGAGCCGAAGGCATTTCCACTCCGTGACTTTGCACACAGGACAAGACAAGCTGACACATGGCTTCCAGATGGTTTCTTTTATGGTTCAGAAAAAAAAAAAAAAAGACTTTCTAGAGCTGAGGCCAGATTTCTATTTTCAAGACCACAGAATTCATTCAATCAATTGAAAACAAATCAAGACTTTACTAGATCAGAAAACCGGCCACTGGCCTATGGGCAGCTAAAACTCCCATCGGTAAATGTAAAATGTCACTTAAAATGAGATGCTACTGAAGCCGCGGCAGCAGCCCCCCATCCTCCACCACGCGGGCCTCTCTCCCTTCCTCGCACCATTAGATAAATGCTCTTCTACACAAAAAGTATCTCAATTTCGTTAGTCGTCAATACAGAGAACCCCAAGGTGTAGGTTACCTCACTATCTTACGAAGTCCTGCTAAGTGTAAGGTGGTGGCAGCGCACGATTCATATGCACGAGAGTAATCGAAGGTACTGGGAGCGGTTTCTTACAAAGGAGAGAAATAACTGATTTAAAACTGGTGTCGGGGCACCTGGGGCTCAGTCAGTGAAGCGTCTGCCTTCAGCTCAGGTCATGATCCCAGGGTCCTGGGACTGAGCCCCGCGTCAGGCCCCATCCCCTTAGCAGAGAGCTTACTTCTCCCTCTGTCTGCCGCTCCCCCTACCTGTGCTCCGTCTCTTAAATAGATAAATAAAATCTTTAAAAAAATTGCAATGTCAATAAAAGTTCCTAGTTCAATAAATTTACGTGGAGACTCCAGGAAACGTTGAGCTTCTGCTCTGGGCCAGCGTCATGCCGTCAGGTGCACTGTGGCCGGTCCTCGGCTGTGCTTCCTCCGTGGTCCCCGCGACCCCGGGACGCAGAGAGGTTCGTCCCGTAGGTGTACTGGGCTGTGCGACGGGGCTACTTCGTACCTACTCACAACCTACCCGAGGAACCGCCCTAGATGACCGCTTACTGCTCCAATTCTGATTGGCTCAAAATGGTTCTCTAGCCACTAAACAGAACTCAGAATCTCACCTCAAGCCATAATGAGCTACCGCCTCATGCCCACCAGGCCGAGGAGAATTAGAAAGCAGGTAATACAAACGTAGGTGAGAACGTGGGCAGAACGGAGCCCTCAGGCACAGAGGTGGGATCCACAGCCCGCTGCTTTGGAAAAACTGTCTGGCGGGTCCCCCCAAAATTGAGCATAGTGACCACATGGCCCAGCGATTCCACTCCTAGGTTTACACTCGAGAGCCACCGACACACGTCCATACAGACCCTTGCATGTGAAGGCTCACAGCCGTGTTATTCCTAACAGCCAAGAGGTGCAGAGCCCACCAGCTAGTGATCGGATAAACTTGCGGCTCATCCACACACCCGAGTGCTACTGAGGCACAAAAAAGAAGGCAGCCCTGATGCACTCCGCAACAGGGATCAACCTCTGAATTGTGATGCTCGGGGAAAGAAGCCGGTCATGCAAGACCACATACACCCCCCCCATGAGAAATGTCCAGAGCGGCGTGACCTGCGGAGGCAGAGTACACTGCTGCTGCTTACTGCTGAGAGGGACGGGACGGGGCAGGGCGGGGCAGCTGAAGGCTAAGAGGTTTCCTTTTTTTTCTTTCTCGGAGAGGAAGGGGGAGGCTTGCTGGGGGCTAAGCAGAGGGAGAGGGCCCAGCGGGGAGCCCGACGCAGGGCTCGATCACATGACCCTGAAATCAAGAGTGGCCTCCTTGGGGTGCCTGCGTGGCTCAGCCGGTCAAGCGTCCGACTCTTGACATGCACGCATGCACGTGCGCACACACAACGGGGCAGGGGCACTGGAAGAGAATCCTGAAGCAGGGTCCCTGCCCACACGGGGCTCAGCTCCATCCCAGGACCCTGACATCATGGCCTGAGCCAAAACCAAGAGTTGGACACCTAACTGATGGAGCCACCCAGGCACCCAGCATCCATCCGACTCTTGCTTTTGACTCACCACGATATTGGGTCACGGGATGGAGCCCTGCTTTGGGCTCCACGCTCAGTGGGGAGTCTGCTTAAGACTCTCCCTCTCCCCCTCCCCCCCGTGTGTGCTTACACACACTCGCACGCGTGCTCCGTCTTGAGTAAATAAATCTTAAAAAAAAGAGTTGCACACTCTACCAACGGAGCCAGCTAGGCGCCCCATGTTTCTTTTCAAGGCAACGAAGATGGGTTCAAACTGCTGTCCGTGCACAAATGAAAACTCGCAGAGGTGTACACTTCAGATGGGTGAATTGGACGGTATGCGGACTTTATCTTGAGATTGAATTTTTATCTCAAACACCCTCGAGAAGACTGCTAAAAAGTTTCAGCTCAACTTTATTAACACTTTAAACACTATTAAATTTTGTTTGGAAAAGAGCAGACCCCTGCTTCTGGCTTTAAGCTCTCCTGACTCATGGGCAGCAAGAATGAGACAAGGTCCTGTGATCCAGCCTTAGAAGGCAGGAGCTGAAACGAAATCCTCCCACATCCAGGGGACCCCCTGCCCCCCCAGCTCCTGTTTGGCAGTTTTAGCACAGTTTTAGCACTGGAAATACTGCCATTATCGTGGCGGTCTCACCGATGTCAGACTCTGGGAGACGGGCTACAGAAATAAAACTGCGGACTTGCAGCTCACCGATCTGAGGAAAATCTAATGAGGATGGCCAAGGCTGTCTTACTTGTTGAAGACCAACACGAAACAACACGCTGCACGGAAAGAGGCGTGGGCACCAGCAGGGAGGTCTTCAGGCTGAGCTGCTCTGTATTTTCACTGAAGCAAAATATAAGCATTTCAAAAATAACTAAATGTCCTATTCTTCCCTAGGTTAAGAAGGTCCCTCAGTACCAACCAGGGATTCTACACGACAGTGACCTGAACTCTGTGTACGCAGACGCCAGTGTTTTGCCAGGCTGGATGAGTGCGTCAACCCTGCAAGGTCACGGACACGACTGCCCAGGACTTCAGTAAAAAAACAGCCAAGTAAGCAGACCGTCAGATCCGTGTAACGCCCAAGCCCCCACACAGACCAAGCCACACACTCCCATCTGAGATCAGGAAACTCTGAGACGAGGGACAAATTCAAAACAGTCTTAAAGAAGGGTGTTACCCCAATCCACCTTTTGCTTTCCTTCATTTGACACATATTTACCGAGCAAGGAGCTGTTCCAAACACCGATGAGTCAGCGGTGCATCCAACAAAGCCTCGTCTCCTGGAACTTGCCTTCTAGGAGAGAGACCACGGGCAAGCTCTGGGACGGGAGGGTCTTCATCAAGACTCGCCTTCTGTGCTGCCCACAGAGACCCAGGCAGCGGCCTCGGAGCTCTGCACGCCCACCACCCCACACCACGAGCGTGCACCATCCCACATCAGCCAACACCACCAGACCACGGCCTGCGCCTCTTAGTTCAAATATAAAGGCCAGAGGGTGGCAGAGCCAGTGTCACCAGGTAGACCCCAGCACCTGACCTGGACCGCCCACCAGCGTGCACCCGCTGACCTCCCTCCCACATTCTTCCTGAAGCTCTTCTTTCCGGCTGGTCTCTTAACTCGGGCAAAGACCCGGCAGGTGCCGCATCCCGGGACGGACACTGAACTGGCCCCCCTGTCCCCCGCAATAACCTCGGCCCGGAGTAAGGGCTCTGGGGGCCCGACCGCCCGGACCTGCGGGAGCCGCACCCCCGACTCACTGTGCAGATGGACCACGGGGCACGGGCGACCACACAGTCGCCCTGACCTCGTATAACACTAAGACCCCTGCCCTGGGAGGACACGAGCCGCACAGACATCACACACGACGACTACGTTTCGGCAGGTTTCCTTAAGACACACACGTGACTTTACGCCTCTACAGACAATGACAAGGCTCCCCTTCCTGAATGGTCCTCCTGACCCTACATAAAAGGAAGCCATCCACCCTGGCTCGGGAGTTGGGACAAGGTATTCCCCTCGATCCCCTTACTGGCTGCAACCCAAGCTTCCTTTGTGTGACAGCTCACCTGGTGCTGCTTCTGTGTGGGACTCACCGAGGAGGGAGCTCACGGCAGCTCAGTTACCAGAGGTCAGGGGACAAGTGGTGGTGGATCAGTGGGGGGCCCCAGGGGCACGAGGCTCCATCTCCAGATCCTTTAAATCTTTGGAGCCATGGCTCACGGGAGACAGTGGGGAGAAAGAAGCAGAGCAAACCCACCTTCTTAGGCCAGCCTCTTGGAGGGCTATGGGGCAAGCACGTCCCCGCAGAGAAGGCCAGGTGGCTTGCTCTGGGACAGGC